>NC_079343.1:12725131-13025131 GCF_029582105.1 Oenanthe melanoleuca | reverse complement strand
TTGTTAAGCTTTTTCTAAGACCAGAAAATGAGGCTTCATCTAAAAAAAAATTTGAGACTGGTAGATTTTCCTCACACACTTGTAAGCCCTACAGTCTCCTACTGCCTCAAAGCGGAGGATTTTTTTCAAACTGTTCCCAAATCTTCTTCATTTGTTCACAAACTGGTATCTCCATTCTGTTTATACTCTGTTAAAATATTGAGAGTCATTTCCTCACTTTTGGACTGCACATTGTGTTCGCTCCTTCTGGATGATTTCCTGGTGGCCCGGGAAAGCCGCCTTCGGAAGGTGTCACCTGCCAGGAAGTAAAGGATGGGGTCAACGCAGCTGTTGAGGCTGGCCAGGCCCCTCGTCACTTGGTAAGTGGCATAAACCTTATCGTTGAAGGCACACATGTCTGGGGTTTGAAAATCCACCCTGGCCCTTAGATTTAAGGTCTTCATCACGTGGAAGGGAAGGTAAGACACTGCAAAGACCGTCAACACAATAATGACCAGGTAAATCGATTTTCTCCTGAGAGGAGAGTTGTCCAAATCTTTGTAAATCAAAGCTTTCACGATGAGCCCATAGCAACCGAGAATCACTATGAAGGGGATGCAGAACATCAGCACTGTGGTGCACATGCTATAAACGAAGTAACTTCTCAGGTAATCATCAGCCGTTGTGTCGTAGCACGTAATGGTTTTATTTTTCCTTATCCCTGTTCCCGAGTAGAAGAGTATTGGAGAAATGGCGGCCACCACCAGGACCCAGACCAGGCTGCTGATGTACATGGCGTTCTTCTTCTTCAGCCTCCCCAGCGACTTCAAGGGGTGCACCACTCCCGTGTACCTGTGCACGCTAATGCAGGTCAGGAACAGGATGCTGCCGTACAGGTTCACGTGGAAGATGAACCTCTGCAGCTTGCACATGATATCTCCGAAGATCCAGTCTGTTTTGTTGAAGTAGTAAAAGATGAGGGCGGGCAGAGTCAAGACATACAAGAAATCGGCTAGTGCCAAGTTGAACATGTAAACCGAGATGCCGCTCCAAGGCTTCATGTGGAAGACAAACATCCAGATAGCCACGCTGTTGCCCAAAAACCCAGTGATGAAGACCAGGATGTAGACGGTGGGCAGGTAATAGAACTGGAAGCCGGTTTTGGTCAGGGAGCACTTGGTGGTGACGTTTCCCGCAGACCAGCTGCTGCTGGATAACAGGTTGGGTTCAGTTCCGTTCAGAGCAGCAGAGAGAAGGACTTCGGTCATGATCCTTCCCCCAGAGTCACATCGGTGCGAGGCGAAGCAACGAAGTCTCTACAGGCACAGTAACGCATCTAAAAACATAATAGAGCAAAGGAAACCTAGCTGGAAGGTGAGCCCTGCCCTGCTTTTCCTCGGAGGTTTCCACGCGGCGGTACCGGGCCCCGCTCCGCTCCCCGCCCCGCTCCCGGGGAGCCGCGCACGCCGCCGGCACCGCGGGGTGGCCGGGCCGGAGCGGGGACGGAGACGGGGACGGGGACAGGGACACGGACACGGGCAGGGCGGCGGCAGGAACGCGGCCGAACGCGGGCAGGGAGCGGCCGATCCACCCGCGCCCCTCGGCGATCGCCGCCGCCCCCGCGGCTGCCGCCCCGTCCCGCCGCCCGCCCGCCGAGCCCCTCCGCCCCGGCCCCGCCGCACCCCAGCCCGGCTGCAGCAGCGCCGGGGCCGCCCCACCTGCCTCCTCCTCCTCCTCCTCCTCGTCGTCGTCGTCGTCGTCTCAGCCCGCGCTCGCCGCTCCGCGCCGCCGGCAGCGCCCGCCCGCGGGGGGCGGCGTCCCGACCGCGGCTGCCCCGGTGCCCATGGCCGGGCAGGGCCGGCGGCGGCGGCACGGGAGCGCTGGGGGGCAGCGCGGCCCCTCGGCGGGCACGGCACGGCACGGGCACGGCACGGGCACGGCACGGCCCCGCCGGACTGAGCCGGGCGGGACGAGGCGCGGCTCGGCCCCGGTGCGCCCGCCCCCCGCGCCGCCCCCGCACGGGCGGTGCTGCCGCGCCCGCCGGCGATGGGGATGGCGATGGGGATGGGGATGGCGATGGGGATGGGGATGGGGATGGGGATGGGGATGGGGATGGGGATGGGGACCGGCCCTGCCCCTGCTCGGGGCACCGCCACCAGTGCCGCGGTGGGCAGGGGGCGGCGGGCGCGGCCACCGGCGGCTGGCGGTGTCACCGCACAGCCCGGGCAGGCGGGACAGCGAGCGGTGGCCGGAGGCACGGTGCCTTTAGCCCTCAGAGGGATGGGGCAGGGTCACTTCAGCTCCCGCAGCGATGGAACAGGGTCCCCTCAGCCCTCAGGGGGTTTGGGCAGGCTGGTGCACAGGACTGGGACCTCTCTGTCCCACGTCTTTGCCAGCGGGTGGGTGCCAAGGGTGCTGCTCCCGAGCTGCTGCCAGAGGTGGAACAGCCCTTCCCTGATCCTGCTTTCACTCAGCCCTTTGAAATCTGCTCTGCATCCCAGTTTAAGTGACACGAACATGTTAATTGCTGTAAATGGAACAGCTGAGGAGAAATATGCTCTACTGACCTCTAATTAAGCGCTATACATTTGGCACTTGAGTCAGAATATGGTTATTATTTATTGTCTTGGCAAAACACAATCTGCTGGTTTCAGCCATTTCTTCCTCGTTCCCATTTTCGCTAAGTGTGGTGGGTGAGACATGAGCCAGTCAGAGCTGCTCTCAGCTCAAAGCTGTGTTCTAGACAGAGTGTTATTAGTCCTTCATGAATATGTATTCATTTCTCAAACTTTTGAGTCTGTTTAAATTATAAAACTTCTTTGCTGGGAAAGCTTAATTGGGAAATCAGCTGCATATTGTACCCCTGTGGGGATATGCAAGTGGCTGCAGATGGAGTCACCGGCCTGGCTTCACTTTTGGGGCAACTTAAGCTGCAATGTCAAAGCAACAGCTTCAGTTTTGTAAATATTATACCTTTCCTTCTTGCATGTTAGGGGTTTTTTCCCTTCTGTATTTATCCACTAATGACTGCTTATTAAGTACTTTAAGATTCTTTTACATTTTAATACGAAAAGAAAGTGAAGAGAAAGGAAAGTGAGAAAGGAGACAAGAAGTGTGACACCTGTAAAATCCATGTTGTACAGTGAGCCCGGTTTGCAGAGCTGTTCTGTGGTGCCCTCTAGGATTTGAGAGCGCTGAAAAAATGAATCCTGAGTCTTCATATTCCCAGGAAAGCAAACACCCAACCCACGAGCCAGACACATGGCAAATGCAGTGCAACGATACCAAGCCTACCACGCCAGCTTAGGGAAAAGCCATCTTGCTCCTCTGAGAATCAGCTGCATGACCCAGAGCAGAATTTATTTTAATGAATTTGGATTATTGTGTACAAAAGTAATGAAATATGCAAACCCATGCTATTAGTAGAGGAGAAAGCCTTTAGTTTCTCTATTCCTTTGTAAGAGCCGTTTCGGTAGCGACTTCTGAGTGCCACCGCTCGCTGCAGCTCCTCGCGGCAGCTTCCCCGAGTTTCCTGTCGAGCAAATTTTGAGTCATGCCGAAGCCGTGCCGATAGCATCAGCAAACATGCACTATGAACCCCAGCCTGCTTCCCTCGGTTACCCAAGCAGCGCTGTAAATGCAGGCTGGGAAGACAAAAGGCTGGAGCAGCAATTGCGGGAGCACATAGCTCTGGGGAAGGAGGGAAGGAGGGGAAGGAAGGGAAGGAAAGGGAAGGAAGGGAAGGAAGGGAAGGAGGGGAAGGAAGGGAAGGAAGGGAAGGAGGGAAGGAAGGGAAGGAGGGGAAGGAGGGGAAGGAAGGGAAGGAAGGGAAGGAAGGGAAGGAAGGGAATGGAAGGGAAGGAGGGGAAGGAAAGGAAGGAGGGGAAGGAAGGGAAGGAGGGGAAGGAGAGGAAGGAGGGGAAGGAAGGGAAGGAGGGGAAGGAAGGGTCTGTGGAAGGAAAGGAAGGAGGGGAAGAAGGGAAGGAGGGGAAGGAAAATAAAGGAGGGGAAGGAAGGGAAGGAGGGGAAGGAAGGGAAGGAAAGGAAGGAGGCATTTCTGGGCTTTGTGCTGGTGCTGGAGCCGGGCTGAGCGGCAGGCACGGGCACGGGCCGTGGGGAGCGGCGGGATGGCTGTGCCGGAGGAGGATCGGTGTTCTGGGGGAGGATTGGTGTTCTGCAGGTGGAGGATTGGTGTTCTGCAGGAGGAGGATTGGTGTTGTGCAAGAGGATTGGCATTCTGGGAGGAGGATTGGTGTTCTGGGGAAGGAGGATTGGGATTGTGCAGGAGGATTGGTGTTCTCTGGGAGGATTGGTGTTCTCTGGGAGGATTGGTGTTGTGCAGCAGGATTGGTGTTCTCTGGGAGGATTGGTGTTCTCTGGGATGATTGGTGTTGTGCCAAAGGCTGTCCCATTGTGCTGCCCTTGCCCAGGCTCCTGTGGGTCACACTGACCTCAGGGGAAAGCTGACACGACAGAGACCCCCCCGGGCAGTCCCTGGCTGCATGGAGAGGTGACAGCTGGAGAGGCAGGACATTCCTGAGGTACCAGTGTGCGTGCTGAAGGATGAATACAAAAATGCAAATACTTGAGGCAGCCGTGCTCTGTACCAGATCCATCCTTCCCATCCCTCAAGCTGCTCTTGATATGGGACTAAACACTCCAAGCTCAGATTTATAATCTGGTCTGAGGCTACAATTTATTTAGTCTTCCGTGGCAGGGCAGGATTTTCCAAGGTACCTGACTCATCCCTGCAACCTTTTTCTGAGTGTCATTTCATTTTTCAGTGGCTCTTTGGAAGGGTGGGCCGCTGAACTGGTTGTGACAGTGGCTGACACTGATTCCAGGCACCGAGCTGCCTCCCTGCCCTGGCAGGGTCCCTTGGGAAACCCTGGGACTGGAGGAGCCTGTGCTGTGCAGGCAGCTCATCCCTGCCCTCAGGGGCAGCCTGCACCTCAGCATGGCCCTGCAGAGCCTGCCAGCCCTGGGAATGGAGATCTCACATCCTGGCTACAACACTTTGCACATTCTGGCTGCAGTGCTTCAGCTGCAAAAGGTCCAAATGCATGAGTAAAGAATGAGGCAGATTTTTTCTCAGCCACACTGTTCCATGCCTTTTCCACAGCCAGCAAATGAGTTCCTTCCTGCTTGCCACGCCGAGCTGTTCTTATTTTGGAGCACAACATGAAGCATGTTGCATTAGCACCTTTCCCTCCATCACTCCAGCATATGCCTGGAGCTGACTCGGTTTCGGTCTGTAGAGCTGGAGCTGAATTCCTTCCAGCTCTGCCTCTTAATGCACTTTCTGCAAAATCTGGGATTTTGTACCACTGATTTCCATTCAGCTGAATGTTTTGTTCCGTTAACAGCTGATTTCACCCAAACGGATGATGTATCCCTAACGAGGAACCAAAGTGTGCTGGAGCACAAACGGAAATTCCCAGTCAGCCCAATTAGTGCTGAGCCCTTGTGGTGTGGGGGAGTGTGAAGGGAACAGGCTGCTCCTGGATCCAGCTGTTTCTACCTGTGGCTGCTGGCTCTCAGGAAGGCTCACATGTCAGTGTTTCAGGGTGTGCTGGTACAAACAGGTACCAGGTGCTGAGAGCTGGTGGGAAGGATCCTTGTGAATGGTCATCACGATGCCTGCTCGTAGAGAGAGACAATGCATCCATCCATAGAGCCAGAGAGGATTTCAGGCACTCTCATCTCACTGGGAGTGCTGCTGGAAGGGACAGGTGAGCACAGAGATTGCAGAACCAGCACAGAGCTTGGACACTGAGCTGCTCTCAGCTCCCCACCACAGGACACCTTACCTGCTGCAAAAACACCTATTTCACATTTTACCTCAACTGGCCCGTGACCTACCTCTTGGCTCCTGGAGAGCTCCATTCACCTTCACCTTAGGAAACTCCTTAGGTTAAAATAACACTTTACCAATTGTTTTCTTTCTTCAGTCCCTCAAGCTTCTTTTTTCCCTTTTTCACATGTCACAGAAGACGGCTTCTCTTCCTAGCACTCATTTATACACCCTGCAGGCTTTCCACAGGGAGCCCAAAATACAATTTATTTTATTTTAAAATACTTCTGCCCGCAGTACACCAAGCACTTTACAATATTGCCTTTACACACAATATTCCCCTTTCCCCTTGTGAAGGGCAGGTCTCTGGGGGGCAGCTCTGCAGCAGCCCCAGGGTCCCTGTGGCCCGGGGAGTCCAGGAGCTGCTCTGCTGCAGGGAGGAGTTCGTGTCCCCTGTTTGCCTTTTCCTGCGGAAAACCAACGAGGAAATGGCAGCTCAAGAGCTGATAGAATAATTAGAGGTGTCTGTGGCAGACAGGACACGCAGGGCTGGAGGGAGCAGCTCTGAGCCCAGCAGGATGTGCCCCAAGGAGAACAGGAGACTCATTGCCCTGCACAGTTCCCGACGGAGAGCGCGGGTGGGGTGGGCTCTGCTCCCCCAGAGCACGGGCAGGACAAGGGCAAAACAAGGCCAGGGTGTGCCACAGGAGCCTTAGGCTAATAGTGGGAAACTTTCCTCACCAACAGGGCTGTCCAGCCCCGGCACAGCTGCCCAGGGCGGTCCTGCCCTGTGGATGTGGCACTGGAGAGCCAAAGTGGGTAAATGGTGGCATTGGCAGAGTGGGGACACTCCACGGTCTTGGAGAGCCTTTGGCCTAAATGGATCTGTGGTTCTCTAAGCTCTGATGGGGTTTCTGTCCCGTGCTTGCTGTCCTTGCAGAGTGGCAGCTGCTGTCCCTGGGGACTGTCCCCCACAGTTCTGGGGGTGGCAGAAGCCAGCTGTGCTCCAGCCCTCCAGGAGCCTCCCCAGTGCCTGCTGCAGCCAGGGCAGCGGCTCCCTCCCCTCCAGCACAGGCTCCTCTCTGCATTTTTATGTCTGAGCTGACATTTTGCTGTCTCAAAAACAAAAGCTGTTCCTGGGCTAATTAACTAGATCTCACACAGCATCGTGTGTGCCCCAGGGAGCCAGAGTCCCGAGAGGGACTGGGATCTGGGAGGCAGAATGGTGTGCTGGGAAAAGATGGGAACTCTGCACTCAGCACTGGGAGCTGTGGCCAGTGCCCAGCACTGGGGTGGCAGTGCCACAGCCAGCAGCCCAGGCCAGTGTCCCTTGGGAATCCCACAGAGCCCCACGGGGGCAATCCTGCACATCTTTGCTGCTCCCTTTCTGCCTCATTAACATCATAAACCAGCAAGGAAAATGAAGCTCTTATGGAGTCCCTTCTGTATTCCAGAATATGCAAACAGTTTGTGATAGCAACACAGCTCAGCAATAATTGGAGTTAATGGAGGTGACTTATTAATCCTAGTAGAGCAACCACACTTCCAGAGTCTAAAGATAACACAAGATCCTGGAAAACTTGTTCTAATTACAGCAGGGAGCAATCTTGCCTTCCTCCTATATTGCCATTTAAAACTGGTATTACTATTCTCAGTAGAAAAGCTCCTTTGTTCAGCTCCTGGCTGAGGGAGACAATTCTGCTGAGGCTCTTTGATAGCACATTAGTACTCACATTATACAATTTCCCCAAATGGCCAAGAAGACAAACAGGTCAGAAACACTGGAGATCACATACCAGGGGAGACAAAATTAAATATTTCAATTAAGAATTTGCTATCTAATGCACGGGGGGAATGAAGGTGGTGCTGCCTCTGAGGCTCTGTGACCAAAGCTGTGACCCAGCAGACTGGCAGGGCACTCCTGAGGCATCAGTGGCACCTGCAGGTGCCTCCTTCCAGCCCTGTGAGGCTCCTCACTCGGGCACAAATGTAGCCAAGGCTGGGACAGAAGTCCAATACAGCTCAGAAAACAGCAGTCATTGCATCACCATCACATCACAGCCAACATCCTCTGCTGATGTTTAGAAAATATAACCAAAAATTATATGATCATACTGCATTTTCAATCAAGTTTCCTTTTAGATATTTCTTTATATTTCTTTATATATTTTGATATTTGTTTAAATGTTGGCAAAATTGTTTCTTGATGTTTTAGTGTAGATTTGGTCAGGTCATCTATTTGGTTAAAATAAGTGTTCTCAACCCTCAAAGCCTCAAACAGCTCAAATCAGGCAGAGTTTCAGGTGCTAAACTCGTAAAGAAGGTGTTAGAACTGATCTGACAGTGTTTATTAAAGCTGAGACAGTGAAATCAGAGGGCAGTACTGTAATGAGAGGTGAGAGCCCAGAATGTTTCTGCCCTTTCCGTGGGCAAATCCCAAGTGGTGGAGTGCTGCTGTTCCCAGCCCCACGTGCTGGAGCTCTCTGGAGCTGCCACCCTTCCTCTTTGCTTCGTTCCCTGCCCACATTTCCTGGGATCAGCCCTGCCAGAGCAGCTCCCAGAGCAGCAGGCACCCACACCCACTCTCCTGCTGGCTCTCCCTCCCTGCCTGGACCCACCTGTGCCCCTGGGCTGCCCTCCAGAGGGACCCACCTCACTGAGTGTGATGGGCCCAAAGCCCTGCTTTGGCACTGGCTGTGCAGCCAGAGCAGGAAGGGGCAATTCTTGCCTCGCTGAGTGCCAGGGCTGGAGCCCAGGTGGTCCTGGGTGGGAGTGACCCCCTGCCCTTCCTGCCCACAGCACCAGCTCTGCCTGTCCATTCCCCACATCACTCTGCCTTTCTGCAAACCGCCCTCCCTCACTCCCATTCCTGCCCAAAGGGTCTAATTAGGGGAAGGAATGGCCTCGAAAATGCCACTCATGGAAATGGGAACCAAATTGTTCAGTTTAGTGCTGCCACATAATGGATCCTGGATTTTCAGACCGATGCCAATTCTCACTTTTATTTTATTTTTGGAACATCTGAAAATGCAGTAATGACAAAGAGGTGTCAGGAGTTTAAACTAACGTGAAAAACCCCCTTCTCTGAGCTGTCTTCCAGCAGGTTTGAGGCAGATGGGGGCAGGAGCACCTTGAGCACCACCTCTGCACTGCTATGTGCACAGCCAGATCTTTTCATCCCTTCCCCAGCCATTGTTCCCTCCCTCATTATCCCGCAGCCTCTGCCCGGCTGCTCTTGCTCCCAGAGCTCACTCAGTGTGGGGCACAGTCTCCCCTCATTACCGGGGAGCTCCCGGCTGGTTCCTGTCCTCTCATCCCCCTCCTGCTGCTTCCGCTGCTGCCTGGGGGCTGAAGCCCAGCAGATGAAAGTTTTCCTGTCTCAGAGCACTGGGGCACTGTGTGTGCCCCCACCCCGGCCTCAGGGACACTTCTGTCTGCACATGACAGCCCAGGGTGGAACTCAGCAGTACCAGGGATGCTGAGGAAGGAGCTGATGCCAAGAACTCACACAGACACACATCAGAACCTGAAATAAAACCCCTGGAGGTAATCCTGCGGGACAAAGAAAGGGCAGCTCAGCCCCTGCACTCCTCACCAAGGCCATGTCCAGAACAAGGGGCAGCTCTGGAGCTGCAGCTCTGCAGTGCTGGGGTGCCCCTGCTGCAGAGACCCCTCTGTCCCCACATTCCCTCCTCCCTGCTGAAATTCCAGACACCAATAAACTGATTTGGTTTGTACCCCGAGCCATGGCCCTCTGCACCCTGCCGTGGCACGGGGACCCCCACCCCTGGGGCACCCACCCAGGTGAGCCCAGTGCCCGCTGCAGGCACACCTCCCCTGCTGCCTTCAGCCTCTGCTTGCCCTGTGCTAATGCTTTCCATCCCTTAATGAATGATTGTTTATCCAGCTCTTAAGGCATTAACCTTTGTCTTTGCTTCAGGAGCTTATTCCATGAGCCCAGTCTAAAAATGCACCGGAAAAAAAAAATCACAGGCATACATAATCCTTTTTATAACCTCTAGAATTTGACTAAATGAACCCACTGTTAAGGAAAAATACATCTGTTAATGCTCAAACATGTTGTTGTACAAACCTTTTAAAGCTATTAATGATTGATTTTAATGTCTCGTGTTTAGTGGGGGGGCAAGATCAGCACTGACTTGGAGCCACAGCAAACTGGGGGTGGGAAGGCAAAACCTGCTCTGTGAGTTTCTCTTTGCTGCTTCGATTTCTAAATGAAGGAAAATCAATTATGAATGGGGCAGGTACAAGAGCTGCACTCCCAGAAGCGCAGGGATGTTCTGATCAGGATCAACACCAAAGCATTGTGTGTCATGGAGGTGTCTCCCTGTGATTCCCAGGGTCAGGCACTGTCACCATCCCAGGGTTAGGGCACTGTCACCGTCCCAGGATCAGGCACTGTCACCGTCCCGGGGTCAGGGCACTGTCACTGTCCCGGGGTCAGGCACTGTCACTGTCCCAGGGTTAGGGCACTGTCACCGTCCCAGGGTCAGGCACTGTCACTGTCCCAGGGTTAGGGCACTGTCACTGTCCCGGGGTCAGGCACTGTCACTGTCCCAGGGTCAGGCACTGTCACTGTCCCAGGGTTAGGGCACTGTCACTGTCCCAGGGTCAGGGTACTGTCACTGTCCCAGGGTCAGGGCACTGTCACTGTCCCGGGGTCAGGCACTGTCACTGTCCCAGGGTCAGGGCACTGTCACTGTCCCAGGGTCAGGGCACTGTCACTGTCCCGGGGTCAGGCACTGTCACTGTCCCAGGGTCAGGGCACTGTCACTGTCCCTGGGTCAGGGCACTGTCACTGTCCCAGGGTGTCCCAGGGTTAGGGCACTGTCACTGTCCCGGGGTCAGGCACTGTCACTGTCCTGGGGTCAGGCACTGTCACCGTCCCAGGGTCAGGCACTGTCACTGTCCCAGGGTTAGGGCACTGTCACTGTCCTAGGGTCAGGCACTGTCACTGTCCCTGGGTCAGGCACTGTCACTGTCCCAGGGTCAGGGCACTGTCACCGTCCTGGGGTCAGGCACTGTCACTGTCCCAGGGTTAGGGCACTGTCACTGTCCTAGGGTCAGGCACTGTCACTGTCCCAGGGTCAGGGCACTGTCACTGTCCCAGGGTGTCCCAGGATCAGGGCACTGTCACTGTCCCAGGGTCAGGCACTGTCATTGTCCTGGGGTCAGGGCACTGTCACTGTCCCATGGTCAGGCACTGTCACTGTCCCAGGGTCAGGGCACTGTCACTGTCCCAGGGTTAGGGCACTGTCACTGTCCTGGGGTCAGGCACTGTCACTGTCCCAGGGTTAGGGCATTGTCACTGTCCTGGGGTCAGGCACTGTCACTGTCCCAGGGTTAGGGCACTGTCACTGTCCTAGGGTCAGGGCACTGTCACTGTCCTGGGGTCAGGGCACTGTCACCGTCCCAGGGTCAGGCACTGTCACTGTCCCAGGGTGTCCCAGGATCAGGGCACTTTCACTGTCCCTGGGTCAGGGCACTGTCACTGTCCCAGGGTGTCCCAGGGTTAGGGCACTGTCACTGTCCTAGGGTCAGGGCACTGTCACTGTCCTGGGGTCAGGGCACTGTCACCGTCCCAGGGTCAGGCACTGTCACTGTCCCAGGGTGTCCCAGGATCAGGGCACTTTCACTGTCCCTGGGGTCAGGCACTGTCACTGTCCCAGGGTTAGGGCACTGTCACTGTCCTAGGGTCAGGGCACTGTCACTGTCCCTGGGTCAGGCACTGTCACTGTCCCTGGGTCAGGGCACTGTCACTGTCCCAGGGTGTCTCAGGGTCAGGGCACTGTCACTGTCCCAGGGTCAGGGCACTGGCACTGTCACTGTCCCAGGGTGCTGCCCTGTCCCAGCCCTGGGGCTTGCCCAGGTGCCAGCAGAGCCCCAGGCTGCTCGTTCTCAGCCCAGCTGGTTTGCTCAGCTGCTTTAGCACCCTGTGAGTGATGAGTGCAGAGGAGAGGGGAGCAGGCTCCTGGCTCCTGGCTCCTGCTGTGTTTGTGCTGTGCCTGGCAGGAAGGCACACTCCACGCTGCCTTAATGGAAACAAACACTCCTGGTGCAGGTGCTAATGAGGCCTCATCTGTCTGGCTGGGAGCTCCTCAGAGCCCTGCCAAATCCCCTCGGCCTGCCTGCAGCCAGGGAGGAGCAGCCAGAGCTAGGGCTCAGTGCTGCTGTCAGCTGAGGAGTGGGATCATCCTGCCCTGCTCACTGGCCAGGTAATGAGATCACATCTCTGAAGTCAAAGTCTGGTGGTTCAGGAACTAGCTCTATGCAAACTGACAGGTCAAATTACCGGAGCCATTTCCAGAAGCAATGGGGGTGCCCATGTCCTGCTCTGCACCCCAGAGCTGTGGCTGTGGCTGTTCAGGGCTCCTCCTGCCCCAAATCCCAGACCCTGTGGCTGCCCCTGTACCTGCTGATGCTGCAGGTGAGGGTCCTGAGCTGAGCACTGAGCCCCGGGGGGACAGGATGTCCCTGAGCACGTGTGGGGTCTGCAGCCCCAGGAGATCCCAGCCCTGCACGGGACCCTCCTGCCCTTGGGTCTGGGAGGGATCCCTGGGCCAGCCCTGCTGCTCCCAGGCTGCTGGGAACTGGGGATGGATGGATGGATGGATGGATGGATGGATGGATGGATGGATGGATGGATGGATGAATGGATGATGGATGGATGGATGGATGGATGGATGGATGGATGGATGATGGATGGATGATGGATGGATGGATGGATGGATGGATGGATGGATGATGGATGATGGATGGATGGATGGATGGATGGATGATGGATGGATGGATGGATGATGGATGGATGATGGATGGATGGATGGATGGATGGATGGATGGATGGATGGATGATGGATGGATGATGGATGGATGATGGATGGATGGATGGATGGATGGATGGATGGATGGATGGATGATGGATGGATGATGGATGGATGGATGGATGGATGATGGATGGATGGATGGATAAATGGATGGATGGATGATGGATGATGGATGATGGATGGATGATGTTTGATGGATGATGGATGGATGGATGGATCCATGGATGGATCCTGGATGGATCCATGGATGGATCCATGGATGGATGGATGGATCCCTGGATGGGTTGCAGCAGCTCTCCTGCCTGGCACAGCAGCCTGGATCAAGCAGCCCAGCAGGGAGCACAGCCTTGCCTGAGCCCCCTCCAAACCAGAGCAGTGGTGCTGAGGTTCCAGCCTTGTGCTGCCCCTGGGCCTGGGCAGGGAGCAGAGGGACACAGAGGGACAGAGCAGTGTCCCTGCTACCCTGGCTCTGGGGACAGCTCTGTCCCTGCTGCCCCTCCCCATGCACAAACCCAGCAGCAGCCCCTGGCCAAAGGAATTCCAGTGTGGCAGCAGTACCAGTGACCCTGATTTCCAGCAGAGCAGCTGCTCCTTCATGAGAAAATAGCGTGTCTGGTAAACACTGATGAGAGGATAAGGGGAAAAGAGGAAAGGTCAGACATGGAGCTTTCTGTCACGCTGCAGGTTGTGTAGAAAACGTCAAACCTGCATTTACAGCTCCCTGAGCAGCAGCTCCCCATGCCTGCCCTGCATGCCAGTGCCACGTGTTTAAATTTCATCCCTGTTCTGTGCTTTCCTCTAGTGGGTAAAACTTGATTTTTTAAAAATTTTGTAACACTGATTAATATTAAAGCACATCTCCTTAGGAGCTGTTTAAAAAACTCAGAACCTTTAGCAGGAGGGGATGACATTAACATGCACCAAACCACATAATTTAATTTATATTTTCCTGTT
Organism: Oenanthe melanoleuca; assembly: GCF_029582105.1. NCBI lineage: Eukaryota > Metazoa > Chordata > Aves > Passeriformes > Muscicapidae > Oenanthe > Oenanthe melanoleuca. The sequence goes on along the minus strand of NC_079343.1, from coordinate 13,011,559 downwards.
TAAATTAATGCAGGATTTAAAAAGTCTGTTTAAAACCAGGGCAAAGGATTCTCTGGTGTTAACTGGGCCACTTAGAGCAAATGGGCTTTAGCAGAGAAATGCACAAGTAAATGTGCAGTGATCAGGGAGCAGGCAGCAAACCCCCTCTCAGTGAAAGCAGAGACATGGCAGGCTCGTGGTTATTGACTGGGTTTTGAAATGAAATCACAGCAATTATTTTGCTCTTGCAAACAAGAAATGCAGAATTAATAGAATTCACAGGAGATGAATATTCAATTATCCTGGGGTTAGGGGGTTTGTGGTGCTGTCAGCCAGTGCTAAAGCAATAAAACAAACATTCCTCAGGAGAGCTGACTGCCAGGGGCTCCAGCCAGGGCACCTCTCCCACCCCGGGGCAGGGGCAGGGGGAGCTTGAAATAAAATAAATTTATTTAGTGGCACCCAGGGCACTGATTCACCTGCTCAGTGTGGGCTCAAACTCCAAATTTCCTGCCTGCTGCCCCTGCCAGAGCCGTGCCCAGTCCATGCCCATGTAAATGTAAGTATATAAATATTTCCTATTACATATTTATTATATGATTATTTAATATAGAAATGTTTCATATATATATATCTATCTTATATATATATATGTTCTTTTAGGTTCCCACAGCCTTGCAGAGGAGGCACCAGAACAGCACAAGCAAATGTGTTTACAGCTTCAAGCTTAGATTTGAAATGTGTTTCTAACCTGACATCTGTGTATTTTCAGCCCTTTCCAAAGCTCTTGTTGTGCTTTCTATGGCTTCTGCTTCATTATTCTAATTTAATAAAGCTGCAGTGAAGGCAGAGTGCCGACTCTTTGTGGCTAATGAAAGACATTGATTTGTTTGTACTTCTTGTTATAGATTTTTCCTAATTACTGGCATTTTTCAGAGGCAGTTGAAAAAATAAACGAGCAGCTGGTTTGAATGTGCAACCTATTATTGTATTTCCTAGAGCTGCAGAAAAAGTATTAATGCTCGCAGCAGGGTGGTTTTCAGTGAGGAGAGCAGAAAAGGTATTTTCCAGGTGGGAGTCCACTCACTGATCCACTCCCTGCCTTCCTTCAGTGCTGAAAGAAAGGCTGAAGAGTTGTTTTTTCTGTCACACCGGCTCCAAGGTGACACCTGGGCTCTACCAGGGCAGGGAGGAAGAGGAGCAGCATCCCCAGAGCTGGGAGAGCTGCTGGGACTGGGCAAACTGGGATGGGAAACAGCAGAGCCCCGGGTGAGAGGGGCTTTCCAAGGCAAACCCAAAGAGCCGAGAGCCAGGGGATGAGCGGCACCCCCAGAGCTGCCCCGAGCCCTGGGGTGGCACAGGAGCCCGTGCAGTGCCAGGGGCAGGAGGGCTGCAGGGGCTGCACCCACCAAACTCCTCCCTGGAATCCCGGGGCAGCTCCTGTGGGACCCCATCCCGCCACCCACGGAGCATTTCCCTCTGTCCCTGACAGGTTTCCCAGGTGGATCAGGCTTTCTCTCCAAGCAGTGATGTTATTCTCTGCACCTGGGCACTCCCCACAGCCCTCCCTCCCCGGCCGCCCCAGCCCGGCCCTCCTGCTCCCGAGCTCACCAGAAATCACGCACGTGTTGCAAAACTATTGCTAAACCCTGGAAAATGCTCCAAGTCCCAGTCCCTGCACGTTTGAATCGTGCTCCCGACAAAGGCTGGTTTCCTGTGAAAACAAACCACTGCACACTTCACCCGCAGGCAGGAGGAGCTCTGGAGGTGGCTGTGTTTGTTTGTTGGTTTGTTTGGTTTTTCCTTGGAGAAACCCATTAAGACTCCAATCAAAACAAAGATCTGTTTGGAGCTAGTTCTCTTTGCTGAGGCAAATTAAGGAAAAGTTGAATTTCAACCCAAACCATTCACATTTAGCCCTGGCAATGTGCTGGGGAAGGGCACAGCACGGGACTCCTGCCAGCACTTGGCGGCTCTGCCTCGTCCCTGCCCAAATCTCTTCCAGAACAGCAGAACTGCAGCAGCAGGGTCAGGAAGGTGCAGCTGCTGGAATTCCCTGCTGCCTGTTGCTGCACAAGGTGCCTCAGGTGGCAAAAAGCTGAAAGCCAAGGTGTCAGAGCCGGGTGTGGAGGGAAAGCTGAGCTTTAGCTGAAGGCAGGACCCGAGAGCCTGCCCAGGCACTGACACAGCCGGGGCTGCCTGGGCAGGGGCTGGCACTGCCTGGGCTGGGCTGCAGCACCAGCGGGAGGAGCAGGGTCACTGCCAGCATCCGTGGCAGAAGCAAAAATAATCCTCTCGCTCCCACAGCGTGATTTCTTAGCATGATTCATTGGAAAGCAGAATTAGTTCCAGTGGGGTTGGCCATGGAGGCTGTTGCAATCGAGAAGTGGAGGAGGGAAAGCTGATGGGGGCAGGGGAACTGGTGACTTGCAGGGAGCAAATCCCTCCTGCTGCCCCTCACTGTGAGCAAACGAGGATGATCCAAACTAACCACGCTGGTGAAACACTAGGAAATCTGAAACTGGAAAGGGCTGTAAAAGAGCTGGATCTATTGTTGCAGCTGTAAAACCCCCTTGTGATGGTTTTTGGCCCCGAGGCTCAGAGCTGCACACACAGGCTGGGGTCCCGTGCTGGGCACCCCCCGACCTCGGGCAGAGGGTTCTGCTCATCCCTGCTCGGGCCTGAACAGCAGCAGGAGCCACAAAGGAGCAGAGCAGGAAAAATCCTCTGCAGTTCAGTTTGAAAATAAGGAAACAGCGTTGCCAGCTCGCTCAAACCCTGCCTGGCTGCCTCCGAGTGTGTGCAGCCAAATCCTCCGGGTTTTCTGCCGGGTGTCGGTGCCGTCGCTGCTGGTGGTGACAGGACTCAGCTCTGCTGCAATATTTCGAGACCCAGAGACCCTCCCCTCTGCTCCCTGCCCACAAGAGCATCCGGAGAGGCCACGGCTGGCGCTGGGCAGGAAACAGATCTGGCTCTGGTGCCTCCTGCCCCTGCAGCCTGACCACAAACCCAGCCGGAGCTTCTCCTCCCGAGGGGAGCAGCACCGGGCGGAGCCCTGGCCCCTGAGCATCAGTTTCCTATTCAAGCACCAAAAACACCCCGCCCCCCTCACATCCCCCAAAATTCAGTGGGGGTCTTCCACATGGAATCAGAACAAATTCCCAGCAGGGCAGTGCCCGGGTGAGCTCAGGACAGGATCCGAAGGCACCTGGTGAATGAGCCAAACTCCAGGCACAAGCACAGCGGTCAAACAGGAGCCAGGAGGCTCAGCCCACCCAAAATTCCCTTCTGTGTCCCCTCAGAGGATCCCGACCTCTGCTCCCCTGGAGGTGCCGGCACGCAGCTGCTGCTGGAAGCTGCCCTGGTGCACCCGAGCTCAGTGTGACTCGGATTCAGAGCTGCAGAGGAGCTGTGTCCCCCCTGTCCCCTCTGCCGAACGAGGGCAGGGCTGGAGCCAAGCAGAGCAGCAGAGCCAGAGCCTTCCTGCTCTTCCCGGGGGAAGGAGCTCAGTGGCAGCCGTGGGGCAGTGCTGTGTTTGGTTTGGGGGTTAAGCACCGAGTTTTTGTTACTTAAACAATAAAGAGAAGACTGCACTCCTCACAGAGCTGGCAGCCAGCCTGCAGGTGCCCATGCCCTCGCTGAGAGCAGAAGTGTGGCCCGAGCTGTGCAGCACGCTGCTCACAGCCTGGGATGTGCTGCCGAGGCGGCTCCTCCTGCCCTCCCGCTGCTGTTCATGGCCCTGAGCCCCGGGCAGGTGGGGCTGAGGGGGCCTGTGCTGACCCCAGAGCGGGCAGGGAGGGGACACAGGCAATGGGGGCTCTGGGTGGGTCTTTCCCACCTCCCAGGCACTGAAAAGCAGCTTCTCCTTTTCCTGCCTGCAGCCCAGCACCGCCCTGGCTGCCCCACGCCCTTCCTGGGTGCTGTGGAGCTGATTGCAGTTTTGGGGGCTCCAGGCTGGAGCACAGACCCTGCCCAGGCTGCCGGGGTTCGGGTGACAGGGGAGGAGCAGGAGCTGCTCACCCAGCACCCTGGATGGAGAGAGGGGCTCTGCTCCTGCCCTGCTGCACTCATGGGATGTGTGGGGATGGCTGGGGGATGCTGAGGGGAGCCTGGAGCACCCCCAGCCCTGGGACCGGGCTGGCATCACTCTGGGGTTCATGGGCTGGTCAAATAACCTTTATTCCTGGGAATTCCCAAATGGTTTTCAAGGCCTGAGAACAGTGAGCCTTAACTGCTCCCCTTTTAGCTGAACTCTTGGCCATTCGTGCCAATGCCTTTGTTGACATTTGGTGACATTTTTATTTATAAATTTCCTTCCCTGCACCAGGGGCTGCTCTGCACAAACAGCTGTCCCACACAAACAGCTTTGCAAGCAGGGTTCCATCTCCTGGGCTGAGTTATCATACTTCCCCCAGACACAGACCTGCTCAATAAGAATGAATGACTTTGTAAAATGTACTGCAGTACTGCATGGATTCCTGTGGTGCCCTGGAGGAACCCACCCCTGCTGCTCTGTGCTGGGCGTGGGGCACAGCCAGCTCCCAGGAAACCCTCATCCCTGCTGGAAGGTCACACATGTTTTAAAGATCGCCACTTCCCGCAGCTCTGGGGAGCAGTTCTCAGCCATGGAAAAGCAGCGGATGTTTAAAAAAGACACCAAGCCTCCGAGTCACCAAATGCTGGGGTTTTCCAGCAGCCCCCGTGGCTCCTCCATCTGCTGGAAATGCCGAACACCGGGACCGCCGCCCCTGCGAGTGTCCCCGCAGAGCAAAGCCCGGGGTGATCTGCTGTCCCCAGCTCGGGTGTCCCCGGGACAGCCCCGGCGAGCTCTGCCCTGCGATCCCAGCGGGGTTTGGCGAACCGGGGCAGCCCCAGGCACTGCTGGCAGCCAGAGCTGCTGCAGAGAAGGAAACGCAGCAGGTTCCTCTTCCCTGGGCCATTCTGACGTGTTTTGAAGGGATCTGCGAGGTTTTTACATTCATAGTTGCTATTCAGTATTTCGAGTCGAAATATTAATTTTTTTTCACATTGAGTAGTGTTAAACCCGAAGTGCTGGAGCATGGCAGTGCTTCAAGCTGCTAACAACATTCTACTCTGAAATGTTCCCATAAATAGGAAGGACTGGATAAATTATACTGTACAGCTCCATAAAACTGACATAAACCCATAAGCAAAACTAACAGGAAAGAAAACCTCTCCTCAACAAAGCTTATCTGAGTCTCTTAATTCTCATCTCCAAGTCTTTCCTTGTTTAACCCTGGTTTTAAAAGACCTTTGGAAGTTTACCTTCCCCCCCCCCCCCCGTCCCTTTCCTAAAATAGTTCCAGTTCCGTGCAGTTTTGCAGAGTGAGTGACAGGATTTTTCCTCTCTCGCTGCATTTACTCTGCTGCTAGTGCTAAATAATGGCAAAGCTGGGATTCAGCCGGGGTGGGGGGAAGTCGGGGGCAGTCAGAGCCCCGGCTGCCAGGCTGGAGCTGTGCTCGGCTGTGCCGCCGAGGGACTGTCCCCACCCTCCACCCAGCGCTTGTTTCCTCCCCGATAAAGCCCCGCACATTTCTGCGTTATCGCAGCAATTTCTGCCCGGTGCAATGCCAGGCACGTCCCGGGAATGCGCTCCCGGAGCGCCGGGTGCCTGCGGAGCATCAGCCGTGACAGCGGGGCTGCCCGGGCAGGGACCCCGGACCCCGGGACCCCCGGGACCCCCAGGACCCCCGGGACCCCCAGGACCCCCGGGCCCCAACCCTGCCTGGCTGCAGCGGCCCCGGGGATGGCTCGTTGGTTGGTTTGGCGTTTTTACAAACGTTCCCTTCCTCAGCTGCCTGCAGGCACCGCGAACCGAGCTGCTGTGCTCTTCCCCCGCCAATTCCGAGTTCCAGCCCAGCACACACCGTGCGCCCCCGCTGCCCATCCTGCCCGGGGAGCTGATGAGCAGAGCCCTCCTCTCACGGCCTCTGCAACCCAGCAGGAGTCTGACAACGCACATTTAATTAAAGCAAATCCCCACGTGGTTTGCAAACAATTTATTTTTTAATTACAGTGCATCAGAATGATATTTTTAATGAATCGTACGGCGCTGTGGTGATCCCCATCCACTTCCAGAGCGCAGGAGCGCATGGATGTTCACTTTCTGATCTCCGTTTTCCCCCTGCACAAACGGGCACAGCCTGCCTGCAGAAGCAGCGCCCGGCCGGGGTGATGCCCGCAGAGGGGCTCGGACATCTCGGGATCAGCACTGGGAGCGGATCCGTGCGGGAGCGGCCAAAGCTGCCCCCAAACCCCGATCCCTGCAGCTTTGGGGCGCAGGGACCCCGCAGCAGCGAGCACAGCCCGGAGCTGAGCCCGGCAGGAGAAGAGGCACCAGCAGCCCCAGCTCGCAGAGACGCAGCACGAAGTGCGAGCTGCGCTGTGGGGCTCACGCTCCTCTCCTGCTCCCCGTGGGGAGAAGGGGGAGCAGAGGCCCGGGTGACAGAAGGGGGAACACAGCACCCCGGGGTGACAGGAATGGGAACACAGCACCCCGGGTGACAGAAGGTGCAGCACAGCACCCGGGGTGACAGAAGGAGCAGCACAGCCCCCGGGGTGACAGAAGGTGGAGCACAGCACCCCGGGGTGACCCGGGCAGCGCAGCACCCCGGGGTGACAGAAGGGGGAACACAGCACCCCGGGGTGACAGAAGGGGGAACACAGCACCCCGGGGTGACAGAAGGAGCAGCACAGCCCCCCGGGGTGACAGAAGGTGCAGCACAGCACCCCGGGGTGACAGAAGGAGCAGCACAGCACCCCGGGGTGACAGGAATGGGAGCGCAGCACCCCGGGGTGACAGAAGGTGCAGCACAGCACCCCGGGTGACAGAAGGGGGAACACAGCACCCCGGGGTGACAGGAATGGGAGCACAGCCCCCGGGGTGACAGAAGGAGCAGCACAGCACCCGGGGTGACCCGGGCAGCGCAGCCCCCGGGGTGACAGAAGGTGCAGCACAGCTCCCCGGGGTGACAGAAGGTGCAGCACAGCCCCCGGGGTGACAGAAGGTGCAGCACAGCACCCGGGGTGACAGAAGGAGCAGCACAGCACCCGGGGTGACCCGGGCAGCGCAGCCCCCGGGGTGACAGAAGGTGCAGCACAGCCCCCCGGGTGACAGAAGGAGCAGCACAGCACCCCGGGGTGACCCGGGCAGCGCTGTCCCCCCCGCTGCTCCGGGACGCGCCCGGAGCCGCTCCCGGCCGGGCAGGCGGCTGCGCCTCCTCCGCAGCTGCAGCACAGCCGTGACTCAGCCGAGCTCCGGTGCCCCCGCAGCCCCGGGCCGGGCCCCGCCTGGGCCGGGGGAGGTCTGGGGAGATCCCGCAGCACCCCAGGAGCTGGAGCAGCCCGGCAGCAGCGGCTGCGCCAGAGGCATTGCCAGCCTGGCACCGGAGCTGCTCCCCGGGCACGCAGAGACACGAAGCTGCTGCTGACACGTTCCTTCCTGTTCCCACTGCAAACTGCGTTGGAGCGAGGCTGCGAGGAATCGTGCGCTGGGTTTAACAGATTTCTCCCCTGAATGAGGCTTCGGCTCATTCAAGGGGAGGATGGGAGGGTTAAAATAATTAATACAAAATTTTGTTTGCCCGAGAGTGCCGTCACAGCGCACCCGGACTGGCTGCCAGGTCCCTCACCAGCTCCTCCCGGCCTGCAGGAGCCCGAGCTGGTGCCACTGGGAGAGCAGCAGTTTGGTTTGTGTAATCGCTAATGCCCACTGCATCGGGAAAGGATTCACAAATCAAGCACAAGAAAATGTTGCCCATCTGTTATGAGTGGGAACCTTCAAACTGCAGCATCACAAAACATCGCCCAGGACTGCGGGGGGATAAAAAGGAGGGAAGAGAAGGAAAGAAAAAGGGGGAACGGGTTGGAAGTGTGTCCCTTCCCTGCCGTGTGTCCCTTCCCTGCCGTGTGTCCGGCTGGCCACAGGCTGGACAGGCAGGGTGGGGAGCGGGCACTGCCCCGGGAGTGGGGCTGGCAGTACCAGGGAGGGCAGCACTGCAAGGTGCTGCAGTGGGGAGAAATGCAAAATGCCAGGAAATATCCAGGAAACAGGAAAGGCTCACGTTCCATGGATGTGAATGTGGAGCGACACGGGAGAGGCACGTGGAGCGCGGGGCAGGGCTCTGGCAGCTTCTAACACTGGGTGCTGCCCCTGGGTGCTGCCCTGCACCCGCATTTTAGGGCATCTCAGGGCATGGGGCCAGTCCCATCCCATCCCATCCCATCCCATCCCATCCCATCCCATCCCATCCCATCCCATCCCATCCCATCCCATCCCATCCCATCCCATCCCATCCCATCCCATCCCATCCCATCCCATCCCATCCCATCCCATTATCCCATCCCATTCCCATCCCATCCCATCCCGTCCCCTCACAGCCCCGCACAGCCGTCCTGTGCACCCCGGGCAGGGCTGCAGGAGCCCAGAGGCGGCTCAGGCTGCAGGATGGGCCCGGGGGAGGCGGTGGCATCCCGGGGCTCAGCCGTGGGCTCTGGGCACAGCCTTCTCTTCCTCCCCGTGAAAAACGAGGGGTTCTGCCGCATCTGCCGAGCAGCGGAGCCGCGTGTGGGAACTCGCAGCTGGATTACGTTTTTGCTGCCCTGGAAGCAGCGCGATGACTGAATTCCTGAGAAAGAAAACAGATTGGGAAACAGAAGATTGCTCAATGCACCTGCTGGTGAGTCAGAGGGCTCGGGCCCGGCTCCCTCCGCACCACGAGGGGACCCCGAGCAGCAGGAACCGCCCGGGGGAGCAGCCCCTCGCTGAGAGAATCCGCACTCCCGGATCGGCTCTGGCCCGAACCACTGCAGGGAATTCCGAGGTTCTGGGCTGGGTTTGGCACCCGAGCCCTGCCCAGGTACCGGGGCCAGAGCTGTCCCAGCCAGCAGCATCCTCCCGTGCCCTGGTGGCGCGGGCAGGGCAGGAGGGGCTGTCACGGGCGGCTGTGCCCGGGGCTCACAGGGACAGCGCCAGCTCGGCAGGTTCATTATCAAAGGTGTCTGGCACTGCCAGGCCAACGTCCGTGTTTGCCAGCCCCCGGTCACGGGAGATTCCTGCAAAAGAAAATAACACGGATAAACCCCACGGAAGGGAGCCCAGCCCCAGTGCGTGTGTGCAGAGAAACGTCCTCCAAACAGCGAGAGAACGGACACAAAGTGACTGGTACCGGGGAGAGGTCAGTACAGGCATCACCCTCGAGAGGGGATGTTGGTAGAGGCTCAGAGACCCCCAAAAATTTTATAGGGCAGGTTGGATTTTGTGAGTTCCCTCCAGCTCTCTCCTGTGAGATGCTCCTGTTCCCTCTCTATCTGTTCATCTATTTTAGGATGAAGTTATCACTTCAGCACAGATGTTAAGAACTGGGTTCCATGCAGTGCCCATCTGTTCACATCATTTTCCTTTTTGCACCAGAAAACACCAATCCAGGACCTGGAGCCAGCAGCCGCTGGCAGAGCCGGTGGGTGACACTCTGGGCGTGTTTTCCCTCTTTGCCCACGGCTGCCGAAGCCACGGACACGTGGCCACTGTCACAGAGCCCTTGGTCACCACGTGCAGGGGTTTTCCTGGCAGCAGCCCTGAGAGGTGCCACAGCCCCGAGAGGTGCCACAGCCACGGGATGTGCCACAGCCACGGGAGGTGCCACAGCCACGGGATGTGCCACAGCCACGGGAGGTGCCACAGCCCCGAGAGGTGCCACAGCCACGGGAGGTGTCACAGCCACGGGAGGTGCCACAGCCCCGAGAGGTGCCACAGCCACGGGAGGTGTCACAGCCCAGAGAGGCGTCACAGCCACGGGAGGTGTCACAGCCCAGAGAGGTGTCACAGCCACGGGAGGTGCCACAGCTCCGAGAGGTGTCACAGTCCCAGGAGGTGCCACAGCCCAGAGAGGTGTCAGAGCCCCCAGAGGTGCCACAGCCCACAGAGATGTCACAGTTCCGAGAGGTGTCACAGCCCTGAGAGGTGTCAGAGCCCCCAGAGGTGCCAGAGTCCCAAGAGATGCCACATCCCCGAGCGGTACCCCAGCCGCAGCTCCCCGAGCCGCTGCGGCGACAAAGGGGCGCAGAGCGGCGGCTGCTCCTCCTGCTCCTGCTGCTCCTCCTCCTGCTCCTGCTGCTCCTCCTCCTGCTCCTGCTCCTGCTGCTGCTCCGCACCCCCTGAACCTCCTGAGCCCGCAGAGCCGCGGGACGGACTCGGCCAGAGGGTTGGGATGGACACAGGAGCTGTGGGATGGACACAGGAGCTCTGGGATGGACACGGGAGCCCCGGGATGGACACGAGAGCTCTGGGATGGACACGGGAGCCCCGGGATGGACACGGGAGCCCCGGGATGGACACAGGAGCTGTGGGATGGACACGGGAGCCCCGGGATGGACACAGGAGCTGTGGGATGGACACGGGAGCCCCGGGATGGACACAGGAGCTGTGGGATGGACACGGGAGCCCCGGGATGGACACAGGAGCTCTGGGATGGACACGGGAGCCCCGGGATGGACACAGGAGCTGTGGGATGGACACGGGAGCTGTGGGATGGACACGGGAGCCCCGGGATGGGCACAGCAGCCACCGCAGCTGCAGCCAAAGTAACAGAGGAAAATCGAGCTGGGTTTTTTTTGCCGGCTCTGAACATTGGCATTGCTCGACACGTTATTTTTCTCTTGGCAGCCAACTGTGGGGATAAATGAAATGCTGGTTCCATCCTGAGCATAGGACAAAGGGGGTGCAGGGGAGTGGGTGCTCTGCCAGCAGGAATGGGGTCTGAGCAGGGAAATGGTGCCAATAGACCCGTCTGGGAAAGGCCAGTTTGTGCTGGGGGGTCACAGGAGACACCCGCAATCCCCCTGGAAAACAACTGCCCTGCAGTGTCTCCTTCAGTCAATTAAAGCTGTGAAAATGAGATCAGAACTTTTGATTATCAGTGATTTGTGGGAAACCGACAGAGGAACTGCAACACGTGGCAACAGGGCTCCCTCTAATGTCAGCCACTGCCGGGCTGCAGCCCAGACCTGCTGCCCCATCCCCTGCACCCCGTCCCAGCTCCCTTCGCTCCCTGCGCCCCCATTCCCTGCTCCCCCTTTCCTGGCACCTCCCGGTTCCTGTTCCCCCAGTTCCATGCTCCCCTCCTTCCCTTCAATCTGAATTCTCTGCACCCCCAGCTCCCTGTTGTCCAATTCCTTGACCATCCAGCTTCCTGTGCCCCCATTCCCTGTGCCCCCATTCCCCACTCCCCCATTCCCTGTGCCCCCAGTTCCCACTCCCTCATTCCCTGTGCCCCAGTCCCCATTCCCCCCATTCCCTCCCTGTGCCCCCAGTTCCCTGTGCCCCATTCCCTGTGCCCCATTCCCTGTGTCCCCATTCCCCCATTCCCTGTGCCCCCATTCCCCACTCCCCATTCCGTGTCCCCACTCCCCACTCCCCCCATTCCCTGTGTCCCCACTCCCCAATTCCCTGTGTCCCCACTCCCCACTCCCCCCATTCCCTGTGCCCCACTCCCTGTGTCCCAATTCCCTGTGCCCCCATTCCCCACTCCCCAATTCCGTGTCCCCACTCCCCACTCCCCCATTCCCTGTGCCCCATTCCCTGTGTCCCCACTCCCCACTCCCCCCATTCCCTGTGCCCCATTCCCTGTGCCCCCATTCCCTGTGCCCCATTCCCTGCAGAGGGAGGGGCTGGGGGTCCCAGCGTGTCCCTGAATGTCACAAGTGCTGCCACAGGAGGGTAAGGACAGCTGGGGCTGCCCCAGAGCACCCTGGAGCTCTGTATTTGCCCCCTGGATCTAACAGGAATATCCTGACCGAGGTATTTCAGTGCACATCCTGTGCAGAAAATCCCCAGCACCACACAAACTGTGGGCAGTCCCACAAGTGCTCAGACGTGTTCAAACCTACAAAACGCAGTGGAGCCGCTCCTAATCGGGTAGAGGAAAAGATAATTAAGAGAGAGACATTTTATTAGGGCAATCTCACTTTATTTTTTCCATACAGCAAGGTCAACTATAGCAGTAAGAATAAAAGAAGCATAAACCCAAATGGCAGCCCAGGACAGAGCACGTAACTGGAGCACTACAAGCGCAAGTCTGTGGTTCCGCAGGAGCAAACCCTGAGCGGGGCCGGCGCGACAGCGCTCGTTAACCCTTTCAGCACTGATGGCCGCAGCCCCGGCCTGCTCCCAGCCTGGCACCGCAGGTTCCCGGGAAGGGAGAGCCCCAGGTGCTTTTTCACCTGCCGAAAGAACAGGATCCCCACAGCGAGAAAACAACCCCCGACCCTGCAGCTACGGGCGCGGTTCCGTTTGCCTGTCCATGGTTGAACTCTGTGAACGTCAGTATTTGTTTGGAAGAATCTTTTTTTTTTTGTGAACAAGAAACCACTGAAATTGTCAGAAACTGGTTTGAATAGCATATATCTTTAATATATTTTGATACTTTAAACATGCAGTAGATTTTGAATAATGTACGGAATATCTGAGCCATGATTCCCTGGATGGGCTGAAGTACCTGCTTTTTTTTTTTTTTTTTTTTTTTTTTTTTTTTTTTTTTAATTTTTTTTTCTTTATTTTTTCCTTTTTTTTTTTTCCTTAATGATTTTTCAGGCAGATTTGACCCAGTGGAGCTTCTGTCAGTCATGAGATCTCAGAAGGATGGCAGATCTTTCCAGCTGAAAAAATCCTGGCAAACTACAAGCTGTCCACATAAAGCAAAGCAACTTTTTGGAAGGGGGATGGAGTGCTAACTCTGTGCCACTTTTGCAAGCAATTTTGTTCAGCCTGTCATTTTATTTAGCCTTAACAAAACTCCTTGTAATTATAGACATTTTTATTCAAAATAAGATCTTACTATTATACAGGTTTCTCTCTTTTTTGACTATATACAGAAGTGCAAAAAGTCAACCTTCGCTCTCGACGTCCCAACTGCAGCATAATCAACCCTCAAGAGTTTGCACACACACACTAGAATTCTTGTTACGTAAACTTTGAGTATTTGGATTATCAACAAAAAGTCCCTTGATCTATTGATTATGCAGCTTATTTATAACAAGGCCTGATATTCAGGGATTTCAAAAAATATTTAAACAATATTTTAACATTTGAAATGGATACAGTAGAAAATAAATTTTATTCTAATATCTAGGAACTAGATTTTTTTTTCTCATAATAACTAATTACAAACAAAATAAATCATCAAAATATTACTCAATTGTCTGCCAGGATTGTTGCCATAGCAACAACTTAACTTCTTACTTAGCAATGATTATATAATTATAAGATATCCATATAAAAGATCTTTGTTCTTTTAATGAAAACTAGACAAGAACTAACAATGACTGACATTCTTACATTGTCATATTAGATCAGTAAAATAGAAATCATTTAGTTAACAATAATACGAATACTCATAAGACACTACATGTAGATTCCAAACTGAGTATGTTATGAAGAAAACTACTTTTTTTTTTTTTTGTATTTTGAAAAAGTCATCAGTAAACTCTAGTAAAACAAAATTCTATGAACTGAAATGGTATCAACTGGTAATAGAAAATGAAAACGAGCTAATAAATGTAAGAAATAAAAACTACACTTTTAACAAGAAAAAAATAAGTAAATTCTCTATGGTAAGTCACTACAATAACATGTGAAGTCACCTATACTTTCTTAACACGATTGAAATTACATTGGTATGGGTTTGAACCCGTAATGTAATAATCTAAGGCTTTAATAGATGTACAGTACAATCAGGAAAATCAACACATCATTCTTCTCTCTAGAGCATCTCTCAAGCAGAAAAACCCGCAGTGAACTCGGAGTACGGCGAGCTCGGCCCAACCCGCTCCTCTCCCTCCTGCCCACCCGGGGCCTGGCCCCAGGGAGCCCCTGGCTGGACAGAGCAAAAATATCCTTTACTGGCTGCAACATCCAAACCACAAAAAGGAATTCCTTTGGATGAATTCATTCTTAAAACTTGAATGCACATCTATTTGTTTGTTTTTATTTTGTAAAGGCTTTCTAAGGCTATAAGCAGTTAATCTGAACAAAAAAAAATCACATATAAAACTCACCCGAGTATTAACCCACCCGATTTCTACACTAATTAACATCTCATTTGTCCTATTTTGGTTTGTCATGCATCTGCTGTCAGTGCTTCTGTCTTTGTTTAGAGTCGCCGCGGACGCGGGACTTGATGAATTAAAGTGAAACCCATCTCTGCAAAACATTTATAGTCCTTGTGACTGGTGACAGAGGCTATAAATAGAGCAAAAGAAGTTCCTCCAACGTTTGTGACTGTGTCTCAGAAATGGCTTTTCCCTTTTGCAGCTCACCTCACAGTAAAAATGCATAAATATGACATCCACCGCCTCGGAGAGTTTAGAGATAACATTGTCCATAAGGGCCATGCACAGCTGGAGCATCCCTCTGGTGCTGCCACTGGCTGGGAGGAGCAATTGGCCATTTCTGAGACAGCTTTGGTTTGAAACAGAACGGTGCCCTTTGACTGATCAGTACTCATCAAGTCAGTGAAAACGTGGTTCTGAAAATAACACTGCAGAAATAATACTCTGATGGATGTACAGTCTATGGCACTTCATGAGAATCCTTAACAACGTGGTACTTAAAGCCATTGATGTGCTTTAAAATATACACAGTTGTGGTTTTGCTTGGCACATTCATCTCTGTCAGATTCCTCTCTTCTCATTTCTTACAATCTATTACATTAAAAATATTACTCTTAAACAAAAATTACTGTGCATGCACGCTCTCGTCTATAATGGCAATTTTAAATACAAGGTGCACCTTTGTTATTTGTAAACCTTGAAAGAAATAAACTTACTTTAAAAAATTATATCTTGGTCTACAGACGTACCAATACATAATAATCTGTGGGACAGCATCGTCGGTCCTTCCGTGACGTCGGGGTGAGGAGCAGCCCCTGCTGCCCCGCAGGAAAGGCAGACGATGCTGCAGGCTTAGACAATAAGATCACCTCAGCACAAATATCAATTCAATGTACAAAGTAGATAGGCAACAGTGTGCAGTGAGTCCCACGGCCTCGCTTCGTCTCGTTAACATGCAATGTGTGATGTCACTGCTGAGGGGTTCCCAGTGCTGCTGGACAGTATTTACATACACTATGGCTAATGAGCTCGGCCTCTTCCCACCCAAATCCGGCCTCTCCGCCTCGACTCCATCTGGGGAGGAAGAGCACAGAGTGTTCTTGGCACAGCCAGGACTCAGTGTCACTCACACCAGCCCTGGCTCCACGTGCCACAGGGAAATGTCCCTGCAGGAGCCCCCTGGCAGCAGAAGTGCCCATCCACTTGAGGTATTCCATCCATCATCCATCCATCATCCATCCATCCATCATCCATCCATCATCCATCCATCCATCCATCCATCATCCATCATCCATCATCCATCATCCATCCATCCATCATCCATCCATCCATCCATCCATCCATCATCCATCCATCATCCATCCATCATCCATCCATCCATCCATCCATCCATCATCCATCCATCCATCCATCATCCATCCATCATCCATCCATCATCCATCCATCCATCCATCATCCATCCATCCATCCATCATCCATCCATCCCATCCCATCCCATCCCATCCCATCCCATCCCATCCCATCCCATCCCATCCCATCCCATCCCATCCCATCCCATCCCATCCCACCCTCCCTGCATCCCTCAGCAGTTTAACAATGTTTTTGCTCAGCTGAAAGGAGCAGCTGGGATTTTGAACCACTGTGGCCAAAGGGTCAATCCTCACCCTCAGAAATAATCCCATTATGGCCAGGAATTCAGTAAAAACACGGCAGAAATGGAGCACAGGAGGGAGGAAGGTAACACAAAGGAGGAGCCATCCTGGGACCAGATGGCTGTGGGGGGGAAATCTCACAAGAACAGGAGAATTATGAGTTCCCAAACCCAGGAAATGCTGGGGTTCCAAATTTTGAATTTAAAAGTCGTTGTTTCTGAAGAGAACCTGACGGAATCACCTTCCCCCCCAGTCTGCCCCTCACCCCAGGCCAGTGCTGAGGCCGCCAGACAGAACACAAATCTCTGTGAACACTGATTTTGCTGGGTGGCCATGGACAAACTAACACATGATGTGGCCACTGGTACCCCTGGGATCTCCCCCCAGAGAGGAATGGCCCCTCAGAGCCTCCAGAGCTTACTGCTTGTCTTAGAAAGAAAATAAAAACATTCTGTCCCTTACAGCAACAAATGACACACGTAAGAGTAAGAAAAAGCACAGCAACAACACATGGGGAACTTACTGTTTGATGCCCAAATGTCTACATCTGTGTAACATACTTGTGGCTAGTCAGATGTTCGGCAGATATTATGGGAATCTACAGGTAAGAAATGTAAAGAGTGAGTGACACGTGCCCTGAGCCACCCAGAGGCACAGCATTTGCTACAGAACATCACTTTGGGGGAGGGAGGATCAGCTGTGAGTTGGTGGATTTTATATTTTAACTATAAGTTAAAGTCAACTGAAGTGCTACAATAGCAACTTGGAAAACACTGGGTTAAGAACTACTGGACAAATATAAGTAAGAATTATTGGTTGTTCAGGAAACAGGAGAAGTTAACATCTACAAGTCATGCAGTGCAGTAATTGAAAATAGCCCTTTTTGTTGGCCTACACAAAATTCTGTGCTTTCAGTGTCTCAGGTGATGAACTCTACAGTGGCCTCGTTTCAGTGTGATCTTGTGAAGTGCTCACTGCTGTCACTGTCCTGGGTTTTGAATGCCAAACCTCTCACACCCTGAGCTTGATTTCCAGGGCAGGTGAGAATCCCCAGCTGAGAAGAGCTCTGCCCTTCCCAAGCAGCTGCAGGCAAAGCCTCCCCAAGCAGGGAAGCAGCTCCCAAAACGCTGGGCTGCACGGACAGCTTGAGCACGGGGCTCCCCCCAGTGCCCACCAGGATGTCACTGGGAGCCACGTGCCAGCAGTGCCACCAGCAGATGACACTGCACCCTGCTCGTGGGCTGGCACAGGGAGCTGTGCTGGGGCCTAGGACCCAAAATGGGTTTGCACTATCCCAATGGGCTGTGGCACTTGGAAAGACCCTTTTTGCAGATGGGCACCAAGGCTGGCCTGTGAGTTTGCCCAGTGAAGAGAACAGGGGGTTTCTCCTCAGTCACTCCCTGGCAGGTCCTGCTGTGCTTTCCCACCCTCCTCTCCCCGGCAGCTCACACACCACAGCACTGCCAACTGCACAGAAACGGGCTTGGAGCAGAACAAAGCTTCTCATACCATGTTTTCCTGCTGCTGCAGGACAGGCTGTGGCACCCACTGGAGCAGCACCGGGGGCAGTGCTGTCGGGCAGAGGGCACCTCCCGATGCAGATCTCTGGCTCTGGCATGCAGGCACACGGCACAGGGGCACTGAACACCTTCAGCACTGCTCACATGGCATATACATATATGGCTATATATGTATATATGGAGGTTTGGCTGCAGAACTGCACTAAGTGTGTTATGAGGCTCTGGGGAGGAAAGGCATGAAATGACCAGATTCTACAGCAGAAGGTTTTCCTGTGATCTGCCTGGGGGGTGCACAGTAACTAACAGAGATGATCTAAAAATAATGACTTTTTTTGTGGCTTGTCTTGTTCTCACAACCCTCAGGACATACACAGGATACAGAAACACACTGAAAGTAACTGCCTGGTGCAATAAACTGCAATATTAAGAGACTTTGGGCATACAGGAGGCTGCTTGCTGAGTGGCACATATGCAGAGGTAGCCTCACCTATGAACTAGCTTTTCAAAACACAAATTTTTAGGCCAAGTTTAAAGCCCTGAGTGAGCTGTTCATTCAGCAAACATTTCTCAAGAGAAGAACATGTAGCTGCTGAGCAGACTAACCTGGGCTGGTTTGGGAATTCTACAATCTCCAGGTCCCTTGGGAGGCTCAGGATGTGCATGCCTAGGTGTCACTGCAATGATGCCATTTGGGAATTGTGTTTTTGAGAGATGAGGAAGCAGACAGGTTAACAGGGATGTACAGCTGGGGCAGCACAAAATGGAAGTGCTCAACAGGTACAGGTGCAGGGCTCAAAGGCAAAGGGGCTCACTCTGCAGGTCTGGGTGTCCTGAGCAGTCCCTGCCCTGAGGCAGAGCTCAGTGTGCCAGGTGAGGCTGCCCCAGCACTGCCATTTACCTGCACAGCCCGTCCCACACGCAGCACACACCTGCACAAGGCTGAGGAGAACCCAGAGCTCCCTTCTGAGGGGCACACATGAGATCCCACTGAGCTGGCAGCACCCTGCATGTCAGACCAGAACTGCTTCACAGCATGGACAGCTCACTGCCCAGTAAATCTCCAAAAATAATGTGCTTTTAGAAGAGGAACAAGAGGCTCTTTAAAACGTTTTTATTGTTGCACTTTCAGCCAGGTGTTGTACAGAAATCTGCCCTTCTGGCAGTCCTGTGCTCAGGTGCAGCTCCAGCCACTCCTCTGGCCCAGGGACTCATCTTTAGAGCACTGGTTCTGGCTTTCCTGGGAGGACTTCTAATCACTTACGTGGTAAAGCATTACTCTCACATTCCTGAAATACATCCAAACACGGCAATGACTGGGCTGGCTACTGAGAAATAAACCCAGACTCTAATGGGCAGTTTCTTAACTGAGCTCTGTGCAAAGCAAGGGGCAGTTCCAAAGAGAATCACAAGGCTGGAGCCAAGGTTTCAAGGAAGTTTCTGTGTGGCCCATGCTCACAGGGTTTTGTTTTATGCTTGGAAGAGGAGAGTCAGAACATGTTTGGACTGCTAAAGTCAGACTGTAAGAACCTGCAGCCCCTCTGCACAAAGACTGCCCTGGCTTTCCCTGAGTTCTGCACTGAAAGGAGCTGCTGGCTCCACAGAAACAGAAATAAATCATGGCTTTGTGTATTATCCCTTGCTCTTTGCATCCCTGAGAGCAGAAATAAGCAGCATGGCCCATAAATGTCAAGACTGAGTCAGAAACTCTCCTGTCAATTATTTTTAGCATCAGAAATGGAACTGCAGCACCTTTGGAGCACGGCTAAGGGCTGATTAAGCTGTGCTGCAGCTCTCTGAGAGAATGTGTAGGCCAACAAGAGGTCAGATCCAAACCCCCATGCTGATCAAAGCACCGATTCCGAGTTGTGTGTAAGGAACAAAGCTGTAAATTAGCAAACCTGGTTGGCTGTGGCTGTTGCAGCGAAGGGAACACTTGTGGCAGATGTTGTTGCTGCAGACACAGTGGCTGGCGTAGCACCGTGCACCATGGGAACTTTCGGAAGGAAAATCAAATAAGCAAACACACAGAAGAGTGGAGCAGGATGGGACCAGAGGTCATTGAGCATGGTCACCACAGCAAGAAGCCCCAGACACCATTGCCAGAGCGTGACATGCAACCACAGTGCAAAGCAGGACAGCATTCCGGGAGGGAGGCAGCGAGATGGGAGAGAAAAAAAGGGGAAAATGCTTGTTACCATCAATAAAGAAAATCCACACAAACAAGCTTAACCATTTCAATATGAAAAACAGCAGGAGAGTCTTTTTCAATGCCCTTATATTTACAAATTTTTTTTTGTCTTTTAAAAATTCAACCCAAATATTTATTGCTAAGAGAAATTAATCTGGTAGAAGGACAGAATACAGCTACATGGCTATGGTAAGATACAGTCTTTAGTTAACACAAGATAGTTTCTAAACACTGGAACTCATAGTCCAGTCAAAATCCACCAAGGAACAATGTGCAATTAAAAACTGCTGTACAAAATTAACATCTACGTGTCCGTGTCAATTAAATAAAACAATCCCATTTAATTGACAGGTGTTAGTGCAGGGGGCTCAGGGAGATGGACTGGCACCAGGGCTGAATGTTAAATCTAGCAGTGGATTTTGAGGGTCTGTGAGCTGCACCACAGGTTTAAGATAATCAAGAAACAAAGCTGGCACCTACCAACACTTGTAGCGGGTGTCATGCACAATATTGAGCCTGCTCATCATGCATTGCAACAGGAAGGTGGATTTGGAAAGGGAAAAGAATTAAAACAACCCATCACACGTGTAATTAGAAATTTCATTTGAACAAAGAAGAAAAATGGTTATTACGGGCACAGTGGCATGTAACTGTCAGCACAACCAAACCACACACCAGCACAGTGACCCATCAGAGCAGGGCACAGGGCACAGGGCACAGGGCACAGGGCACAGGGCACAGGGCACAGGGCAGGGCAGGGAGCTGTGCTGGCCCAGGAGAGCCTTCCCCAGCTCCAGCTCACAGCTCCTGAGACCTGTCTGCCTCCTGGCACCAGCCTTGGCAAGGTCCTTCCCCTGCTCTTCTCAGATCAAAAGAGGTACTTCCAACTCAGCCTGCCTGGTGCCTGCAGTGTGAAATGAGGCCAGTGGGAGCAGGCCCTGCTGTCCTTGTCTCTGTTATCCTCCTCTCCTCTCCTCTCCTCTCCTCTCCTCTCCTCTCCTCTCCTCTCCTCTCCTCTCCTCTCCTCTCCTCTCCTCTCCTCTCCTCTCCTCTCCTCTCCTCTCCTCTCCTCTCCTCTCCTCTCCTCTCCTCTCCTCTCCTCTCCTCTCCTCTCCTCTCCTCTCCTCTCCCAGGTGACCTGGCAGGTCACAGGTGGCTCATCCAGGGGCTGGATGGTCCCTGTGCCCTGTGCAGCCCATGGTGACACCTCACAACACCTGCCCAGCCTTTTGTTCTACATTGGAGGATGTATTTCAAGCTGCTGGGCTCCCAGCCCAGCTCCCTTCAGACCACACAACAATAAAGCACCTGCAGAGTTCTGCCCTGCAGCCAGAGCCAGGAGCAGGAAGGTGTTTTTAGGATCACTCTAGCATGATTTCTAAGTATCACCAAGTTGGCAATTCTCTTCATGGTACACAGCAAAATGCCTCCCACCAGACTGATCCCACAATCTTCTATTTCTGCTCCCAAGATGATAAACATATACTGATCTTCCAGAATATCCACTTTTAATAAATTATTTACTTTAAATTTAACAGATAGCATTTATTAACTCTGTTAGTGATGACTGACACAGCAGGAACTGAAATAAACTCTGAAATCTGGGAATGAGGTTGGAGTTGAAATGGAAACAGTCCCAGCAGAGTGGCAGAGGCAGGCAGTGCTGCCTGTGGCATCCCCCCTGCTCTGGGACAGGGGATGGCTCCAGCCCTGCCAGGCACTGCAGGGGATGACAGGAGCATTTCACTGGGCAGGAAGGAGCTGGCCAAGGCCATTCTGTGTCACTGCTGTGTCTGCAAGGCAACAAGGGCATCATCCTGTCTCCTAACTACTCCTCTGGGTCATGGAAGAGACTGAGAGCACTCCCAAAGGAAGGGCCAAGGCAGGACACCTCTCCTGGCCTCCCAGGCACACACCACAGCTGAGGCCAATGGGATCACTTGCAAGATTAAAAAATGGAGCAGAACTTGGCCAAAAAAGTACAAACAGTCAGCAAACTGCTCTCTTGGTTCCTGTTCTGGTCTCAGTGGCATGAATGGGTTGCAGAGAAGCTCTGACTGTGGCTCTGCAGAAGTTCCCAGGGCTGTGCAGCCTCCCTGGAGCTGCAGCAGCACATCACCCCAGAGACAGGAGCATCCACATGCTGCATGTGAGCTGGGCACTTAAAACAGCTCTGAAACAGCCTGTAAAGCTTCCCAGTTAAAAGCTCCACATTTCAGTCTGGATGATCTTCATTAACATTATGACCAGTGCACAAAGTTTTTGAAAGGGAATTTAAGCAAATGAACATGAGGCAGAAAGTAGCTGGGGTGGCATAATGCCCAAACACAGTTATTATGCTAATAAAATAATACAATAAAAATAATTTTTGCTATGATCTGAAGATCCAGCTTCATTTCAGAAGCTTTGACTGCCTAATGAGAACACACAAATAATGAATGTGCACTTCCAATGTTCCCTGGCTGTTTGGCACAAGGCAGAATTATAATCTGAGGGTGTTCTGATTTAACTGACCATAACTTCACAACCAGATTATTTCTGCAGCACAATAAAGCTATTTTTATAAATATTCTATATTTATATTCTAAATGTTCAAATTACTGTTGGTTTAATTTTTTTTTCTCTTTTCTCCCTTGTATTATTCCCCTCAGTCTATTTATTCTGCCCAATCTACAAAAGCCTAATTAAAAACAACATTCCAGACAGCACAAGCACTCCTGTGGAGGTGAGCAGTGGTGTGTGACCTTTCCCTCCCCATATTTTGGGGAGAGCAGTGGTTTTGCACAGCCCCAGGAGGAAAGTGCTTTAGGAAAGCTCTGGGCACTGAGTCCTAGCCAGGAACAAGGGAGTCAGAGGTGCTGAAGCTGCAGCAATTGAACCAACACACAATGGGTTAACAGAGCTAGCTGCAGCCTTTCCTCACTGGCTCTGGGTGCAATCCTGCCCCTTGCAGCTGCACCTCCACACCTGGGAGCACCCTGCCACCCTGAGCCCTTCCTCTGGAGATCTCACCTGCCAAGGACACTCTGGTACCTGGGGACACAGCTGGGGGACACAGCTGGGGCAGAAGAGCTGCACTGGCACTCCTGAGGAGGCAGGAGCTGAGGCACAGGCTGGGGCAGGCACAGGGCACATGTCACTCTGCTGTCACACACACTCTCCAGCCAGCTCCTGTCACTGCAGGACACGGAGCAGGCACAGCTCTGAGGGACCAGAGCTCTGCACACCCACAGCAGGAGTGTCCTGAGCTTGGCAAGCCAAGCTGAGAACACCCCAAGGCACACAGAGCCCCTGACTCGCTCCTAACCCCCCTATCTCAACAGCACAAATGCTCCTGGCTCTTGCAAGGCCCCTCAACTCCCCTCTCAGTCTGGGGACAGCCTCCAGCAGCCAAGGTTTTGGGACACCTCAAGAGGGGAGCTGTGCACAGATGGAGCTTTAGCTGAGAGAGGAGATATGAATGTCTGAGCAACATTTAATCACTTGGGGTGTGCTGGGCTGCAGGATGTTCCCCAGATGTGCCTCACCTCCCTGGCACACAGCCAGCCAGAGCAATGCCTTACAACCCAGAGGGGGTATCTGAGGTTTCCTGGAGTGTCAGTGGGAACACAGGGGGAGGGAAGTGCCCTGCAGATCAGCACAGGGACCACCCTGGGCACACCCACCCTGTGCAGCTTCTGCCCTCCTGCCACTCTGCCTGCAGCAACTAGGAGCACAAGTGAGCACTTACACCTTGGCTGACTGCACCTGAAAAATTCACTTTAGTTCAGGTCCCACTGAGCTGCCCTGGCCCTGCTCTGTGGCTGTGGAGCTGGGGGCTCCCAGCCCTGTGCTCTCCGAGGTTTCACACATGGAGAAACTGTTTCCAGGTGACTGTGCCCACACGGGAACTGATCCCAGTTCATTTGAGGTGGGAAAAACTAAAAAGGGCAAGGTGCCAAAGACATTTTTCAAACTTTTTGGAAAGTACTGGATTACTGGAAAGCTCAAACTGCTGCTATCTGAAAAATATAAAAAGAGAATTTATAATAGCTCAGGCTAAAAACTCCCTTACTTTTCTTGAGTTACATATGCTAAACTTCAGTGGTCAGGAAAGGTCTAAGGAAGCCTCAAGAACTGCCAAGCTCCTGGAGGAGGGTTCAGTGTGGATCTGCTGGAGGAAGAGCTGAGGTAAGGTGTGTCAAGAGCCAGTGGGAAAGACCCCAGTCTATGATGAGGTGTAAATGGGTCTGGCACACACAAAGCAAATCCCAGCTCCTGAGTTCAAAGGGGAAGTACAAAGGCAGCTCCAGCACTTCCAGGAACCATCCAGCCCCTTGCTGCTTTCATGGAAGCTGGAAAATTGCAGTTTACAGACTCCACTGGTTATGCTGCACCAAAAGAGATCTGTGGATTGTTTAAAAATCCTGCATAGGAAGGACTCTGAGTCTATCTGGATGGGGCTCTGAGCAATCTGGTTGTAGATCAAGACAGAATAGTTAAGGGCATTATACTGAACTCCTGGGAACATTCTTGCCAAAGATGTTTAGGATAAAATCCTTTAAATTTTTGGGTAAAGACTGATTAGCTGTATTTCTCCCCCTCCCCTGTTTGCTTTATGAAGGGCTGTCCTCACAGACTCTTCCCCATTTCTGAGTACAGATCTCTCAGCTGGGCTCTGCCCACCTCCTGGAATGATGCTGCTGCTTTAGTGTAACAAATTCCCTCAGCTGTGGAACTAAGGGCAGGAGCCCCCAGGACAAACCAGAGATCATTTCTCACACAGTGCCATCGGCAGAAACAAAGCACATATTCCAACTTTATGTTCCACCACTAGTCCTGCAAAGGGATTTCTGCTTGGTCCAGTTCAGGCATCAACTCTTCAGCAATTCACCAGGATGAGAAGAGCTGGTCACTTTGGCTGAGGACAATACTTGGCTTTGCTCAGTCCAAAACCAGCCCTGAGACACCAGTGTAAAGGCCCAAACTGTGAGTTCTAGTGCAGGTTTGTGATTTTCCACCTGTGGGACTGCCTGTGCCACCTGGGATCACTGCACCTCACTAAAACCTCATTAAAAATCCCCTTTGTGCATGTGACTCAGAGCCACCACTGCCAGGCCCAGGGGGTCTTACAGGGAAACAAGCACAACAGGTGAGGGACGTGGAAGGAAGAGCAGTTAATCCAGGGAAAGAGGAAGGAGAGAGGAGATTTCAAATTCTGATTTGGGGTGACAGAGCATGTTCTGGGTTGGTGTTTTGTCTGCTCCTCTCCCGCTCCCACACCTCGCTGTCTGCATGGAGCTGACGCTGATTTTGTGTTAGACTGGAAAACACCCACCCAGCTTCTGCAAGGAGCAGAGAGAAGGCAGCACTCCCCAGGCAGCCCCTGCTCTGCCCAGGGGCACAGGGCACTGCTGGAGGGGCTGCCTGTGCCTGGCACCAGCACACACACGAGTGCCACCAGCCACCAGCAGCTGTGTCCTGCTGTGCCTCTTCCTCCAGGCCCCTCTCCCTCCCCTGGCAAGTGAAGCACTTACCTGGTGGGAGAAAGGCTGTGTGCTGCTGTAGCTGCATGTTGGCAAGAGCTTGCTGGTATTGGAAGATACCAGTGTTAAAGACTGCGGTGGCACCATTGGTTTTTTCAAGCGCAGGCCTCTTTGGTAAGGGGGGAAGTACAGCTTGAGGAATTCCCTGGATGGTGGATGGGTATAAAAATAAAAGACCAGTAACAAAAAGAAAAGAAAAAAAAAAACAGGAGGGGGTGGGTGGGGAGGGAGGAGAAAAGGAGAGAGAAAAAGGAAAAAAGAAAAATCAGTAGAAGGCAAAATAACCAGGCAGCACCATGTTCCTCCATGAGCAAGCAAGCGGCACAGCAGGCTGAACTACCGCTCCGGAGGCAGGAGCAGCTCTCGGGAGCGCGGCGAGCCGCCCTGCAGCACGGGCGGAGCCAGCCCCGGCAGCCAGCGCCGCCCCGCAGCCGCTGAACCGGCACCGGGAGCGGGGCCGGGAGCGGGGCCGGGCCGGGCCGGGCCGGTCACACCCCAGCCCCGGGCATGCAGAGCGCGCCGCACGCCGCCCGGCCGCGCCAAGCCAAGCCGTGCCATGCCGTGCCAGGCCATGCCAGCGCCCCGCGCGGCACCCGCGGGGACGGGACGGGGCGGGACGGGGATGGGGATGGGGATGGGACGGGGATGGGACAGGGATGGGACAGGGATGGGACAGGGATGGGACAGGGAAAGGGAAGGGAAGGGCGCGGGGCAGCTCCGGGGGGGGCACCAGCCCAGCCCGGCCCGGCCGCCCGCACGCCCCTGGCAGGGAAACCGGGATGCTCCACTCTACACATTAACCCCAAACTCCGCTCTACCATACAGCTACATGCCAAGCTAAAAGGTGAAAGGTCATAGTACCAGGTCAAAGGTTGCCTCGAGGGGTCGCTTCAGTGATTTGACAGCCGACTGAGTCTTAATTAGCAGGCAGCGAGCACATGATGGCAATGGCCAGTGGGGTCAAGCGCATTAACATAAACAGCAAGCAGAGGTGCGTCATGGGGGCAGCAGTGCATTTGGGGAGGTGAGAAAAAACAAATAAAAACAAATCACCGGATGCCGTGTACAACGGTAACAAGACTAGGCATGCACGGGCCCGCCGGGCAGGGCAGGGGGCAGGGGGTGCCCCCAAAGCCGGGCAGGGCAGGGGGCAGGGGGTGCCCCCCACGCCAGGCACGGGGTGCCCCCCACGCCGGGAAGGTGTGGGGCCACGGGCATGCCCCCCAGGCCGGGCTCCTGCCCTGGCAGCCCATGGCCACCGCTTGCCCTGCTGCCCCCGCCGGGCTCTGCTCCCCACACCCACAGCTCGGCACCGTGGGACCCTCTGCCACCACAGCCCCCCAGTGCTGCCCTCGCCTCAACAGCAAACCAGCTCCTGACCCGGCTGCTACAGCCACGGGCCAGCACTAGCCCTGGGACAGCCACTGCCAGCCCTGGGACAGCCACTGCCAGCCCTGGGGACACGGGACAGGGACAGCAGCAGCACGGTCAGATCCACTTCAAACTGCACCTCTACAGACACGGACTGACAGGAACTGAACACGGATTTACCTAGCTGTGCAGCTGGATAGGAACACGTAGATAGAGAGATAGATACACACCTGCCCACACACAGACACAGCCAGCCAGACACGAGCTGCCCACACGCACAGACACGCACACACAGGTACACACAGGTACACACAGGTACTCTGAACATCAGCAGGCAAAATTAGTCAAACACCTCAAAGGTCTGGAACTACTCCAGAGCAGATCTGGCACACATGCTGAGAAAGCTCACTGCACCATGAGCGGGGTCCCCAGGCACACACACCCTCCTTGGCAAGGACAGGCACACATCCACCGTGGCCTCTCCTCATGTACATCCACATTCCATCCTCCACCCAGAGCCGCTCCCACACTCACCATGGCAGCTGCAGTTGCTGCTGCTTGGGCAGCTGCAGCTTGGTTAACCTGGTACTGGGCAGCCTTGATCTTGGCTTGCAGGTGTGCAGGAGGGTGGAAATATTTGCACTTTTCCCGGGAGCACCTCCCCTTGATGTAATCCATGCAGACGGTGACGGTGTTGTCGTTGGTGTCGATCATGGCGCTGTCGGCGGGGTGAGCGAACCGGCAGTCGTTCTCCCCCCTGTTGCAGTTCCCACGCTGGTACTCTCGACACACCTGGGACACCAGCAAAAGAAAGCCACTTACTTTTGGAGATGGGTGATGCAGGCATGGCTCCCAGCAGAGACAAGCTTTCTGAAAGCCTGTGAGAGCACTGTGAGAGCACTGCACTGGGATGGAGGGCTCAGAGTTCCCCAGAGCCACTGCTGTCAAGGAGCAAGAAACCCCGCTGTGATCAGAGCCAAGCACACAGCAGGTGTCATTGTGGCTGCCACTCAGCCCAAGGGGCTGTTTCTGTCTGCTGAGATGTGCTGTGGCCACTCTCAAGCAGCCCAAGGTGCTCACCATGCCCTGCTGTGTCCTGGCTGTGATCACTGTGCTCATTAAGGTGAGGGGATGGTGTGTGGCTGTCCCCAGAGAGCCCCCCCAGGCTGGCACTCTGTGTCCATGTGCCCCCATGGTCCAGGTGCCTGCCAGGAGACAGCAACCCACAGCCCAGGGTGGTGGCACAGCCCCAGTGCTGCCCAGCCACCACCCTGAGCAGAACGGGAGGGGGGAATGGCAGGGCCAGAGCCAGAGCCTGCTCTCTGCTCTCACTGTCACACAGCAGCAGCCAGATGGAGATGCAGGGCTCAGACTCTGCAGCTGCTTGGTGACAGCCCTGCAGTGTCCCCAGCCAGCCCTGAGCCCACACTGCCCCCCAGGCCCACGGCCACCCCAGTGCCACAGACACCGACTGTGTCACCAGTGTGACAAACACCCTGGGTCTGACAGACTGACATGGGCTCCTGTCGTGGTCAGCTCTCCCCAAATAACCAACTAAACACACTTTGCATTCCAGCTTTCCAAAGGCCATGGGAAACAGAGGGACAAAAGCAACTACATAAAAATACTTTAGTAGATAAATTTCCTGTTCAAGGTGGGTGCCTGGAGCTTGGATCATCAGTATTTCCACAAGAACCTTGGCTCTGATTCCTGCAAGAACCCAGATTTGTGGTGGTTTGGTGTGCCTTCACACCAGTCCTCTGGCTGCTGTTGAACCCTGGTGCCACTGCCAGTGCCACTTGCCCATCCTCTGTGGTTATGAACTGACCCCCCTGCAGGACCAGGACCAGGTCAGGTGTGAAAGTGTCTGCATGATGCTGTTCAGAGGCTTTTTCCACGTGCTGACAGACTCCAGGTGTGTATTTGCACAGAGCCACATGAGCCAGGCCCAGCCCCTCGCTGCTCCCTGCTCATCCCCTGCCCTCCTGCTCAGGGTCTGCAGAACAGATTCTGCAGCCAGAAACAGCTCAGGCAGTCCTGGGCTGGAAAATAACCACTGGCCTGCCAGGTAATCCTGCAGCCAGATCCCTTCCCTGGTCCAGTGCCCTGCAGTGGCACATGCCAGCCAGCACAGCAGTCCTGATCACCCAGAGCTGACCAGCTCCAAGAACTTCTAACTTGCTTCTTTCTGGCAAAACATGGCATAGAAGAACCCAGCAAGAAACAGCAGCTTGGCTGTGGTCATTCCTGACTTTGGAACACTTCTAAAAGAAAATTCCAACAGAAACAGCTGTTTTTGATAAAGCATTAGGCAATTCCTTTCTCTCTCACTTCCCTGTCCTTCTTGCCTCTTTTCTAGTTCACTGAAGAACCACACTTTGTTCGAGATATTTCCTGCAGGGGAGGAGTGAGGAAAGCTGTGGAAAAGCCTCAAGCCATGACATTTCCACCCTGAGGTGCAGATTCCTTACAGGAGTGGCACTGGACACCTGCATGCTGTGGGTGTGAAATCCAGCTGCAGGCAATCCCGCTGCCAGTAGCAGTCACTGAGCTCACTTCACCAGGAGTGCCATTAATTCAGCAGACAGTGCTGCCTGACAGTCTGCCTGCATGCCTGAAAACCCCAGGTGTGCCCACAGAGCTTCCAGCCTGGGAGCAGCCTGGCTCTGTGTGCCCAGCGTGTGCTGGCTTAATTCCTGCCAGTGCACATCACTCTTGAAAATAAATATTTAAAATTCTAAGCAGAACCAATCATAGTCCAAGATTAGATGCTAACATCATTGTGGTTATTTTTCTCCAGGACAGTTCATTCCAAGGGAGAGTGAGTGGAGCCTTATAAAGCTCTGATCATGCCATAACAAATGGCAATGCCACAGCTGCAGCTCCCCAGAAGAGCAGGTAGACACTGCTGGCTCTTCTGGGAGGTAACAGCCAGATCATGCTGAATCTCCAAAATCCATTCTGTATTTTTGTAGCCTGTGAAGTACATTCAGCTATTTTGCTGTTCATAAAAATGACACGCTTGTTTTAGTGTTTGGATACTAAATTTGGATACTCCAGATCAGATGACCACTGTACTGGAAAGCATTTGCGAGTTATGTTCTCACCTACATTTCACTGTTTATACTGAATTTGCAGAAGGCAAAAACAGTGCTGTGACCCTGGGAGTGCTACTCCAGGATCTCCCTCTCATGCAGAGGAGTTTGGCTCAGCAGGGCATCACTTCTCTGAAGAGCAGTACCAAGAGAATGCAGTGTCCAGAGGGCCAAATCCTGCAGGCTGAGGTCCCAGATGTCACCAGCTCCCCGTGCACAGCAGTCACAGCCTGCAGCCAGCACCAGGGCTGCCCTGGATGGGCACACCAAGGGGTGTCCCTGCTTCCCTGGGGACAGTGGGCACATCCTGCTTATGACCAGGATGCTTTTGAGCCCTCATGTCCCACCCTGAGCAGCCCATGAGCACTGCAGGGCTGGAAGGACAATCAAACAGAGCAGCTGACCTTGGCAGCACAACCAAAGGGTTCCCACCACAGGCATCTTCCTCTCCATGCTCATTTCCAAATCCATTATGATTTATTTATGAATTTACCTAATTGCATTTTGGTTTTAGTCCACCTCTGGCAGGTGTCCACTATGAAACAGAGTCCTCAAGGGAAAAACATCCCTGGGTGATTCCAACCAGCCCCGTGTGTGCCAGCTCAGAGCTGCCTCCCCTGCAACCTGAGCGTGCTGTGGGGAACGCTGCCCCCAGGGAAAACATCTCTAAAAAGGGAAATGATGCCATCCCACAGGAGGGTGACCTGTGGTGATGTGAGCTCTGAGAATAGTGACAGTAGCAGTGGGAAGTGCTGGCTGCCAGCTGACCCTCCACTGTCACTCAGCCCTTCTGAGCAGCAGCTCATCACCAGGGATGCAGCTAAGGAAAAGGAATTCATTTCCCTTGGAAGGAGAGTTAATCCCTGTTGGTGCAGACACACAGCAGAGTTACAAATACAGCAGGCTGCATTAAACAGATCCTTCTTGCTCCTGCCAGCTCAGTGACAGACCCTCTGGCAGAGGGAGAGCAGCAGCCTCGTGCCCTCACAGCCCCTGTGCCCAGCACACTCCAGGTGACAGCAGGGCAGCCTGGCTGCCCAGCCCCCATCCCTGCCTCTTAACCACCACACCCAGACAGGGCTGCCAACACCTGCTCCAGGGCTGTGCCCAGGGGCTGAGATCTGTGCTCTCAGGCTGTGCCCAGGGGCAGAGATCTGTGTTCTCAGGCTGTGCCCATGGGCAGAGATCTGTGCTCTCAGGCTGTGCCCAGGGGCTGAGATCTGTGTCCTCAGGCTGTACCCATGGGCTGAGATCTGTGCTCTCAGGCTGTGCCCATGGGCAGAGATCTGTGTTCTCAGGCTGTGATCCGCGGGCTGAGATCTGTGCTCTCAGGCTGTGATCCATGGGCTGAGATCTGTGCTCTCAGGCTGTGCCCATGGGCAGAGATCTGTGCTCTCAGGCTGTGCCCATGGGCAGAGATCTGTGTTCTCAGGCTGTGATCCATGGGCTGAGATCTGTGCTCTCAGGCTGTGATCCATGGGCTGAGATCTGTGCTCTCAGGCTGTGCCCATGGGCAGAGATCTGTGCTCTCAGGCTGTGCCCAGGGGCTGAGATCTGTGTCCTCAGGCTGTGATCCGCGGGCTGAGATCTGTGCTCTCAGGCTGTGCCCAGGGGCTGAGATCTGTGTCCTCAGGCTGTGATCCGCGGGCTGAGATCTGTGCTCTCAGGCTGTGATCCATGGGCAGAGATCTGTGTCCTCAGGCTGTGATCCATGGGCAGAGATCTGTGCTCTCAGGCTGTGCCCAGGGGCTGAGATCTGTGTCCTCAGGCTGTGCGCTCAGGCTGTGATCCATGTTCTCAGGCTGTGCTCCATGCTCTCAGGCTGTGCTCTCAGGCTGTGCTCCATGCTCAGGCTGTGCTCTCAGGCTGTGCTCCATGCTCTCAGGCTGTGCTCTCAGGCTGTGATCCATGCTCTCAGGCTGTGCTCCATGCTCAGGCTGTGCTCTCAGGCTGTGCTCTCAGGCTGTGCTCCATGCTCAGGCTGTGCCCCAAGCTCACAGCAGCAGGCTGCAGGTCCCTGGCTCCCTGCCCAGGCTGCCACAGCACTGATAAGGGGCTGAAAACACTGTCAGGCCTTTGAGATAAGGAAGATTGGGAGCAAGGGAGAGCAGCAGCTGGAGAGCAGGACACTTGTCAGGGTTGTAGCAGGGGTGATAAGCTGGAGGAGGAGGCCAGCAGGGAGTGTGGGCAGTGCCTGCCCAGAGCCAGAGGCAGAACCATCTGCACCCCAGGGTGCAGCCCTGCACCTCTCCCCAGCTCAGTGGCTGTGTCCCCACCGTGGCAATGCCTTCTGGGCACACACTGACAGCTTTGTGCCACTCCTGCTGCTGCCATGATCATTCCTAAATATTCCCATTTCTTTCTGCAGGGGAGGGTCAGAGGCAGAGTGGCAGCCTGAACTTACCGTGCAAGCACTCGGTCACTCCTTGTTCTTATGTCACAAAGACACAGCACTACCAGCCCAAGTGAAACCTGCATTGCTGCTTTCACAAGGGAAGCATTTCCTGTCTAGAAGACAGCACAGATGAGAGCACTGTGAGGTAAGTCCCACACCCAGCTCCTACCTCCAGCCTGTCTGTCCTCATCAGCTTCTGCGCGGCGGCGGCGGCGGGGACGGGCACGCCGGGGCTGCCTGTCACCAGCATGGGGGCCGTGGGCAGGATCTCAGCAGGGACCAGGCCTGGGGACACGGGGCCCAGGTAGGGGTTGAAGGCGGCTGAGGCGTTGGTGGCCAAGCTGGGAGCGACAGAGAACATGGGCTGCAAGGAGAGGGAAAGAGACACTGAGCACTGTGCTGCACCCCTGTGCCACCAAAGCACGCTGGCAGCCCTGCAGTGCACCAGCTGGGCTGCTGCTGCTGCCTGCAGGGGAGCACTGCTGTGTCTGTGCAGCTGCTGCAGGGCAGCAAGAGCAAGGACAGGCATCCCCAGCAGCCTCTGCAGCTCTGCTCCCCCAGCTCCCACAGCAATGCTCCCACAGCAAGCTCCCAGAGCAAGCTCCCAGCAGTGCACCATCAATGGCAGATGTTCTGTGGGGTCACTGGCAGCTCCCAGCAATGCCACCATCAATGGCAGATGCTCTGTGGGGTCACAGACAGCTCCCAGCAATGCACCATCAATGGCAGATGCTCTGTGGGGTCACTGGCAGCTCCCAGCAGTGCCACCATCAATGGCAGATGCTCTGTGGGGTCACTGGCAGCTCCCAGCAGTGCCACCATCAATGGCAGATGTTCTGTGGGGTCACTGGCAGCTCCCAGCAGTGCCACCATCAATGGCAGATGCTCTGTGGGGTCACTGGCAGCTCCCAGCAGTGCCACCATCAATGGCAGATGTTCTGTGGGGTCACTGGCAGCTCCCAGCAGTGCCACCATCAATGGCAGATGCTCTGTGGGGTCACAGACAGCTCCCAGCAGTGCCACCATCAATGGCAGATGTTCTGTGGGGTCACAGACAGCTCCCAGCAATGCACCATCAATGGCAGATGTTCTGTGGGGTCACTGGCAGCTCCCAGCAGTGCCACCATCAATGGCAGATGCTCTGTGGGGTCACAGACAGCTCCCAGCAATGCACCATCAATGGCAGATGCTCTGTGGGGTCACTGGCAGCTCCCAGCAGTGCCACCATCAATGGCAGATGTTCTGTGGGGTCACTGGCAGCTCCCAGCAGTGCCACCATCAATGGCAGATGCTCTGTGGGGTCACAGACAGCTCCCAGCAGTGCCACCATCAATGGCAGATGCTCTGTGGGGTCACAGACAGCTCCCAGCAGTGCCACCATCAATGGCAGATGTTCTGTGGGGTCACAGACAGCTCCCAGCAGTGCCACCATCAATGGCAGATGCTCTGTGGGGTCACAGACAGCCCCCAGCAGTGCCACCATCAATGGCAGATGTTCTGTGGGGTCACTGGCAGCTCCCAGCAGTGCCACCATCAATGGCAGATGTTCTGTGGGGTCACTGGCAGCTCCCAGCAGTGCCACCATCAATGGCAGATGCTCTGTGGGGTCACAGACAGCTCCCAGCAGTGCCACCATCAATGGCAGATGCTCTGTGGGGTCACAGACAGCTCCCAGCAGTGCCACCATCAATGGCAGATGTTCTGTGGGGTCACTGGCAGCTCCCAGCAGTGCCACCATCAATGGCAGATGCTCTGTGGGGTCACTGGCAGCTCCCAGCAATGCCACCATCAATGGCAGATGTTCTGTGGGGTCACTGGCAGCTCCCAGCAGTGCCACCATCAATGGCAGATGTTCTGTGGGGTCACAGACAGCTCCCAGCAGTGCCACCATCAATGGCAGATGCTCTGTGGGGTCACTGGCAGCCCAGGGCTACCAGGGGACATGGCTCAGCAGGTACAATGCTGGCTCTTGGGGAAAAGAATCCTGACAAAGCATCAGCCACACTCAACTTCAGGCACAGGCAAAGCTTTTCTGACCCTGGTGCAGCTAGAGATGGCTCAGGATCCCAGGGCCACAGTCCTTTCATTTTACAGAATTCAACAGGCTGGCCATGCAGGAATTCAGACACTAACTGCATCAGGAGATGCTTTAGTTAGGCTAAAACATTACACCAGTGGAAGAAAGAGCACATGCAAACATGATTTTCCTTTGTTTGCTTGCATGTTTTCAAATAAGAGTCAAGTGCCCTTGTGGGTGTGAAGATAACTGGGTGAAGAGCCCAAATAATGCTGTGAAAACCCAACACAGAGCTGCTACACTGCAGCAAGGATTAAATAACTCTCCTGCCCCCAAATGCAGTGTAACTGCCAAATAAAATTCAGCCAGGAGTGTTTGTCTTTCACTATCTAAATAAAGCAGTTACTCAAGGCATTTAGGCTTTTTCCCCACCTAATTTTTAGAGGGAAAAACAACTACAGAGTGAACACAACTCTTTCTCTGTTTCATATCAACTTAAGGCAGACACCAGAGGACAGCACATGTTTCTGTATTCCTGAGGAAATGACTGAATTGTTTGGAAGCAAGAGACATTGGAAATAATGAACAAAAATATGCAGGGATTACTGGAGAAAACAGAATGGGAGTTGTGTAAATGGGTATAATTTCTGTAATGCTTTTGATTCTTCATTCATGTAAATGAAAAACAAACTGGCAAATATTACAGGAAATTAAATATTACTCTTAAACAAACTATTAATTAACTGCACTTTTTCATTAGTGGGTTATCAGGGATTTCCCTCGTGTGGAGCTTGTCCTGCCTGTCCCCAGCCCAGCCCAGGGAAGCTGCAGAGGGATTTCCCTGCCCCAGCCCAGCCCAGGTAAGCTGCAGAGGGATTTCCCTGCTCCCAGCCCCTGAGGGAAGGATGCAGAGGGATTTCCCTGCCCCAGCCCAGCCCAGGGAAGGATGCAGAGGGATTTCCCTGCTCCCAGCCCCTGAGGGAAGGATGCAGAGGGATCTCCCTGCCCCAGCCCCTGAGGGAAGGATGCAGAGGGATTTCCCTGCCCCAGCCCAGCCCAGGGAAGCTGCAGAGGGATTTCCCTGCCCCAGCCCAGCCCCAGGGAAGCTGCAGTGGGATTTCCCTGCCCCAGCCCAGCCAGGGAAGGATGCAGAGGGATTTCCCTGCTCCCAGCCCCTGAGGGAAGGATGCAGAGGGATTTCCCTGCTCCAGCCCAGCTCAGGGAAGGATGCAGTGGGATTTCCCTGCCCCAGCCCAGCCCCTGAGGGAAGGATGCAGTGGGATTTCCCTGCCCCAGCCCAGCCCCTGAGGGAAGGATGCAGAGGGATTTCCCTGCCCCAGCCCAGCCCAGGGAAGCTGCAGTGGGATTTCCCTGCCCCAGCCCAGCCCAGGGAAGCTGCAGAGCGATTTCCCTGCCCCAGCCCAGCCCAGGGAAGCTGCAGAGCGATTTCCCTGCCCCAGCCCAGCCCAGGGAAGCTGCAGAGGGATTTCCCTGCCCCAGCCCAGCCCAGGGAAGCTGCAGTGGGATTTCCCTGCCCCAGCCCAGCCAGGGAAGGATGCAGTGGGATTTCCCTGCCCCAGCCCAGCCAGGGAAGGATGCAGAGGGATTTCCCTGCCCCAGCCCAGCCCAGGGAAGCTGCAGAGGGATTTCCCTGCCCCAGCCCAGCCCAGGGAAGCTGCAGAGGGATTTCCCTGCCCCAGCCCAGCTCAGGGAAGGATGCAGAGGGATTTCCCTGCCCCAGCCCAGCTCAGGGAAGGATGCAGAGGGATTTCCCTGCCCCAGCCCAGCCCAGGGAAGGATGCAGAGGGATTTCCCTGCCCCAGCCCAGCCAGGGAAGGATGCAGAGGGATTTCCCTGCTCCAGCCCAGCTCAGGGAAGCTGCAGTGGGATTTCCCTGCCCCAGCCCAGCCCAGGGAAGCTGCAGTGGGATTTCCCTGCCCCAGCCCAGCCCAGGGAAGCTGCAGTGCACGTACCACAGGCTGCAGTGGGGCTCCAGGCATCATGGCATTGGCCAGCTGCATCTGCTGGGCCAGCATGGCCATGTTCTTCTGCTGGATCAGGTTATTGCGGCCATTGATCTCCAGCTGTGTTTTTAAGTGTGGTGGGGGGTGAAGATATTTGCAGTTTTCCCTTGAGCATCGACCCTGAAGGAGAGAATGGGCACAGCAGGATTAGAAGCTGCATCTCTGTTCCTTATGCCATGGGCTAAAGCAAACACAAGCAGACTGCAGACACATTTACAGACACCACCTTACGTGAGCACAGTGTAAAACTGAGAGAGACAATTACTGCTAAATGGGTTACATGGAACTACAACATGTATGGCTGGACTGAGAGGAGCAGCTGGCCAACCCAGCTCTGAATCCAGATTAGACTCAATGTCCTCATCTCAGTGCTGGGTTTAGGCTGTTCCACAACTCTCTGGATGAGATCCAAAGCCTGGCAGTACGTGTTGTACACCCCAACCACTTAATGTACTTCATACACTCAAATGCTTTACAGCCATAAAAAACCATTCCTGTGATCTCAGGCAATGTCCTCTGGCTCCCAGGAAACAAGGAGCCTCACTCTTTCCCCACTGAGAGGAGCATTTCTATCCACTGGAAGATGGTTTTTAAGGAAAGGTATTTACTCAAAGACTGCCAGAACACACCACAGCCCCAGGTAAATTGTGCTGATGCATTCCTATCAGCAGCTGCTATCAAAACACTTACATCCTCCTTGTTTGCAAGTAGCTCTGGAGCCCAGGGCACCTTTAACCTTCAATCTTTTTTAATTTACAGATCTTAGCGAATTTCCCAAAAGAAATGCAGATTTGTCTGTCTGGGAGCAGGGTTTCTTGTCTCACTTTTATTCCATGGACCTTTACAAATGGTCCACAGAGCACCCAGGAGCTGGAAACCACAGGCTGGAAACCACTGCCACAGCTCTCACCAGAACACAGCAGCATTCATTTCTTTTATTGGTGTTTAATACACAGATTTATTTCCTACTCTGAATAGTTCACTTTCATGGTCAAAAATGGAGAAATGCCACGCAGTGCTGATGGGAGCAGGATGTGCCTGACCTTGCTGTGCTCAGCCTGCTGTGACACCTCATGGGGTGAGCACAGGGCTCAGCAAGGTCTGGTGATCAGGAGCTGCAGTGGGAGGAAGTTTCACCTTGCCTTCAGGGGAGCAGGAACTCACTGTCCCAGGCACCTCCCCACAGGGCAGCAGCATCCCCAGCCACACACCATGGCTTCAGTCCCCACAGAACACTTCATGTGAACACACACAGCTGTGGAAAACGTGGCAAACGCAGACAAAAGAGAATGACCAATCATGCCTTGGAAAAATCACTCCCAAAATTCTGCATTCTGAAAATGGAGGGTATTTCTGGAAGACTTGGATCCTCTGACAGGTGTGTGGGACTGTGACAGTACACCTGGGATTTCCAGACTGTGTATGGTCACCACCAGGCTCCTCCCCACAACTCCAGTTTTTGGGAAGCACAGCACACCCTTTTTTAACTTCCCAAATGTTGGGAATACAATGCAATTCTTGCTCTCTGATAAAAATCTCCTTCCAGAAAACACCCTGACTGCCTGTTTAATAACAGAAAAGCTTTCTTGGGATTCTCTTTTGAGACTGCAGTCTCCTTTATCACTGAGTCTGTGATTCTGTAATTTGAAGGAGCTGTTCATGGTCAGACATACAACTCTCTAACATTTAACAGGTTATCTCCTGAAGACAAAAGAAAAATCTCCTTGTGGCCAACAGTGAGTGCTGCACATCCCTGCCCTGTGTGAACATCCCTACTGAACAATTATTAGTGCCTGACACAATTTCCAGTCCCTGAGACACTTGTGGCTGTTCTGAGGGTGCTGTGGCACTGCCTGGCTGCTGCTGGAGCTGTGCTGGGGCTGCCCCCCGTGCTGAGGATGCCAAAATGCAGCAGCAGCCACAACTCACCAGTGCAGCTGGAGCACACAGAACACTTGTGACCCACAGCAAACACACAAACACCTCCCTCTGTCAGGGAGAGCAAATTCCTCCTGAACCCAGCAGGAGGATGGCTGCTACAAACCATCAGCTATTGCCTGTAAATGGTCAAACTATTTACCCTGATGCCCATGTGTTTCACAGGAAAACATTGAACTCCATGTAAGTATGGCTTCCTTTTTAAAAATAAACTGTTGGCTTTGTGCTGAGGCTGCCTGCCACACTCAGAGAAACCTTTTCAGTAACACTCAGAGAAACCTTTTCAGTAACACTCAGAGAAACCTTTCCAGTGCACTCTGGGGCTCCCAAACAAGCAGGATGCCAGCTGGGGGAGAACACACATCCCCCAGTGCAGCCCCCTCAGCTCTGCCCAGGGCTGCTGCTGTGGCACAGGATACTGATGGCAGCACTCTGCAGACACATTTTATTGGGAATCATTTCATGGGAAAACACACCAAAGTGGCCACTTAATGACGTCTTTGTGTGTGATTCTGGTACATAAAAGCCTCAGCCCCTCTAATGGATCATTTGGCTTGCACAGCTAATAGCACTCCTACGGGAGCTGTCCTCCTGCCATGAAATACAACAGGATTTAAAAAAGAAAGAAAAAAGCAAACAGAGCAAGCAGACTGCCAGCACCAAACAGAAGGAAAGACACCAGCTCAGCAGCAAAATCCTCCCTGCTGCCCCTGCTGTCTGTGGGTCCCTCCTCAGAATGACCCCCAGAGCCACACCAGTGCCATGAGGAGGGGGATGGGGACAGGGATGCAGGTGGGGACAGCCACACCTGTGCCACAGTGATGCCAGCTGAGCAGTGCCCAGCCCCAGCCACGCTGGCCCTGGGTAAGGTGGCTGCTGGATTCCCCCAAATGACCCCAATTCCCATTTCATAACAGCATCAGCAAATGCATCAGCCACATATGGATGTACAAGTCCTTATAGAAATTATTTAACTTTTATAAATTTTATCATATTTATGCATTAAAAATTTTACATAAATACTCAATACAATTTGTGGTTGATCTTGGTTATACTACAAATGTTTGGATAATCCCATGTCTGTACAGACACAGCATTTGTACCAATCCATCAGTATTTATGCTGACACTCCCAGGACACACAGACTGCAGCCTGAGACTGGGCAACACTTCCTTCCCTCCCAAGCACCCTCCAGCTGCACCCCAGGGGACAAGGGAATTGTGTTTTCCCAGGTGCAGGAGGAGCAGCCTCCCCCAGCCCGAGGGGCTGTGTCCCCCCAGGGGTGGCACGAGGGTCACAGCACCCTTGGGAACCACAGAGACAGCTCCAGCTGCTCCTTCAACTGCCAGTGCTGCCAACTCCTTCTGGAGCAATCTCTGCTAATCCATGGCATCCTCACTCAGGCATGTAACAGCTCACAATTTAGGAGAATGAATGACTTTATGTCCAGATCAGTGAAACACACGGAGAGTTAACCTGTTTATCAGTGCAGGTTCCCCTGGAGCCCAGAGCAGGGGATGCAGAGCAGGTACCAGGATTGCTGTGCTGCACACTCCTGCTCACAGCTGGAATCCCTGACAGTGACACAGAGCACTGCACAGAGCTTCTCAAGGAATGTGCCCTGGGGCAGAAAAAGCAAACAAGCAGCAGGAGAGAGGCACCATCCCTGTGCTGGTGCTTCTGCACAGAGCTCAGGACTGAGCCCAGCACAGTGACCCCAGCCTGGCACCCCTGACAGCTCCTGCAGCTCCCAGTGCCACAGTGCCCCAGCCTGGCACCCCTGACAGCTCCTGCAGCTCCCAGTGCCACAGTGCCCCAGCCTGGCACCGCTGACAGCTCCTGCAGCTCCCAGTGCCACAGTGCCCCATCCTGGCACCCCTGACAGCTCCTGCAGCTCCCAGTGCCACCCTGTGCCCCAGCCTGGCACCCCTGACAGCTCCTGCAGCTCTCAGACATGTCCCCAGCCACCCTGTGCCCCAGCCTGGCATCCCCCTGCCCCATCAGACAGGCCATGTGCCCCTCCTGCAGCTGGATGTGACAGGGACAGAGCCCTCCCAGCTGTGCCCAAGATTCAGGGGAGCAGGAGCCCCAGAACAAGAGGGAAGAGAAGCTCCCTGAGCTGTGCTGCACTCTCACCCCTCACTGCCCTTCCCAGGCTGTGTTTGGCTGCCTGGCTTGTCCCCCTGCTCCCCTGGGCTTGTCCCCCTGCTCCCCTGGGCTTGTCCCCCTGCTCCTCTGGGCTTGTCCCCCTGCTCCCCTGGGCTTGGGCAGAGGCTCAGGTGGCTCTGGGCACCCCCTGGCTGAGCAGGGCTGGCCCAGGTGACACAGGACACACTGCAGCAGCAGCATGAGCAGCACAGCCATAAATCAGCCCTGTGCCCAGCAGCATGCCAGCCTGAAGGTCAGTGCCTGCAGACTGCATGGCTGCAGTTCTGTGGCAGAGGCATTGCTGAGAACTGCAGCCCAGACACTGCAACTCACTGCTGGAATCCTGAAATGCCAACACATCCACCTGCTTGGGGTTTTTATTGACAGTTTATATAAAAATTATGCCTTTCCTTATTGTTATCCTTTTAGTAGTACTTTCTCCTTGTTTTTAGCAAGTACAGCATCTTGATGTGCTAATTTAAATATGATTAGAATACATTTGTCAAGCAAATATATTATTGATTGAAAAATAATTAATTCCCCAACATTAGTGGCAAAAGTAATTAATAAAATATTATTTTATTCAAGTGAAGTTAAACAATGAATTATGACTGAAATTTGGGAAGTTTATTAAACTTTATTTAAAAAAAGGATTTTAGTTTACAACTGAGCACAGGTGAAACAGAGCACTCTGAGATGAAAAGCTCTAAATGGGAAATTTCATAGCACCACAGAATCACAGACTTGTTAAAGTTGAAAGTGACCTTAAAGATCACCCAGCTCCAATCCTCCTGCATGGGCAGGACACCTTCCACTGCCCCAGGCTGCTCCAAGCCCTGTCCTACCTGGCCTTGGGCACTGCCAGGACCCAGGGGCAGCCACAGCTCCTCTGCCAGCCTGTGCCAGACCTCCCCAAACTCACCACCCTCACAGGGAAGGATTTCTGCTGAAAGAAGAAATTTGCCTGGACCCACCCCTATAGATAAATACAACATTTTCCTGAAACCAAGGCCAGCCACCCAACTGGGAACAGTTCTGGGGATCAGTACCAAAGCCTGATCTCAAATGAATCCCCTGAGCTCTGCTCTAAGATGCACTTTTGACAGAGTGTGGGGAAAGGCAGTGACCCTCCCCAGGGCACAGCACCAGCACAGCTACCTGGGCTCAGCACAGAGCACTCCTGGCACTGTGGGAAGCAGTGCTGGGTGCACCCGGGAAGGCAGCAGCTGCTTTCTCAGCACCAGGAGCTTTCCCCCAGAGTGCACAAGGATCCCCAGCCTGAATCAGCAGCATGAGGAATGGTCTTAACTCTCTCTCAGCAGCAACACACAGAAATCTGCTGCACTGTGGCTCTGCAAGGGCTGACAGAACAATCCCAGCACAGAACAATCCTCTGCTGGAAAAGCCACTGCAGGACACCCTGTGAAATCCCTGAAAGCAGCACTGGGATTTTCAGGAATGCAAACAGCTCCAGGTCCCTGACCACACACGTGCAAGGGACATTTTACAGCACAATAAAGTGCCTAAGATGGAAACACACTGCTTGATCACATCCAAACCTTCCCACTTAATCAGCACACGCCTCCAGCACTGCCAAAATGACCCAGAGTGGCAGTGGAGGTGTGGGCAGAGCTGCCAGGGCTGCCAGGGACAGAGCTTGGGCACTGCAGAGCCCCAGCTCCCAGAGCAGAGGCACACTGTGGGGCTGCACCCACAGACAGGCTGCCCTGGGCTGCTGACACCAAGCTCTGCCTCTGGCACCAAAACCTGGACACTTCTGGCTCTTCTGCACAGCTCACATCCAGGCCATTCAGTAAACAAGAGAGGCCAGGCTGCAGGAGTGCAGGGGCACATCACCCTCGTGGCACTTCAGTCTGAGGGCACTGCCCCACAGACCCCTGAACCTGGAGATCAGCTCCACAGGGGACACTAACATGTCACAGCAGGTCACAGGGGCCATGGAGCCCCTGCAGCAGCATGGGGTGGCCACAGGTTTGACAGTGCAGGGTCGTGGCTGTCACCACCACAGCTGTGTGGGGAACCAGCCAGTGCTGCCCTTTGCCCTGCAAACCCAAAGAACAGGAGAAGTTCACACAGGAATGGAAGGAAAACC
Source organism: Oenanthe melanoleuca (assembly GCF_029582105.1). Classification (NCBI taxonomy): domain Eukaryota; kingdom Metazoa; phylum Chordata; class Aves; order Passeriformes; family Muscicapidae; genus Oenanthe; species Oenanthe melanoleuca. The sequence goes on along the minus strand of NC_079343.1, from coordinate 12,969,466 downwards.
ACTCACAGCTTCCAGTAACAGGACACATCAGGCCAGTGCATGCCTGCTCCAACCAGATCCCACTGTGACTGAAAGGACAATCCCACAAATGCACCTGAGCAAGGCAGAAAGCACTGCCACTGTCCAATAAGAATTTTAGGAACTAAATAATATTGAAGAATTTATCTTAAAAAAAAAAAAAAAAAAAAAAAAGCAACACCATAACAAAAACAGGGAATCTTTAAGAGTTCTAAGAAAAAATTCCACCTGTTTTCCACAAGAGGGAACTTTTGACAAGACAGTGATTTCCTACAAAACAACCCTTTAAAATCAGTCAGTGCAGCTTCCCAGGACCAGTGGCAGAAAGCAGCCCCTTAATCAGCAATTCAGGAGGAATTAATGAACCCAGCCACATTCACCTCATGGGCAACACACCAGCCTGGTGCCACCCCAGGGCACTGCCACATTCCCCCTGCCAAGGGCACTGCCTGTCCCTCCAGGGCACCACAGCCCCTGAGACTGCCAAGCTCCCCCTCCAGGGCACTGCTGTGTGCCCCTGCCACCCCATCCCACCCAGGGCACCCTCCTACCCCACACCTTTCCCCTTTCCTTTGGCTGGCAATTAAGGGCACTGGGCACTTTGAATTTTTTTGTAAAGCTCATACTGCCTGGTTTAAAGTGAAAATCAAGGAACAATCATGAAAAGATAAAGATTAAGTTGACAAAAAACTAGTCTTGCATCTTTCCTTAAATGTGCAAGACAGACCAAACACAGCTCTTCTCCTTTCAACTCCCAGCCATATCATAATTATCATGTAAGTAGAATTGTTAGCCTTGGCCTTTGTTCCTGCACGTGCCCCTACCATAAACCCCATGGAGCTGCAACTTGGTAATTGGCAGAATTCAGCACCAAAGTAAACAGTTCAAATGAATACTTGTTGTAGTGCTAAAGTGCCATAAACAATAAAACAAAAGAGCTGCTCTTTCCCTGTGCAGCCAGCCCTGCTGTAGCCTGGGGTCACAAGTGGTTTAATTCTAAGTATGAGAAACTATTCATGCTGTGACATTTGTGTCAGTTTTCACACCCAAGCTCAGGCACTAGAGCTCTGTCCCTGTTTGCTTGCAGCCAGTTTCCCTCCCCACCTGTAATTAACTGTAGCTGGGCACAGGCAGGGCCGAGCTGGCAGCAGCTCCAGCAGCAGCTGCCAGGGGCTGTCCCTGCCCTGGGCCAGCCCTGCCAGCAGCCAGCAGCGCTCCGGGCACAGCCCCTCCGGGCACAGCCCCTCGGGCACAGCCCCTCCGGGCACAGCCCCTCCGGGCACAGCCCCTCGGCCCCAGCCCCCCTGCAGCACCATTCAGCTGCTCTGAATGCTCAGGAACAAGCCCTGGGGGCAGCACAAGGCAAGGCCCCGAGTCAGCTCTGACGGCCACTCCTGTTTGTTCCTGCAGAGGGGTGTTTACTGGGTCTGGGGCTGTTTGCTGTGCTGGTCCCAGTGAGGGCAGTGCTGGGGCAGGTGCACGAGCCCTGCAGGGACCCCCTGCCCCCCTGACCCCCCTGCCTTGGGCTGGGGGAGCTCCTGGCCCCAGGGGTCCATGAGAGACCCCTGCAGGCACTGCCCACCTGCCAGGGGTGCCCAGCAGCCACCTCCCCACAGCATCAGCCCTGGAGCTCCAGAGGGAAATCCCTCTGCTGAGCAGCTCCTTCCATTCCCACCCCTGGAGGAACGCCCTGCTCAATCCAAGTGTGCCTGAGGCCTCCAGGGAGGCAGAACAATTCATGCACATGGACACACTCATCACCAGGGATGGCTGCAGCCCTGCCAGGTGGGCTCACATCTCAAACAAAGTGCAGCTCTCCCCCCCCACACCAAACAGGGCCCACAGTGCATTCCTGCAGCATCCAGGGAACTTCTCCTGGGGCTCACAGCTCTCTATGAACCCTGGCTGCAGTGGAAATAAACCCAGCAGAGGGAATGTGAACATCCCTGAGGGCTGCAAAGGACAAACTGAGAGGTGTGTGGGAACAGGGCAGAGCAGAGTGGGACAGCAGCACAGCAAGTAAATATTGCCCAACACGGCAGCAGCACTGGGGAAAAACTGACAGAGTGCAATAACAGGAAGCTTAGTCACTTCTGGAGAAAAAAAGGGAGCATGTGAGCAGGGCAGAGGGGAGAGGAGGGCCAGACACCGGGATGGGATGGGATGGGATGGGATGGGATGGGATGGGATGGGATGGGATGGGATGGGATGGGATGGGATGGGATGGGATGGGATGGGATGGGATGGGATGGGATGGGATGGGATGGGATACCCTGCTGCACAAACACTGCAGGCTCCTGCACAGGCTCCCCCAGTCGAGCTGTGACCCCACACCCACCTGCCCAGCTCCTCCTCCACCTCAGCACACCCCAGGTGTGTTGGGGGAGAACACCCCAAGTGCTCAGCTTGGACAAGGAAACACCAGCAAGAGCCCCTGAGAACAGTGTGCTGGTGATGGAATTACCAGGCTTGGGTGCCTCTCCAGGCAGTTGCATTCAGACCACAGAGACACTTTGCAGAAGCCTCAGGAGTGGGGATGGAAGTTGAAAGGAAGATCAGATTTCCCTGATGGCAATGAAAGAACCCATTACTGCTGAAATATGGCCTGTGCCATCACTGATGAGGGGATAACAGCACTGGGTGTTAATAAAGGGACTAGAAAAATACAAACCCAAGATTTTACTACATCATCCAGAGAGGCAAGAGAAAAGACAAACTGGAAGTAATTAGAAGCTAGATAAAGAAAGGCACCAAACCATGGCCAACTGATGACAAGCTTGAGTAATAGTTTTTTACTGCTTAGGCAAATGAGGGAAGAAAAGGATATAAATAATAAAGGGTACAGCAGCAGAGAAATAAAGAAACTTGAACTAAATTTCTAGTTCAAAAATTCTTACAGGGAGGATCAAGCAAAGTAATTCAGACCTCAGGGGCCAAAAAAAGATACCAAAAAGTGTTGATATATTTGACATCAGAAGGCAAAGGGAGAGTTAAAAGTCTTTAACAAAGAACAAATTGAAGCAAGCAAGGCTAGGAAAGGGAAAGTGTGGTGGGTAAACAAGGGCTGACACATCAGGTTTGTTTTACCTTTCAAGTGTTCAGTGAGGCACAGCAAAAGGTTCCTAACCAAACAAACTGCCCTGCAGCCCCTGCAGGCAGCAGCCCCAAGGAGGGCAGGGCTGGAGGCCCCTGGAGCAGCACTGGGACCCACATGCAGCACCACTTCCACTGTGCTTTGGGATACACTGGTCATGTTCCTTCAAAAAACCAAACCAAAGCAACCAAACCAAACCAAACCAACCAAACCATACCAACCAAACCAAACTAAACCAACCAAACCAAACCCAGCCCTGGAGCACTCCACAGCTCCATGGAAAACGAGGAGGGAGGACACCCTGGCTAGGGGAAGGAAGCTCAGTGTCCTGTGAAGGCAGCACAGACAGGCACAGGGGGAGCACACAGAGCACACAGAGCATGAGCACTGTGAATTTCTCATCTGGAGGGTCAGCAGAGCACAGAGCAGGAGCACTCTGTTGAATTTCTCCCCTGGGGGCAGCTGGCCATCCCCACAATAACAGTGTCCAGCCTCCCTGCCCTCGGGTCAGCGTCCAGCTCCACCACAGGCACGCCCATGACACGATTCAATAATCATTAACATGCACATGGAAGCATCAAGCACAGCTGGAGCTTTCAGCCCACACCAGTGCTGAGCTCCTTGCTCAGCTCTGTGCTGCACTAGGGGAAGGCAGGACAGAGGGCTCAACAGGCCCTGTATCACTCACAGGTTTTTTCTCATACAGCTCAGGAATAGTTTCCTGCACTAAGTGCTTTCCAGGCCTCTTAACATTGATATTGCAGATCAATATTTCACAAAGACAAAGCTGCCTGATGGATGTGTGCACTCATTTAAGCATCTCTAACAGGCAGCTCTGCTGTAATCACACACTCTGCACCCCTGCTACCTTCCACCCCAGAGGTTTGGCCTCGCTCACTTTCCACATGAAACAAAATGACAGTGAAAGGACAGAACAAAAGACCCACTGTAAGGCAGTGTGCAAATAAAGACAGTATCTCTCTGCTCTGTCCCCACCAGGGCAGTGCAAATACAATTACAGCTACCAGGAAACATTGCCTGCTCTCAGGAGCTCTCCAGCCTCTCTCTGCTAAAGCCCTTACATAGGTTTTACTTTTAAAAATGCAACTCCTTGTTAGAACAGATACTCACACAGAGTGGGAGCAGGTGAGAGGCTCTGTGTGCTCAGAAATGCAGCTGCATGGTGAACATTGATGCAAAAGTCCTGAAAAGCTCAACTCTGTCAGCCACACATGGAGGGGAAAATCGCTCAGAAAAGCTCCTGAAACACGTGCCAGTGCCAGCAGAGGAGCAAAGGAACACCTAAGAGCAGCAGGTGTGTGCAGTGCCTGCAGGGCTGGCAGGGCAGGGGGTGCAGAGCACAGAGGTGCAGCCACCTCCCCTGCCCCAGCTGTGAGCACAGCAGCTCACTGCACACCGGGGGAAGCACAGGTGGCAGGATTTGTTTCTCTAAAGTTAAATAATCACAAGCCGTGCCAAACACTGCTCTGGGGTCGGAATTGCCTCTGGGTGTTTATTTTCACACTGACAATGCCATGTCCTGTCCCGAGGCAGAGCTCTGCTCCTGGGCCCAGCCCCACAGGAGGTCACCCAGCAGGAAGAACCAAACCCCAACCCACTGGTAAAAAGGCAAGGGGAGCAGTATTTGTTCCACAGATGCAGCATTTGCAGGAAGAATTCCTTTACAGAAAGGGTGGTCAGGACTGGAAGGGGCTGCCCAGGGAGGTCTGGAGCCCCCAGCCCTGGAGGTGTCCAAGGAATGGTGCAGGTGGCACTCAGTGCTCTGGCTGGGTGACAAGGTGATCAGTGATCTGGGAGGTGTTTCCCAGCCCAGTGATGCTGTGGTCTCTGCCCCTGGCAGTCTGATGTGTGTCAGGACATCTCAGCAGTGCCACCACCCTTGGTGACACTGAGCTGCAGGAAATGCATCCCTGCAGAGACTGTGTGAGTGGGAGCTCAGCCACACCACCTCAAACACTCCCACTTCAGCTGTTCAGCCACTGAGCTGGTGGGAAATGAAGAACTTTCCACGAGTGGGAGCCAAGTGGGCTGATGAAACAAACAGGAACATTCAGAGGGATCATGAGCTCATTGCAGAAGCACTTTTCCCCAAGTTCAGCACGTGTGAGGCAGAATCAAAGCTCCAGAGATCAGAGCATCAGCCTCAGGGCTGGGATGCAGAGCTGCCTAACAGGTGCTTGCTCTTCAAAAACCTAAATTCTCTTTTAATATATTTCACTTAGATCTATGAGAGGAAACTTATTTCTGCGTATTAAAAGGAAATAAACCAAATATTGAATTCCTGTCTTTTCCATTACCTTTTTTTTTTTTTACATGAGGCCTGACTCACTCTAAAAGTAGTAAAATGGCAAAGTAGTGAAATAGAAAATGAGAACTTCCTGCCCTCCAAAGGAACAAGCTGGTGGTGCCAGCTCTGCTCACCATCACTCCCAGGAGCTCAGAAGCAGCTCCAGGGAGCTGGAGATGTGCTGCTCCCAGCAGCTGATCCTGCCCTTCCCTGGAATCCTGCCTTCTGCAGCTCCCAGGGCCCACACAGCTTTGACACAGTGTGAAGGAGCAGCTGAACCGAGTAATTTGTCAGGTGATCAAAACAGAACTTGAGCAGTCACTCAGTAACACTTAATTATTTGTCATTTAAACAGAACAGAGAGGAAAGAATGGAACAACTACAGATAGTGCTGGACAACTGACCCATGGCTGTACTCCAGACAACCATAAAACCCAGCAATGCTTTCCAAAATTTAAATATTAAATACGGGTGTATTTTTAGCAACTACTGTTTTTAATTTTTTTAAGCATAAAATAGCTTCTTAATTCACAGAAGGTCTTTGCAGCTTCTGAAGGCTCCTTTTTGTGTACAAACCCAAAGTCAACACACAAAACACACAGCCTGAAAAAACTGGAACATACAGACATATATCTGATACACAATGAGCACACATATATTGTATATAATATTCAATGAGCACACATACATCCACAAACAGCCTGCAGTGTGTGCATGGCCCAGAACAAAACAAGTACAACTACTAACTTCAACCTTCCACTGCTGCCACTTTTTCAGTGTCTAATTCCTCAGGTATCTAAAATTACCAGAAACATCTACATCATGGTATGTGAAATATTTCACATTGTTACAAACATTAGCAGTGTCTTCAGCAAATGGACTAAACATGAACAGGAGACCTCATTTCCCTTCTGATTTTCAGTGCCAGACTCAATGATGCCAAATGCTAAAGGATTCCAACAAGGCAAAATTAGGTGTGCTTTCATCCACGGTAAAAAAACAGAAAAACACTCCATCAGCAAGTGTTATTCTTCTCTTTAGTTATATTTAATCACACTTTTGGAACTAGGTGCAAAAGATCTGTTGTGAAAAGCTGACACATTTTGTCAAGGAGTCGTGGAGCCTGTCTGCACACCACATCCCCAGGATCTCTGACCTCCTGTGCTGTACTCCTGCTTCCCCTTCCCCTTCCCCTCTCTCCCAGAGCCCTCCCTCTCTCCTGTGTTATCTGCCAGGTGGCAAAGCAGCATCTGACCTCTTCAGCCTTTTGTCACTCTTCTGTCCCTTCCTTTATTTCTTTCTCTCCTGCCTTGTCTTCCCTTCTAGTTAGAGACTTAATCACCTTTATCAAATAAAAAATCCCTGTTCCTCCTGTTCAGTGCAGCCACAGAAAAACACCCAAACCCTGGTCCTGGCTGCAGAGCTCTCTCTGTGCTGCACATCTGCTTTGCCATTTGCAGCTCCACTCATCATCACTTCTCTGCAACAAATGCCCAGCCTGCTGAGGTGCTGCTGGGCTGACCAGCCCCACCACACCCCTCCAGTACCTGGAAATATTTAAATCAATTCTTTTTCTATTAAACAATTCCTTGTGCTCCACTGTTAACAAGAGCTTTGCATTTTAAGGTACTTTACTTGGAACTGAAGTTGTGATTTCCATCCATCCATCATCCATCCATCCATCATCCATCCATCCATCCCTCCATCCTGCAAGGGAAGCACCTCACTGTTCCACAGACACGAGGTGCAGCCAGTGTTCAACCAACAACAGGAATAAATAACAATGCAGATACAAAGAACTGACTATTCTGCTTCCTCTAAGGAGTGTTTAGTGAGTTTTAACCCTTCAGTTTGCCCAGTCAAGGACCTTCCCAGCTCACCTGCATTTCTATTTGGTTACAGACACTGCAGACATCCAGGCTGTCTCCTGACTCAGCTCACTGCAGGGAAGATTTTACCAGGGCACCAGACAAGCAATGGTGTGTCAATGCAGATGGTTTTCTGAGCACACCCTACAACCAGAAAGCTGAATTTCCAGGCACAATTTCCCATCTACAGCTGGCTCTAAACACTGCCTGCACTGTAAGAAATGGGCAGGGATAGCAGAGCCAGCAGGCACCCAGCTGCACTCACCCTGTCTCTGTGGCACAATGTGCTCTGAGCTGCTGCTGATGGCTGAACTCTGCACAGAGCTCAACCAACTGTACCCTTTCTTTTCACAGAATTTGCTTCACCAATGTCAGTTTACAGCAAGCCCCAAGGACCCAGAAAACATTTCATTCTGCCTATTGTTTTTAAAAGTCTTCAGTTAAATCTGCATGCTCTTGTTCCTATATAACAGAACAAAGTAAGGAAAACTGTGCTGTTCCTGACATTGCTGTGGTGGTTACTGCACACCTAAAAACCTGCCAGGCTCCTAGGAACTGAGAACCTCTCCCTGAGCCAGACAAGGAAAGATGCTCTCAAATTAAAAAAACACAACCTTCTCCTCACCCAGTATCAAATAACAGCACTGAACCTGTACAGGTTCTTAGACTGAAGCCCACCAGGATAAAGAAAGAGCAGAAAACAATGAGTTTTACTCCTGCAAAGTGGTAATTACTTGCTACACCTGTAGCTACCCTGCCTTTGCTGGCTGCTCCTGGACTCTATGTAAGCCTGGAATTAACCCATGCAAATTCAGTGAAATCACACCAACAATAAGTAACCAGCTTTGCTTCCTCCCAGAACTGCTGCTCTTTTCAAAAAGCACTCTCTCTCTTTTTGCTAGTTTTCTGTACTATTTTGCCAAGTTAGGAATGGTCCAGAGAAATCTGGAGCTGAAGAGAGCCTTTCCAGGAACTTGACAGGACTTGAAGTGCTCTGAGATGAAGCTGGATCCAAAGCTGCTCCCCCAGCCGGCCCCTTCCCCTGCTGCTCCTGTCAGCAAACTTCAGAACCATCAGCACTCTCCCATCAGAGCTGCACTACCACCCCACCATCCCCTCTCTGAAAAGACAGACAACTTTTTGGGATCTCCAGGGCTGACAGCTGAGAAGTTTATCCAGTGAGTGGAGTTTAACAAAAAGGCAATCTGAGGAAGCAGCTTGCTCGTGCCAGGGTGAAGCCCTTCAGCAGCACTACACTGGATTTCTTCTTCTTCTTCAAAAATCCACTTCATCAGATGTATTTTCCTTTATTTGATCAAACATTGCAGCTGCTTTCAACTACCTCCATATGTGCTCTGCATCAGTGAAATCCTGAGATGTTTCCTAATGAAGAGGATAAGTCATAAGTATTTCAATAAATTCAGCCGTGAACCTGAAGGTTTTCTCACTTGCATAATCCTGCATTTCAGGACCTGACAACTCAGCATCAACTTAAATCTCATTTCAACAGCAGTAATCCTCCTAGTGGCACTGTGAAATGGGGGACAAGACAGACCTCTGGAAGAGGATAAAAGCAGCTCTTGCTGTTTCCTCCAGGGGCTGGTTTGGGAGCCCTGGTGCAGGAGCAGCCCGGAGCATCAGGGACTGCCTGGTACAGACACAGCCCAAAGCCCAGCTGGTGTGTGTGCAGGGATGGCTGCACCTGAGCCCTGCAGGAGGGCTGTGACCTCCTCTGGTTTGGCTGCTCACCTGGGGCAGAGCTCCCTCTCAGCTCTCAGCTCTCAGCTCAGCCTGGCACACGGGAGCAGCTCCTGCAGGAAGCAGCACCCGGGGCAGGAGCTCCCAATAACATCCAGCTGGGCTCAGCAGCCTCTGCAGTCCCAACAAAGAAACACCAGCATTTCTCCAAAGTCAAAAACCAGATGTGATCGTTCGGTCTCCAATGTAATTTGTTGCTTCCAGCAGATTTCAGTGAGCCTTGGCAACCAGGAAAAACAGACACTTGGGGTCACCCTGGGAAGGAGACAGGCCCCACAGGCTGCTCCTGATCACTCAGTTAACACTTGGGACAAATGGCTGGATGTTCTTGACGTGAGGTTTTCCGGTTTTATGCTTTTTTACATCCTCCCTGTAAACCAGTTCAGAATTTTACTGATTTTGACTCTGCCCAGCAGAGCTCCTGACTGGAACAGGAGCCCACGCTGGTTTCTATTATGCACAGCCTTTAAAAAATGACAGTGCAAATGCTGCAGTGCAATCTTTTAATTTCTGCTTAATTTCCCTCTGCTGAGGCAGAGCTGAAGCTGTAAAACGAGCTGTGAAGGCTGTAGTTAGTTGCAACTCCTCTGTCCAAAACCTGATAAGATTTCAAAACACCATTTATCTTCCCACAGAGGAACACACGTGCTCTCAATTGTTTGGTTTGCTAATGGACTGTTTGCCACTCTGCCTAACAATTGCCCCATTTTCCCCATGTGTTTGCCACTTTTCCCTTTGCTTCCTCTTCTGGAGCTCAGCCTGCTGGCAGACACACAGGCTGGAGAGGAGAAAAATGGCAAATCAGGCCTTAGGAATTTGAGCATTGTTTATGTTTTCATTTTTTGCCAAGGGTTACTGCTTTACGAGCTTCCTTGGAATGAGCCATGTGTCCATCTGCCTCCCAGGCCTGAGCATCACCTCTTCTCTGCCCCAGAGCCCTGGCACTGCCCTGAGCCCCAGGGATGTCACACAGGTAAATCACCCAAGGATCACCTGCTCAAGTGGTCTGGGTTTCTCCTTTTGCCTTCATTAGAGAAGAATCAGAGCCATGATCTGCCACTCTCAACATGGTTAGTGCAATAGGCTTACAGGATTTTCTTTTCTTTGTATTAAACAACATAAGGTTCTTACTCTACACCCTTAGGTGTCACACAAAGGGGAACAACAAGTCAGAAGAATTAGTATTTTTTGAAGCAGTGACAAAATAGAGAGACTTGAACAACTAACAATTACCTCTCTGAGGTAGAAGAAATAAGATGCTCACCAATTTCAGCAGTAAGAATAAGAATAAGAATAAGAATAAGAATAAGAATAAGAATAAGAATAAGAATAAGAATAATAAGAATAATAATAATAATGCTACATTTATATATTTTTAAGCCTTCTTGGTAAAAAAGTAGCAGTCACTTTTACAGAGTTCATATGTTCTATTTAGAAAAAACAAACACTTCTACATCAGAAGATAAAATACTATCATACCAAGTGCTGTCTCAGACACAAGGCACCAGAGCTTCAACCTCCAACATCATCACTCAAGCAACTTACACTTCTGGTTTACAGCTTTTTCTTAGAATTCAAAAAAAAGCAGAGAAATGTGGAAGTTTAAGACTTTCCAGCTGTTGAACGAAAAGTAGAAAAAGCTTTTACACTTCATTGGGACACCCAGCTCGAACATGAAGGAGATGCCTTAGCAGGAGTGTAACTCAAGGGACAGGAGCAGAGCTGGGAGCTGTGCAGGTTATCCCCAGAGCCAGGGGTGTGGGGGCTCAGCAGCCACCACTGCAGCACCTGCAGCCAGATCAGCTCCAAGCAGAGGGTCTGGGAACAGCAGAGGGTCTGGGAACACTGCAGAGGGTCTGGGAATACAGCACAATGGGTTTGGGAACAGCAGAGGGTCTGGGAACAGCAGAGGGTCTGGGAATACAGCACAATGGGTTTGGGAACAGCAGCAGGTTTGGGAACACTTGCAGCCCCCCAGACAAAGAGGGCTGGTGTGGGGCTGTGCCGAATCCCTGCCCCTCACTGTGACACTTTCCCCAATCCCCTGCCCCTCGCTCTGTGACACTTTCCCCAATCCCCTGCCCCTCTCTGTGACACTTTCCCCAATCCCCTGCCCCTCGCTCTGTGACACTTTCCCCAATCCCCTGCCCCTCACTGTGACACTTTCCCCAATCCCCTGCCCCTCGCTCTGTGACACTTTCCCCAATCCCCTGCCCTTCACTGTGACACTTTCCCCAATCCCCTGCCCCTTGCTCTGTGACACTTTCCCCAATCCCCTGCCCTTCACTGTGACACTTTCCCCAATCCCCTGCCCCTCGCTCTGTGACACTTTCCCCAATCCCCTGCCCTTCACTGTGACACTTTCCCCAATCCCCTGCCCTTCACTGTGACACTTTCCCCAATCCCCAATCCCCTGCCCCTTGCTCTGTGACACTTTCCCCAATCCCCTGCCCCTTGTTCTGTGACACTTTCCACAATCCCCTGCCCCTTGCTCTGTGACACTTTCCCCAATCCCCTGCCCCTCACTGTGACACTTTCCCCAATCCCCTGCCCCTTGTTCTGTGACACTTTCCCCAATCCCCTGCCCTTCACTGTGACACGTTCCCCAATCCCCTGCCCCTTGTTCTGTGACACTTTCCCCAATCCCCTGCCCTTTGTTCTGTGACACTTTCCCCAATCCCCTGCCCTTCACTGTGACACGTTCCCCAATCCCCTGCCCCTTGTTCTGTGACACTTTCCCCAATCCCCTGCCCCTCACTGTGACACTTTCCCCAATCCCCTGCCCTTCACTGTGACACTTTCCCCAATCCCCTGCCCCTCTCTGTGACACTTTCCCCAATCCCCTGCCCCTCACTGTGACACTTTCCCCAATCCCCTGCCCTTCACTGTGACACTTTCCCCAATCCCCTGCCCCTCGCTGTGTGACACTTTCCCCACCACAGGGATGGGGAGTCCTCGGCACATCTGCAGCTCCCACAAGATTTGCATTTGCCATCCATGTCCCCATTGTTCAGACATCTTTATCTCAGCTTCCAGGAAACGCCGATGACTCATCCATCGGAACATCTGACGAAGCTAACGTAATTTCAAAAACCAGTTCTACTTAGGCTTTTTTTCCCAAGAAAAAAAAAAATTAAAAATTATGGTAAAAATCAAATTTCGGTTGCAAACCAGTTTCCTGATTTAGGAACTCGAGCTTATTTTTGCTGTAGACAGTCTAACAGGCTTTTAGGCATCCAAATTTAGGAAAAAAATCCTACGGCATTTAAACAAGGCAGAGCCAGAGCTGGAGCTGACTCAGCCGCTCCAGCACATAATTTGAATACACTACATAATCATTCTTAGTTTAAAATTATCCTCCTAATATCACAGAGCCAGATTATCCCACACACGTTCATCTTGATTCATGTGCTCCCCGAGGCCGGCCCTGCAGGTTTCATTAGCACTAATTAGGCAGCAGGATGATAAGGTCTCTCTGGGCTGTCCCAGCCCTGACCTCCTGCAGCACCTCAAAGGTCACTGGCGCCTTTTGCTGCCCATGAACACGGCTGCCCTGCTGCCCACAGCTGAGAGGAGCTGCCAGCTGCACCCACAGGACGTGTGTCCCAAACAGGGACGGTGTCAGAGCCCAGGGCCACCACACACAGCACAGCAGAGAACCTCGGGAGCAGCACTGCTTCCCCTGCTCTAGCCATACACAGAGTTTGTGCCTTCACTGCACAGCAAGGGGAAATAATGATTTAGGGGAAAGAAAAGCAAAAAAAGTGCTTTAGCCAAGCTACAAGTTTCACTTCTGGCACCTATTTTTGCCTGCTCTGGGCTGGCAGGGCAGGAAGGGCAGGGCTGGGCAGGGCTGGGCAGGGCAGGGCAGGGCTGGGGAGGCTGGGCTGGGCAGGGCAGGGCAGGGCAGGAAGGGCAGGGCTGGGCAGGGCTGGGCAGGGCAGGGCAGGGCTGGGCAGGGCAGGGCTGGGCAGGGCAGGCAGGGCAGGGCTGGGCAGAGCTGGGGAGGCTGGGCAGGGCAGGGCTGGGCAGGGCAGGGCAGGGCTGGCCAGGCAGGGCAGGGCAGGGCTGGGCAGAGCTGGGGAGGCTGGGCATGGCAGGGCTGGGCAGGGCAGGCAGGGCTGGGCAGGGCAGGCAGGGCAGGCAGGCAGGCAGGGCTGGGCAGGGCAGGCAGGGCTGGGCAGGGCAGGGCTGGGCAGGGCAGGGCAGGCAGGGCTGGGCAGGGCAGGGCAGGGCAGAGCTGGGGAGGCTGGGCATGGCAGGGCTGGGCAGGGCAGGCAGGGCAGGGCTGGGCAAGGCAGAGCATGGCTGAGGCTGCACACTCACTCTGCTCTGTCCCTGTGCCTGCAGAGGACACCTGGGCCAGGGCCAGAGGAGAAGGGCACAGCCCAGGGTCCCTCCGAGGATCTGCTCTGCCTGTTTATGTTCTAAATATAGCAGAGCACACCGGCCACGGGCAGCTGGAGGAGCCCTGCCCAGGGCTGCAGCTCTGCAGCACTCACACTCACACCTGCCTGACGTCACCCCTCACAGCTCTCACTCACTCCTGAGGCACACACAGCCTGGAGTGACACATCACAGCATCACACAGCGGGCTGGGCTCAAAGGGACCTTAAAGGTCACCTCCTTTCAACTCCTGCCAAGATGCAGGAGTTTGTAGAGAAAAATTCAGTGACTAAGTATCTGTCTTATGTCCAAGAGATAATGCAAGAATAGCAATCTAATTAATACTAATATTATATACATTAATAAGAAATCAAATATTTTAACATTAGGGTCAATTTTCCAGCGTATTGCTATTTTAGTAAAGAACAAGGACATTACATCCATATTGAATTACTGAAAAATTAAAAATTACTTTTGGATGTCCTGAACAAAAATCTTTTTTATCTGTACTAAAGTATTGACTGACCTTATAAGGTCCAGACAGAGCTGGTGCAGCATTTCCCTAAATTGCTTTTGCAGAACATCCAAAGTTTGGGATATTGCAGACAAGGTTAACTCAATGGCTAGAGCTGGTTGAGCTCAGGACACACCAAAACTGACACAGAGCAGAAACAAAACCAAAACTGAGCAATGGCCCCAGCAATGGGGATTGGACTGGGAATTCCCCCAAGGGGCACACTCCATTTCCTGTTTCCCCAAGGTATTCTGGTACATGGCACAGCTACTTAACCATGGCACAGCTACTTTACTAAACATGGCACAGCTACTTAACAATGGCACAGCTACTTTACTAAACATGGCACAGCTACTTTACTATGGCACAGCTACTTAACTAACCATGGCACAGCTACTTTACTAACCTTGGTACAGATACTTAACAATGGCACAGCTACTTTACTAAACATGGCACAGCTACTTTACTATGGCACAGCTACTTAACCATGGCACAGCTACTTTACTCACCATGGCACAGCTACTTTACTAACCTTGGTATAGATACTTAACTATGGCACAGCTACTTAACTAACCACAGCACAGGTACTTTACTGAGCATGGCCCAGCTTTACTGACCACCCCTGGCCAGGGTGAGAGCTGCTGGGCCGGGCTCAGGCCGGGACACCATGGGCTCCTGCCCCGGGCTGCAGCGAGGGAACTCAGATCCCCGGGAGCCTCTCCAGCACACAGCAGCTCAGCCACTGGCAAACCTTTCAGCATGAGCACAAGTAAACAGCTCTGGTCAGAAGTGTATTTTTAAACAGCAGATTCTTTCCCAGCTCCCAGCTCGGCCCCTTGCTGACTGCACGGGGCAGCAGTGTGCTCCTCTCCTCGAGGATCTGCAGCGACGCTGTAACGTTACCCACGTTATCACCCACGGACCTTGCAGTGCTTTGCAAAGGTCAGCCTCAGCTCCTGCACTAAAGCAGGGAGCGAAGAGCCCTGCTGACAGCAGCAGAAGGGCCAGTCATGCTGCTGGGGCTGGGGAAACAGGCCAGGCCCTGGTCCAGCCCCTCTCCCACAGACACCAGCTCACGCTGCTGCCCAGCTCCAGCTCCAGATCCAGCATCCCCAGCATCCCCAGCAGCACTGAGCTCCCAAGGCACTTCCAGGAGCACTGACATCACGTCCGGCTCGCTCCGTGGCCGGGTTCCAGCTGAGGAGAGCAAGGCCAGCGGGGTCAGGCCGCGATGGCCAGGCACACGTTGCTGGGAAACCAGCCCGGGGCCACTGCGGTGCTGTGCACAGCAAACCCATGGTGGCTGCACAGCCCCTCACTCACAACAGGCTGGAGCCTCTGGGGCCAGGCCTGTGCTCTGGCAGCAGCGCCATCCCCACGGTGACACCTCACAGCCACCCATGGCCACACCAACACACGCTGGCACCGCGGCTGGGACTGCTGGCACTGCCAGCCTGGCTCTGCTCCTGCCCCGCTGGCACTGCCAGCCTGGCTCTGCTCCTGCCCCACTGCCAGCCTGGCTCTGCTCCTGCCCCGCTGGCACTGCCAGCCTGGCTCTGCCCCTGCCCCATTGGCACTGCCAGCCTGGCTCTGCCCCTGCCCCGCTGGCACTGCCAGCCTGGCTCTGCTCCTGCCCCACTGCCAGCCTGGCTCTGCTCCTGCCCCGCTGGCACTGCCAGCCTGGCTCTGCTCCTGCCCCACTGCCAGCCTGGCTCTGCTCCTGCCCCGCTGGCACTGCCAGCCTGGCTCTGCTCCTGCCCCACTGCCAGCCCTGGCTCTGCTCCTGCCCCACTGCCAGCCTGGCTCTGCTCCTGCCCCGCTGGCACTGCCAGCCTGGCTCTGCTCCTGCCCCACTGCCAGCCTGGCTCTGCTCCTGCCCCATTGGCACTGCCAGCCTGGCTCTGCTCCTGCCCCGCTGGCACTGCCAGCCCTGCCTCTGCTCCTGCTCCGCTGGCACTGCCAGCCTGGCTCTGCTCCTGCCCCACAGGCACTGCCAGCCTGGCTCTGCTCCTGCCCCATTGTCACTGCCAGCCTGGCTCTGCTCCTGCCCCGCTGGCACTGCCAGCCTGGCTCTGCTCCTGCCCCATTGTCACTGCCAGCCTGCCTCTGCTCCTGCCCTGCTGGCACTGCCAGCCTGGCTCTGCTCCTGCCCCACTGGCAGCCTGGCTCTGCTCCTGCCCCACTGGCACTGCCAGCCTGGCTCTGCCCCTGCCCCACTGCCAGCCTGGCTCTGCTCCTGCCCCACTGGCACTGCCAGCCCTGGCTCTGCTCCTGCTCCGCTGGCACTGCCAGCCTGGCTCTGCTCCTGCCCCACTGCCAGCCTGGCTCTGCTCCTGCCCCACTGGCACTGCCAGCCTGCCTCTGCTCCTACATCCAGCACATGCTTAATGCATAAAAACATCTTATTTCCACATTTTACAATTAAAGCCCCACGTACATTGTAATTGCTCTATTTAAAAATAAATTGAACAACACAGAGACAAATCCTTTCAGTATCTGCAAGTTAAGCCATTGCTGGGGGTGATGGAGTGGGCATTTCAGGCCTGAGAGCACTGTGAAGCTTTACCCCAGGGACAAGACACATTTTGAAGCTCGGGATGCTGAGGATTTACAGAAACCTGCTGTCAGCCATCTCCTGCCCCGCTCACACTGTGCTGGGCCTGGCTGGGCTGGGACCTGCAGGAGCTGCTCCAGCTCCTGCTCCAGCTCCCTCCTGAGCACAGCTATGCCAGCTCCACACACTCAGCTCCACTTCCCAAGATCCAGGCCCAGGAAGAGAAAATCACACTGTAGAAAACTCTGACAGACAAATTTCTGCTTCCCAAGTTTTGATTTTGTCATGACTCCGCTGGATTAATTCTGTACTGTTTGTGGTATGAGTATTTCATGTGTTAGGTTATTTAAACAAAAGGAAGGAGCTGGGACCCAACATTTAACACCTATCAGTAACACGACAGCTACAGTGAAAAAACAGCCCCATATTTATGGTGCCTAGCTGGGATGTGCCTCCTGAAAACCCTCACTGCTCCTGCCATGCTTGCACATCCAGAGGCACCTTGCCTTGTGCTAAGTGCTGTCCTTCCCTTAAGCAAGTGCACTTGGGTAAATGATGGGATAACCACACCAGTGCCAACCCTGGAAAGGCAAGCAGGGTGCTCACAGACACCCGAATAACCCAGGGAGGAAAACACTCTTCTAAGGTTCACCATCAGCTGTCCAGAGACACCAACAACCCGCTGGTAGTTACGAGATGGAAACAAATCCTCATATTGCTTACGTGGTTTGTGCTATTAAAAACAAAGAATCCTCACAGTGACTTTGCTGTTTCTACGTGAAGTGCCCTTTATTCCAGCTACAGGCAGGGAATAATTTGGAGGCGAAGAATGAGCCCCTGTAGCCATACTGGTGGATTTGAGCCCTGCCAGACGTATTTTCCCTTCGTTCTCTATATCCTTCCCCTTCCCAAAGGAAAGCTGCAACAAAAATCGGCAAGCATCAATAAAATAAAAGCAGCAAAACAGCCCATTGCTGGCAGGCAGCACTTGCTCCTGTTCGGCTGCAGGATTTCTCTGGCTACAACTGCTTCTTTCACTAACCACATATCCTTGAAAATAATGTAATATTTACTCACTTTCAATGAGTCAAAGCAGGCGATTACGCGTCCGTTTTCAACTTGGCAGCTTTTCGATGGGTGTGCAAATTTACATTCCGTGTCTGGTCGTGAGCAAGTCCCCCTTTGGAACTCCCTACACACTTCCAGCGTTAGCCATTTTGTGTCCCGGATCGGTGTGACGCTAACAGCCATCTTTAGATTTTACAGGTAGTTAAAATTTCCAATAAAAACGGGCAAACAAGTGTCTGAACTGATAAACTGGAAATTACGAAAGTGCCACCTCCAGAACACTATTTTTCCCCCGCTCCCTAATTTTAAAACAAGTACGTGTAAAACGGGGTGGCTGCGATCCCGAGGAAGGGCTGTGTCACCAGAGTTGAGCGCGTGGCGCCGTTAGCGGGCTCGGGGCAGCCGGGAGCGGCGGCCAGGTGCGGCGGCCAGGTGCGGCGGCCAGGTGCGGCGGCCAGGTGCGCTGCGGAGCGTGGCCGGGACTAGCCCCGCGCGCTCAGCATCCCGTCCGGAGGGCAAGCATGGGACCGTGGCGGGCTCGGCAGCGCTTCCCGAGCTGCTCCCGGGGACGGCGGCGGGCAGGTGCCTCCAGGCAGCGGGCTCGCAGCGGGCTCTGCGGTGCAATCGGGATCGATTAGTTTGGCATAGACAGATGCAGCAGTTTAGAGCAGCGACCGACACTGGGTTTAGGCTGGGGTTTGTTTTTTTTTTTTTTCTCCTCCTCTCCTTGGCTTTCGGGCAGCAGAGCTCTGACCTTCGGGGCACACTTTAGTGCACAGTGCAGCGGCGGCGGGGGAGCAGCGCCGGACCCTCCTCCCGGCGGGCGCGGGGCTGGCAGCGGCGGAGCGCTGTCGTCGCAGTCTAGCTGGCAGCAAGCAAGGCAAAAGCAGCGGCTGCTCTAGAAGCGGTCCCAAGCAGCAGCGACGTCAGGAAAGGCACTTCTTAGTACCAACCTGTGGAGAGAAGAGACACGTTAGGAGCGGGCGGCGCGGGCGCCCCGCGAGCCGCCGCCCCGCGCAGGGCACTCACGGCTGCGGGCGGCGGGGCCGCGTCCCCGCGCGGGGCCGGGCGGCAGCTCCGCCGCGGGCCAATCGCGGCGAGCGTTGCAGCGACACTCCGGGCAGGGAGCCAATGGCGGGGGCCGTCTTATGAAAGGTCGCGCCTGTCAGACGCCGGCCGCGCCGCGCTGCCCCGAGCGCGCCCGCCGGGGGCCGCGCGTGCGGCCCGGCGGAACCGGCGTGCGAGCCCGCCGGGAACGGCACCGGCAGCGGCACCGGCAGCGGCACCGGCAGCGGCACCGGCAGCGCCCGCCCGCCCTCCGAGCGGCTCGGGCCCGGCGCCGCCTGACCGCCCGCCGCGGCTGCCCGGCGTGCGGAACGCGGCGGCTGAACGGGACCGGCACCGCCCCGCCCGGCCTGAGCACAGAGCCGAGCCTCGCTCGGAGCGGACACCGGCACCGGGACACCGGCACGGGAGACACCGGCAACGGGGACACCGACACCGGCACCGGGGACACCGGCACGGAGGAACCGGCACCGGGACACCGGCACAGGGATATCGGCACACGGACACCGGCACCGGGACACCTGCACAGGGACACCGGCCCGGCCCGAACGGCACCGCAAACCCCGCAAACTCCGCCGGCAGTGAGGGCTAGCCCTGCCGTCGGATGGGCTTCCCTTCACACCGCGACTGATGCCAGCTCTGCCACAGAAGCCTGGTGCCCCCTGCCACTCAAACCCAGAATAATGAGCTCCAGCGCCCGTCCCCACCTGAGGATCTCAGCCCGGAGCACAGGGACCCTGGTGGCTCTGCCGGGGACACACCGACAGCACCAACCACGGGGATTCTGCCAGCGCTGCAACCCCAAGAGCATCCTCTGCCCGTGCCAAGGGCAAGACCATTCCCGTTCCCGTCTGTCTAAAGATGCTGCTTCATCATCGTCCTATTTCCCACCACCCTCCAAGGCAGGTCACTGACAGCCTCCAGAATCACACCCTGGGAAGCGATGCTGCCAGCGTGGATGCAAACCAACAGATGAGAAAAAGCTACTCTTTTAAAATCTAGGGACACAGTGATCAGAACAACCAACTCCAGGGGAAGGAAAACACACCTAAGAGAGCTAATGAGATTACAACAGGCTCCGCGGGGTCTTTGCCAGGACACTTGAAAACATGCCACATTTTTAATCCCTGCTAGCGAGAGACAAACAGCTACATAATTACTTGCAAGCACAAGTTAACAACTAAGTGTCTTGGTGGTAAACACAGACACTCATTTACTTCAACTCTCTAGAAGTCTGAAGTTTGGGGTCATCCTGCAGCAGCAGTCACTACTCCTCAGTCATTGGGATATCGAAATCTTAGGACTTGAAAACTTGTTCTGTAACAAGTGTCCAGGCAAACGCTTCCCAGCCATGAGAGATTAGCACTGAGCGATCTGAAAGCAGAGAAGGTGCTGCTGGGGCCGTGTGCCTGCAGGTCCCACAGCATCCCTGCAGCCTGCTGCAGGACTGCCAGCACACCAGAGCGCTTTTGGAAGCCTGGACACATCTCAGCTCTCAGTCAGGGTGCACAGATGAGAGCTGGATCTGCATCCTCCCACCATCCCTCCCACACTGCACAAAATGACCTGTGTTATTTTGTTAGGAACGTTTGTTCTCTGTGAGACCCTCAGGACAGGGTGCTGCCAATGCCAGCAAGAAGAGCTCTACCACAGAGCTGTGGAGCTGCTCTAAGCAGGGTGTTCTCCTGTTCATTAGCTTGGTAACCAATCCATACCCAGCATCGATTTTTCCAAACACCAAGAAGAGTTAGAGCAGCAAATTGATGCATTTTATACACTAAAGCCAATGCAAGTTAAAGGCCACCACTTCCAAACAAGGTATTTCACTCTCATTACACAAGTATCCACCCCTAACAAGAAATGAAAGAGAGCATGAAGGCAGCACCTAAATGAAAACAGATGAAAACTGGCTTTTGTGCTCACATGTACTGACAGGAGAAATATTCCTGGTGAGACTCCCAAACTGTGCTTCACTCCTGGGTTACTTGAAGTGTTTTGTCATAGTTTGTTGTCTACCTGCAAACAGCCAGAAATGTCAGCTTTAAAAATAGCTTCGAGCAGAAATAAACCCTGACAGAGGTTTATCTTCAATGCCTCCACTAAATAAAGGAAGATATTAGCATAGAATTATCTTTTTTTATCTGCATAAACTATTTTCCTGTCACTTTAAAATTCTCTTGTGATAGTCACTAAGGAGTCCTCAGTAAGCTGCACATGCTAGAAGGAAGATACACTGTCTGCAAAACCCAGCTGATCCATGGGATGTCTCCTGTGGGCTGTGTCTGATAAGGGGGGGAGCAACTGCAACAAATCCAGAGCGAGAACCACAGGGACAGGACAGGAAAAGTACTGAACTTTTTATTTTTCATTTCATTAAAACTGATTTCCAAGTCGATTGTTTCTAGACCCCACTTAGGAGAACAGTCAGTCCTAAAGACTCTTGTGATCCACAAGTGGGTTTTAAAGCTCACCTTTTGAAATTTGGAAGCATTTGCTACTTGCCTTGGGAACACTGTAACATTGGTTTGGCCAAAGCAGAACCTTGCCTTCACTGAATATCAAGACACAAGGATTGAAAGCAAATTAAAAAGTGATTCAAGGAAGAGACAGAAGAAAGAAATAACACTGAGAAGTCACTCCTTAGGGGGGTAACAGAGATGGCTTAGTTGTCTCCTGAGCTGGGTCAATGAAAATGATTAAGAAACAGCCTCACAAATCAATGGAAGGGTTATCTGGAAATGTCCAAGAAAGTGAATCTGACACAGAAGAGATTCCTGTTACTTCCCCTTATTGCTATAAAAAATGTACAGACAGATTAATGATGCATTTTTCCTCTTCATTACAGTCTTTGACACAAAAATAAGATATCTCCCTGCACTGAGAATCACTCCCAAAGAGGCATTGTTCTCACTGTTCCAGTAACTGGGTTTGCTGGACATCCCTGTTTTCTCTATCTCAATTCATACACATCTTTCAAAGAAAGATGCAGAAAGCTGGGCAGGCAAAAAGCCCAACACTAGGGAGAGGATGGCAGGGAAGAATGCTATTTTAATGCTTAGAGCAAGTGGAAGCTGAAAACACCAGTCTCAATGACATGAGAACTGTCAGCAAGAACAGATAATTACACAACGTGAATTCATCCTCATGACAATGACTCTAATGAGATAGGAAAGGGAATAAAATCAATATTCTATTTACACTGACAGGGCAGTCTCAAAGCCTGAAATTGCCAAATGGCTGTCTTTTAAATCAAGGAACACAAAATTACTGACTCCTTACAGTATTTTGAAAACACCTCTGCCAAACTCAAAGTTTACCAATAACAAATCTCAATATAAAAGTTGGAAGAGATACAGCAATTACTCCATGGCACAACTGAGGGATATAATTATAGCACTGTCACAAAATTAAGCTGAAACAATGAGCTAATTAACATCTTGTCACATAACAGTATAGGATTGGATAAAGGAAAATACTCTTTAGTAAACTACAGCTGAAGAAGCCAATTGTCCCACTCTGGGCTGCACCTGCTGCTCCCACGGGACAGCACAGCAAAGCAAGATCACTCCTCTTTCCATTTTGTACTTTACATGGTTCAGGAGAAAATGGGAGTGCAAAGGCAGGAGCAGAGAGCAGCCAGCTCTAGAGCAGGACTGCCAGGGTCTGTAGCTGGGCTGGATTTCAGTAAGCTGGGACTTGCAGCCTGGTAAAACTACAAGCACACGTTAGCTTTGAACTACTAAGTGCCACACCAGATTTGTAAAAAACTGCCAACACTGCTTCTATGGCCCAGATATTTTGCATGATATACATAGTTTTAGTACTACTACTACTAGTAATGTTTTAAAGGTTTTTTCTGTACTGTTTTAGCTCTGACAGACTTGCCTGGTGCAACCTCCCACTGACTTCAGTGGCTCCTCTGGCACATCCCCATCAGACGTGGTTTTATCTCCAGTCTATTTCACAGCTTCTGAAACTGTTTAGCAGAACCACCTAACTGTGACATTCCATCTGAATTTAAGACACTCAAGTGTACTTGGTTCGTGGAAATTTGATAAATAATGAAAAAAGAGGCAACATGTTGTACACTACGTGCCCCAAGCCCGTGCAGAAATCAGGTATTGCTCCAAGACTTCCCTAATCAAACTGGGAACCAATGCCCACCAGCAGTGCACGGGCACTGACAGACAAATCCCACAGCCCAATCCTCTCTAACTTTAGATTACAGTAATGCTATTTTCAAGTCAGAAAGCTACACTGCAAATTCCATAAACCCTCTTTCCTTTAAGGAGCAGATAGTTATGGATTAACTGCCCTTGCTGATTTTCAAAAAATTTTTAAAGTCAAGAAACATGCCTGTTGATTTTTTTTTTTTTTTTTTTTAATAACCTGGGGAATATATCAACCTCTTTTACAAAATTTGAGACTTTGGGGACACACAGGATTCACAGTTTGACAGAATTAGCTGGATGTGTATTTATGAGCAGGCACAGGCCAGTCCCTGTCTCTGCACGAGGACGTGGCATACAAGCTGTTATTCTCTTCTTGCAGCTTTAAGTCAGGGACACAAAATGGGGAAGGACTACTCTGCCTTTAATCCACTTTTCATTAATTTATGTATTACAAAGCATTTACATATCCATCCCCACCCACCACTGAAGCAGCAAAAACTGTTTCTGGTAATAAAAAACATACTCAGGCTGTAATTCCTTTACCATAACATTCACATAATGTATTTTAGAAATGGGAAGTTCTGTATTATCCTGGCATAGGGGAATTCCAACCTTAAAAGAAGTGACATTGCCCAAGCAAGCCTAAAAAGTGGTTTACTTTTAAAAATGACAGTAATCTAGTGATTTAAATTAAAATTCCAAGAAGTAACAAACTGAATTAAAAAAACCAAAACTTGCTTTATTTTACTTTATTTTCTTGTTCTAACAGTAAACATGCTGTTTCTATACAAAGGCATTTGAGAGACCATAATAAATCAACTATGCACCCTTCCAAAAACTACAAGCTATTTATTAATCCGACTCTTGCACATTTTGTTTGATTAACTGCAAATGTACACAAGGCAAGCAAGGCAGGAGAGCAGCAAGATGACCCCTGGCAGCGGGGTCAGCCCAGGACAGCCCCCACAGCTGGGCAGCACTATCAGCTCTGCCCTGTCAGAGCCTCCCCACCCTCACCACGCAGTGTGATGTGACTGATGCTCACTGCCAGCCCTGGCTCAGGGCAGCAGGTGCTGGGAGCTGCCCCCACTGCAAACCCCAGGATGGCTCCCACAGCCCTCACTCAGAGCTGGGAGGCACCTGCAGCTGCAGCAGAGACTGCCTCACAGGGACAGGTGATTTCTGACTGCACATGTATGTATGAGTTTGTACAAAGCATGATCATTAGCATCATTCATCACAAGAATCCCTGCAGAAAAAAAGCCATGTTGTGACTCAGCAAGGGAAGGAGCTGCTTCCCTCTGACACCAGATTGAGCTGATGCTGGTGGTTTCAGGGAGAAGTGACCCAAGGAGTGTCACTGAGAGGTGCAGCACACACCAACCCAGCTTCCTGCACTCTGCTGCCTGAACACCCCCTGTACTGCAAGGGAAAACAGAGAGCACCTCATTCCTGCTCAGCCTTCCACCTCCCTTCCCAATGCAGCTGCCACGGGGCCCTGGTGCAGAGGGAGGCTCGTCCTTGCCCAGAGACACCTGGACAAAGCAGTGGGAAAAGGAGTCTGAGAGACCAGCACAGCCAGCACTGGTGGATCAGCACATACCCATGGTCACCACTGACATCATTAATTTATTAATAGCAGCACTTCCTCCAGACAATAAGCTCCTCCTCTTGGCCTCACTAACTCATCCCTGGCTGGGCCATCCCCCCATGTTTGCTCACAGCAAAAACTCCACATTTCAAAGTTCTTGCCTGTTCACACAACAACCACTTTGTTAGGACAGTAATTTCGAGTCAGGAGTCTGGATGCAGCCACCACGTCCCTGCACACACCAAATTAACTAGCAAGATGAAATCTGAACCTAATTACCAGGAATAGAACAGGCCATTCGTGTCACCTGCTCCACGCTGGTGTGTCGTGCTGCTCCTGGTGACAATGCCAGCAGCTCTCCTGGCCCTGAGGACACAGGGACCACAGTGGGGCACGATTCCAGGGGGGACACTGCTGCTCTCTGCCTGCTGTGTAACAGGCCCATCAGATCAGGGTAATTCTGGATTGCCTCATCTTGCACCTGACTTGAGGGCAACCCAAAAGGGACCTGAGTCCAGCTCATGAGGAACTCGTCACACCAAGTTCTGCTTGCAGCAGCTCTGAGAGCTGTCACTTCAGCTCAGCCATGGCCAGCTATGGCAGTGCAGGGACCAGAAAATGACAGAGGAATGAGGGACAGCAGAGCCATCAGAACAGCTCAGGCTGGGCCGAAGGTGGCAAACCCACGCCTGGCTCTGGGCAAGCAGTGCCAGCACAGCACCCCCAGGGAGGATCAGTCCCACAGCTCTGAAAGCATGCCAGCATCACAGAGTGCAGCACTGCCATGCTGGGGACACCTGAGCAGGGAGGCACTGGCAGCTCAGGGCGATGACGACTCCGGTCACCAGCGTGACTCACGCAAGGACAGTCCTGGAAAACACTCCAGCATGGGCTGGCAGACAGGAGCCACAGCCAGCTGCATCTGCACACACAGCTGCCTGCTTCTCAGGGAATCTCACACCCAAAATAGAGCACTTTCAATGCTTTGATTCATTCTGGCCTTACATTTAGTTTCTATTTATAATTGCATCCTTCCAGGAGAATAAAAACTTACACACTCCTCAGAAAATGCAATGGATCTATACAATCTATTTCATTAGTTAGATACAGCTCTAAACCACAGAGAATGGGATTTTTAATTCCCTCTGCTCTGTCACCATCTGAGGCATCAGTGATGACTGTTACATACTAAACACAAAATGTTTTTTCAAAAACAGCAAAACTAAACCAGTTTAGGAGGTGCTTTCCTTGACTTAATGGAGATCCCTCATATAGAGTGCTCAGCAGCACAGGAACACTTACTGATGTGATTAATTCTGGATCGTGACCAATCTCTTGCAAACTAAACAAATACATGCATCTTCAGACACCAAGCAAATGCTCCAAATTAGTCACTGGGATTAAAAAGAAGTAAGAAAAACTACATGACTTTTACTTAGGAAAAAAGTGGAAAATATCTTTGAGACAAGTTTTTAATCAGTTATTTGCTTTAGTACATAGTTATACTTGTTCGTTTTGAATCATGATGTGTATGCAGCTAACAATAACCATTTTCCCTCCTACCTCTAAAAGCCATTCCAAAACACTGATAATGAAAATTTAAATTTCTGCTCTTACACCAAAACCAGAGATATGAGATATCTGGAAAACAGCTCCTGAAATTATTTAAGAAAACCTAGCTTTTAGAAAAATGGTGATTAAAGACAGAATGTTCAGAAGTTGTAGAAAACAAACCAAATGCAAAGCAATAACTTTGTCAGTCATGAAGAAAAATGAGTGAAAGAAGTTTCAAATGCTTGTATTTCTGTTCCACCACTAGCTGTATTTAATTAAAAGAATTGAACAGAGCTGTGTCTACTTTTCACAACAAAAATCAAATCATTAAAGATTTATTTATTGAATATATTTGCACATAAATACAGGAGTTCAATAAAATGTTGATAAGTAGCAAACAAGATATCTGCCCAGGGACTTCCTTCCCAGCAGCCCGCAAAGCTCCAGCACCACAGCAAGTGCCTGCACTCCCAAAACATTTTTAACTGCTACACATCAAAAAGCTGAAAAATACATAATTACATTATCAGGATCAAGGACTCCCTACCTTTGATTTTTCACTGCTTGAAAGAAGACTCAAAGTCCACTGCAGTTGTGCCTGTGTTTGGAGCATGGAAGGATTCCCATATAAAATTACAGGTGAAGAGTACCAGACTTCACTGACCAGAAATGGCCACACAAAGTCAAGAACGCTGCCCAGGCACGAATAAACTCTTCCACACACAGAATCAACACTTCTGTTGGGATTTTATCCCAAGCTCCAGACAGTCACAGAAGAAAGCCCAGAGGTTTGTTCTCCGCAGACAGCCCTGCTGTGTTTATCATTCCTCCCTCCCGTGAGAGCCCAGGCACGGGCGGCCCGGGAGCGGCGAGGAAGAGGAAGGGTGGGTGGCCCTGCACAGCACCCCTGCCAGCAGCTCCCCAACACCTCCTTTACATGGCCAGGCCAGGCTGCTGCTGTGCCCTCAGCCTGGCAACCTGCTGGGAAAAGCTGAGCCACGTGCTGGAGCAGCGTGCCCAGGACTGTGGGGTGCACAGGCTCCACACCTCGGGCACGCCCAGACCCAGCGTGGGCTCCCACCTACAGCAGGGTACTCACATTGAGAGGAACAGCTGATCTGCCCGGCGCTGGGCACTGTCCCTGCAGTGCAGCTCTGCCACTGCAGCGCCACCCACGGCTCCCGCAGCCTCGGGAGCACAGCCCAGGGGGGCTCTGGCTGCCCCCAGCCCATCCCTGCCCCGGGCACGGGCAGCTGGGCTCGCACACGGACACACAGGAGCGCCCTGCAGCACTGAGCGGGGCACTGCCGAGTGCTCTCCCTTTTTTAGAAGGAAAAAAATCTAATTAACTTCTCTGGAAGCAGGATTGGGCCCGGAGCCCAAAAATGCTCAGGGTTCCCAAGTCCTTACTCACTGCTCGCAGTTGGACTGGGAAGGAGGCAGCGACACAGCAGGAATGCACAGAGTTGCAGCAGGAGGGTTTGGGAGCCTGGCCCAGCCCTGTTCCTGCAGCCTGTGCCCAGCCCTGTTCCTGCAGCCTGATCCCAGCCTTGCCCCTGCAGCCTGAGCCCAGCCCTGTTCCTACAGCCTGTGCCCAGCCAGGCTCCTGCAGCCTGAGCCCAGCTCTGTTCCTGCAGCCTGTGCCCAGCCAGGCTCTGTTCCTGCAGCCTGAGCCCAGCCCTGTTCCTGCAGCCTGTGCCCAGCCAGGCTCCTGCAGCCTGTGCCCAGCCCTGTTCCTGCAGCCTGAGCCCAGCCCTGTTCCTGCAGCCTGAGCCCAGCTCTGTTCCTGCAGCCTGTGCCCAGCCAGGCTCCTGCAGCCTGTGCCCAGCCCTGTTCCTGCAGCCTGAGCCCAGCCCTGTTCCTGCAGCCTGAGCCCAGCCCAGCCCTGTTCCTGCAGCCTGTGCTGAGCCCAGCCAGGCTCCTGCAGCCTGTGCTGATCCCAGCCCTGTTCCTGCAGCCTGAGCCCAGCCCAGCCCTGCTCCTGCAGCCTGTGCTGATCCCAGCCCTGTTCCTGCAGCCTGTGCTGATCCCAGCCAGGCTCCTGCAGCCTGTGCTGATCCCAGCCCTGCTCCTGCAGCCTGTGCTGAGCCCAGCCAGGCTCCTGCAGCCTGTGCCCAGCCCTGTTCTTGCAGCCTGTGCTGAGCCCAGCCAGGCTCCTGCAGCCTGTGCCCAGCCGTGTTCCTGCAGTCTGAGCCCAGCCCTGTTCCTGCAGCCTGTGCTGAGCCCAGCCAGGCTCCTGCAGCCTGTGCTGATCCCAGCCCTGCTCCTGCAGCCTGTGCTGAGCCCAGCCAGGCCCTGGATGTGCTGCAGTGAATGCCAGCCATGTATGGTACAAACGCTGCCCTCCCCTGTGTCCATCCCGAGGGGAATGCAGATGCCACCAGCTGCCTCCTGAGCAGGCTCTGCAGGCAGACCTGAACCACAGCCACCCAAGGCAGGACACGCTATTTATATTGCTTTCAACATCTCACTTTTCTCTGCAAATAATACCTGCTCCAAGTTCAAGTCCAAGGCATATTTTGCCTTGCCAGATGATCTGCGACCGTCTCATGACTTATTACATTGTTATCGCTGCTAAGCTGAGCAAACAGGGCTGCTAAGTCTATTAATCTTCTGAAACACAGAGTCTGAAACTGTAGAAACAAAACATCTCACTACAAGATACATAAAATGTGCTATAGAGAGATAAGGGGGGAATTCAGCGCACGCTCTGCTAAGTTTTTTCAGTGCCACTGCAAGCAAGACTGACGCACTTTTGCGAGAGCCGACTCTGGATGTAACACCAACAAGTTACATAAGGGAAAAGAAATTCCTCTGACAAGAGCAGCCTGCCCCGGGGCGGCCAGCGAGGGGCACTTCCCACAGGAAAACCTGGGCACTCTGCAGGGGCTGGAGCTGCCACCTGTACACCCACAAGGACTGGTAAAGGGAGCCCAGCCCAGCCAGGCTGAAAACACCAAAGCACTGGACATATTTCAACCTATCTGGTACTTACTGCTCTTTATTCTGCAGAAATTTACTACAGAAATTCAGCCACTCACAGGCAGCTTGCATATTTATGTACCAAAATATTTTTCTGAGAAAACAAGTATTTGGCCTATTTGCCTAAAGCTAAGGTCCCAATGAGCACACAGGATTCATACATTTTATTTATCACAGTGCTCAGATCAGGAGGTGGTGGGGCTGTGGAAGGACAGACAGACCCAAGCTGAGCTGGCCCATTCCCCAGGCTGGGCCAATGCTGGTCATGCACTTGCCTTATGGGAATTATAATCTGGCTATACAAAAGTGCATTTTCCTCAGGCCTGGCTGCCTCAGTTTTCCTGTATAACCTGTAAATCAAACCAAAATGAACTCAAACTGCAGGGTTTTGCACCCTTGTGACAGAAGTGCTGTCGCCTTACACACCGCTGCTGCTCTTACTAATTTTTACCAACAGCAATTTTACCTCCAAAAATTCAAGCTTAATCAACCTGAATTGTGAGAACTCAAATTAGATTTTACTGAGGATAGATTATACCTATTGCAAACTTTTTTCTTCTTCCCAGCTACTCAAAATAAAGATATTTTGGATAAAAATATTCTTCTATAACAATTACATACACATAATCTGAAACATGGACCATTTCAGAGGGTAGGAGTTGACAGAAAGTAGACATTTAAAAAAATTAACTGACCCCTTAGGAAAAGCAATTGTTCTGATGGACAGTGGGATTTCACCCTGAGGTCAGCACACATCAAAGCCAGCCCCCAAACTGCCCAATGGGCACAGGAAACCTGGGTCTGCCAGCCTGGCTCAGCTCGGGGTGCTGCTGTCGCTCTCCTGTCGCTGCCTCTGAAGATGAAGAGACTTCAGAGCATCTTCAGAACAGCAGAACTTCCTGCTGGTTCTGAATGCACACATCAGGGCAAGCCAACATTTGTCACTGGCTTTTTTCTCTGAGCAAACTACTGCCTAGGACATGCCCCCTGCACAGACCATCCTCACAGGAACCACACGAAGCCTTCACCTCACAGCTTGGTTTATTAACTGTATTTGCTTATCTTAGGATGTACTGAAGTTTCATCACAACTACAACAAGGTTTTAATAATCCCTTCTCTTTCCTTGTTAATTGCTGGGAGCTCTCTTTGACACTAATGGAATTGCAATTGCAGGTATTCGCAGCAGAGCAGGCTCCAAATGTCACCAAGGACAGCATCCAAACATATTTACACATTTATCCTTTTGGTAAATAACTATGGGGTAGGAGGAAAGAAATGTTGTTTACTTTGCTGCATAACTTGGAAAACTAAGCTTACAGTATATAATTGCTCATAAAATTAAATTGAAAAGTAATAATCAGAGGCAACTGCTCTAATCCTTAAGACACACAAACAGTGGAGACCACCAGTCGTGCAAGGGAAAGGAGAGCCCCTCCTAGGCCTGGGCACTGAAGTGTAGGAATTCCCAGGGAAGCAATTGAACTCTGCCAGATCCTCCCTCTCCCTCCCCTCCAGACAGGAGTAGTAGCAGGAATTTGTTGATAAACTCATAGTTGCAAAAATCATCCTTGGCATGAACATAAATCATAAGGAATGGGAACAGAACTTTTCCTGCAGTTTCCCTTAAGGAGCTGGCCTTAGCTAACATTCTGTTTACAGCATTCCCATCGAAAATATGCCAAAGGAAAACACCTAGAAAGCCTTTGAAAGTAACAGAATTACCACAAGGCCTCTTAGAACCCAACAGGCATGACTTCCTCAGTGTCAGAATATGATGTCTGCAGATTATCCACCAGTTTCTGAGCAGAAATTATCCACTAGTTAGGAACCAAGAGGTGCTGAGGCTCATCCCCCTGACATCCCTGTGTCACTACCACCTCCCCACTGATGCTGAAGCAGCAGAATAAAACAGGTACTCGAAGGAAATAAAAACAGAGAGGGAAAGCTATGATTTAATCTGAGCTGGTCATCAGATCTTCATCTACAGCACAGGTGTAAGAACTTTCCTGTGGCCACAGAATCCCTCCTGGACAGAGAGGCTGAAACCATGTGGCTCTTACAGGCTGTCAGCTCGGGGCAGCCAAGCCCTGGCCCCATGGGGCAGCACCCTCCAATGGCCAGGGGTGTTTGCTGGCACCCATCACCACCTGCTGGACTCCACCCTGATCCTCCAGGCTCCCAGCAGGCAGCTCCAAGGGCAGGGCAGGCAGAGCAGCCGTGGTGCAGGGATGCAGCGGGACACGGCTGGGACATCGCACCAAGGCCGTGGGATGGAGCATCCACCTGCCCTCCAGAGCCCTGACTGCAGGAGGGCATCACACTGTGCCCAGGGCTGGCAGACACCTTCCCGGGGAAGCAGGCTGGAGGCAGCTGTGGGACACACCCAGCTGGCCCTGAGCCACGCCTGCCTTCAGCCCAGAGCACAGCGGCTCCTGACACCTCTGGCTCCTGCATGGCACATCCCAGCCTTCCACCGGCAGCAGTCCCGTCACCACTGCAGGGAGCATGGGGCTGCCAAGCCTCCCATTTCTTCCTCTTTTATCTGCTTTAAATTATCACAACATTGTTCTATGCCAGCGGGCCTGCCCAGGGCCAGTGTCACACGCAGCCAGCCCGAGGGGAGCCTGCAACCTCTCCAGCTCTCACCCCAAACTTCCCCTGCAGCAACAAGTGCCATCGGCTAATTATTCATCATGCAAATAATTTCCTTGTCACTTTGGAATGTGTTGTCGTTTCATTAGAACCCTTTGTCCACAGTGCCAAAAATAGACATAACCCAGTTAAGTTATTCACCATTACTATTCATTACTGCATCCCTCTTTCTTGTTACATCCCTTCCCTGAACCTGCTCTCCTGCACTTCATTATCTGTGTCACCCGTGTCCCGCTTCTCCCTTGTTCTGGGGCATGTATTCCTCAACCAAAATAATCACCAAAAGAAATTATTCTTTCTAAAAGAAACAACCACATATTTTTCCAAGACAACCGTTTTACACAAACATCCCTGCATTTTTCTCTTCCACTATACCAATGCCTTAACAAACGGACTTGCTTGCACCTGCAAACCGAAGTTCTGAATTCAAGAACTTTCTCCACAAAGAAAACACAAAGCTGTTTCCCCCGGGGCAGCCCCCGGGGCCAGGCCGTGCGGTGTGTGCGGTGTGTGCCGGGAACACCGGGCACCTGGGGACACACACCGGGAACCACCGGACATCCTGGGGACACACACCGGGAACCACCGGGCACCCTGGGGACACACACCAGAGACCACCGAGCACCCTGGGGAACACACCGGGAACCACTGAGCATCCTGGGGACACACACCGGGAACCACTGAGCATCCTGGGGACACACACCGGGAACCACCGGGAACCACCGGACACCTGGGGACACACACCAGAGACCACCGGGCACCTGGGGACACACACCGGGAACCACCAGAGACCGCCGGGCACCCTGGGGACACACACCGGACACCGCCGGACACCACCCGGCACCACTGGACACCACCGGACACACACCGAGCACCCTCCGGACACCACCGGGCACACAACTGAGACCATCCGGACACACACCGGACACCCACCGGACCCCCTCTGGACACCACCGGACACACACCGAGCACCCTCCGCACACCCTCTGGACACCACCGGACACACATCGCTCCGGAGCCGGCCCGGCAGCCCCGACCCACGGCCGAGGCCCTGCCCGCCGCTCGCCCCGCGGGGTGTCCGGGGGTGTCCGGGGGTTCCGGCTCCCGGCGGGGACACGATGCGGAGCCGGGCGCTGCCCACGGGAGGTGCGGGCAGCGGGGCCGCGGCCCGGCCGCTGTCCCCGGCCCTTGGCGGAGCGCGGTCTCTGTCCGCGGCCCCCGGCTCCCGGCCCCCGGCGGAGCACGGCCGCTGTTCCCGGCCCCCGGCTCCCGGCCCCCGGCGGAGCACGGCCGCTGTTCCCGGCCCCCGGCTCCCGGCCCCTGGCGGAGCACGGTCTCTGTCCCCGGCCCCCGGCGGAGCGCGGCCGCTGTCCCCGGCCCGCCAAGGCTCCCCCCGCTCCCGGGAGCCGCCCCGGCAGCGCCGCTGCCTCCCCCCGCCGCCGGGCCCGGCCGGGCCGCGCCGCGCACTCACCCGGGCCTGCCGGCGGGCCCTGCCGGCGCGGCCCGCCCCGCTCAGCCGCTCATGCCGACGGTGCCGCCGGCGCGGCGGGCGGAGGCAGCGGCGGCCCGGGCTCCCCGCGCCAGCCCCGGCCCCGCTTCCGCCGCCGCCCCCGCCCCGCCCGGAAGCGCCACCCGGCCCCGGCCCCGCCGGCAGCCCCGGGCCCGCGGGGAGCCCGGCCCGGCCCGGCCCAGCCCCGGCCCCGGCAGCGCTCACCTAGTCCCGGCGCGGCCTCCGCGCTCCGGGCACGGCGGGAGCGAGGGGCAGGCGCGGAGCGGGGCGGCGGCGCGGCGGGCTGCCCTCCCCCGGGGCCGCCCTCCCTCATCCTCCCCGCGGCGGAGCGGCCGGCGCCTCATGAGTCACCGAGCCCGGGCCCGCACACGTGCCCGGCCCCGCCGCCTGCGGCCGGGGGAGGCACGGCACGGCACGGCACGGCACAGCACGGCACGGGCAGGGCACGGCACAGCACGGGCAGGGCACGGCACGGCACGGCACAGCACGGCACGGCACGGGCAGGGCACGGCACGGCACGGCACGGCACAGCACGGGCAGGGCACGGCACAGCACGGGCAGGGCACGGCAGGTCCGGCCTGGGGCGGGCGGCGCCGCAGAGCGCCCGGCGCGATCGCCGCAGACCCCCTAACGCCGCTGCTCAGGACACGATCCTCTCAGGATTTGCTTCCAGCGCGGGTGGAAGGGCCCTGGTTTCCTCCCGGTTCCCGCCGCTCCCTCATCGCTCAGAGCAGGTTGTGCAGCGGGGGTTCTGCCGGTGCGGGGCTGGCAGCGCTACTCGGACCCCCCGTGAGAGAGGAGAGCCCCGGCCCCGCTCCCGGCCCCGCTCCGGCCCCGCTCCCGGCCCCGCTCCTGTCCCGCTCCCTGCCCCGCTCCTGTCCCGCTCCCGGCCCCGCTCCTGTCCCGCTCCCTGTCCCGCTCCCTGCCCCGCTCCTGCCTCGCTCCCTGCCCCGCTACTGCCCCTCTCCCTGTCCCGCTCCCTGTCCCGCTCCCGGCCCCGCTCCCGGCCCCGCTCCTGCCCCGCTCCTGCCCCTCTCCCTGCCCCGCTCCTGTCCCGCTCCCTGTCCCGCTCCCTGCCCCGCTCCTGCCCCGCTCCTGCCCCGCTCCTGACCCGCTCCCGGCCCCGCTCCCTGTCCCGCTCCCGGCCCCGCTCCCGGCCCCGCTCCTGCCCCGCTCCTGTCCCGCTCCCTGTCCCGCTCCTGCCCCGCTCCCTGCCCCGCTCCTGCCCCGCTCCTGCCCCGCTCCCTGCCCCGCTCCTGCCCCGCTCCCGGCCCTCCGCAGCAGCAGGCCCGGCTCAGGTACCGCCACTCGGCTCTGCCCCTGTCACAGAGCAGGGTCGGTCCTGCCGTGTGGGTGACACTGACAGAGGGTGCAGGAAAGGAGACACAATAGTCTGGATTAGCCAGAGGTGTATCAGAGTGTCCCCTGCCAGGACACGCACCGAGGACCATGTGTGAAGGGCTCATCAAACCACTGTGCTACTACTCATAGCTAAGGAAAGACATAAACTGAAAAGGAAAGAGACAAGGAAAGAGACAAAGAGTTTATCTCCAGTGTCAGGTAGTTAAACATCTTTTAACACAGACACCTAAGCAGAGAGTTACGTTTTGTGCGATTAAGTAATAACAAATAATTATTCACTTGATTTTTGGAGACAGATTTTGTTACCTGCTCTCGAGATCTAACTCCACCTGCTTCCTTCATGAGGCTTTTTGTTCTATCACACAGCCTGGAGGGGATATAATTAACTTTGCCTTTTTGTGCTCCAATCACCCCTGCAGCAGAGCAGGCAGCACTCGGGAGGCAGGATGGGTTTGGTGAGCATCGCTGCTCAGCCTGCCCAGCCTCAGGAACATCCAGGTGTGCTGCACGCCCGAGGGAGGGCAGGCACCTCACTGCCTGAGAGAGCTTCCTGGTACCTGCTGCTTAGCTCTGCTGGCCTTTTCCTACAAACTGGAGACTGAGAGGACAAAGAAGCACTCAGCTTTCTTTCAGAAAAATGTCATGTTCTTACGCTTGTGTTTCAATGAAGTTTAATCTGATCAGAACAAAAACCCATGACATCTCATATCCCATCATGTTTTATGTTTGTCTCCCTGCGGTGCGGTGCAGGTGTCCCCTCAGACACCTGCACAGCCCCGATGGGCCCTGGAGTGAACATTGTCCTGGGCCATTTGTGCTCTTCCTGTTCCCGTTCAAGCACAAAGAGCTCCGTGGGCCATTTCCTGCCTGAGAACCGACAGCACTGCTCCAGGCGTTTTCAGAGCACTTGTTCTGATCACAGAGTTTCTGTACAAACTCCTCCCTGCCCAAATAATGGCACAGGACAGTGTCTTGGTGTTGAGGCTGGAGCTGTGTCCTGGGCACCTGTGCTGGCATTTCTCACTGTATCCCCTAAAGCGAATGCATTCCATTCACATCAGTTTATGCAGCTTACAGGGGATCAAACCCTAGGGCACAAATGTCAGACACACGATCTGTCATAACAAAATGTCCAGGCACGGCAGGGTAAAGAGGAAACTGTCAGGAAATCTCAGATCCAGGGATCTGCCAGGTGATCATCCAGTACCAACAACAATGACCACCTGGGATTCCAACAGACTAATTGTCTTACAGCAAAGATAAATATGTCATTGCACACTCAGCATTGTGTACCACTCAGCCTAGAAGACATAAATTAGTACTGAAGGACAAAGAGAAACATTGTGTGCTGAGAAAGTTTTTTGAGAGATATTTTGTGTTTTAGAGTCCCTATGTGCTGTTGCAGCTGGAGCAATAAAGAGGAGCTGTGCTGGCCGAGCCAGTGCTGCCCTGGTGCTGTTGAGGTGAGAGGCTGACCTCTGAGAATGGTGCCAGGGTGTTGCCCTTCCCTCTGAGCCCGGCAGGCAGAGCCTGGCACTGCCCAGTGAGTCCCAGAGCCTGACGTGAGGGTGGTGTGGCATCCTCTGCTCAGCTCCCCTCGAGCAGAGCACAAACACCTCCTCACTGCAGGGCTGCCACCCACGGGGGCCACGGGGGCTCTGTGCCTGGCCTGACACACAGCAGAAACCACAGTGCAGATCCACCGCAGCTCCAAGTGTGTCCCGTGTCTCCATTTTATCTCACCAAAGAGCTGCAGAACAGCAGCACTAAACCAGCCTGCACTCTGGTTGTCCTTCCCTCCTCGAGCCTTTACCAAAGGCAGGCACACGAGTTGCTTCAAACCCGGACTGAGCACGACTGCAGCCCCGGAGAAGCCGTTTGCTTCCTGATGCCCTTATTTGTGCAACAGTGGTGAAGCTCAAGTTCCCCAAAAAGGTCTGCCAGGAGCGGCAGTGCGGCGGAGGCCCCGCTGCCTGCTGCCGTTCCGGAGCCGCGGCCCCGCCTGCCGCCTGCCCCGAGCGCGCTGCTGCCTGCCCCACTGCTGTGCACCTCTGCAAATGCAGCACACACATGGATGGCCTGGCCCTCACACCGTTCTGTACTTTGGTTTTAAAGCCTCCTGCAGCGACTGTGTGATAGCATTTTTGCTGAAAGCAATAAAATGTTTAAAATCTCCCCCAGTCCACAAGCACGTAAGTGAGCAAAATTCACAGTGCAATTCCCAGCTAATATTTGTGATCCACATTACAGCTCTTGCACTTGCTGCAAAGGTGATTTCTTTCCTTCTCTGCAGCCCATGCAGCCCCTGGTCGCCGCCCCAGCCCCAAGGAGCAGTGTGGGTGCTCAGCCCAGCGGCTGCTGTGTGTGATCCAACGTGGTGTTTGGTCACAGAAAGTGGCAGGACGTTCGCCAGCAGCAGCGGATTTCACTCTCAGAGGATTAATGTCATTTTAACCTCCCATGTGCTTAACCAGCAGCCCCCCAGAGTGCCAGAGCAGGCTGAGGAGCCATGCCCCAGGGACGGACACCCACCTGCAGGAGCAGCACGCGGCCCCGCTGGGAAATGCACCCCAAGTGGGGCGCGGCCATGGCGGGGGTGCTCTGCAGCCCTGGCTGCTCTACCACAGGTACACCAGAACTCAACAGATGTTCAACCAGCTCACAGGGCTCTTGTGAGCAGGTGAAAACCTCTCTCTCAACTTTTCCAGCACAGTTAGCACCAGAGGTGATGAACAGATGAAACTGCAGTAAAAGCAGAAGGAAAGGGAAGATGCACATGCCGGCGCCATGGCTCCCGCGCCGTGCCTGCTCCGCGTGTCCCCGGCAGCGCTCAGAGCTCGCTCAGGGGGCAGCTCCACACCACAGGGTCCCAGTGCACCCCAGCATGTGCCACAGAGGGTCTATGGCGGGTCTGACTGCGACTTGCAGTGCTCTTCAGAACCACAGAATTTTGTTACTCGTGTCTTCCATAATATCATCTTGCATTTAGCAATCATGTCCCAAATAAATTATTCAAGCCCTCACTAACTCGACATAGCCAGACACATATGCGAAAGCAGCACAATGAGAGACTAAAAGCGCCCAGCTCACCACTCACCGTCCGTGCCCACCGCCGCGTGTCCTGCTGCGTTCTGGGGCTGGCCTGGCCCCCTCTGGGGCTCCTGGGGCTCCTGGGGCTCCTGGGGCTCCTGGGGCTCCGGGGGCTCCGGGGGCTCCGGGGTGCAGGCAGCGCTGCTGGCACAGCCAGCGCCTCCCCAGTGCCGCGGGCCAATTGCAGCGTGCGGCCGCAGCACGGCCTGGCCGGGGGAAGCGCTGACAGCCAGCGAATGGCACCTACCAAACCTGCAGGGCCAAGGGGCCGGAGTGAGCCCTCCGGGAGCGGAAACCACGGCCACGGGCTGGGCTTTGCAGAGATGTTTTCTTGAGGAAGCAAAAGTGACTTTCTGCGAGTCGAGAAGGACGCGGCAGAGGAAGTGCTTTGCATGGCGGCTGTGCCCCGCGGGCTGAGGGAGCTCAGACCGGGACAGGGACACGGTGTGAGTGTGGCCAGGGAGCTCAGACCGGGACAGGGACACGGTGTGAGTGTGGCCATGGGAGCTCAGACCGGGACAGGGACACGGTGTGAGTGTGATCAGGGAGCTCAGACCGGGACAGGGACACGGTGTGAGTGTGACCATGAGAGCTCAGACCGGGACAGGGACACGGTGTGAGTGTGGCCAGGAAGCTCAGACCGGGACAGGGACACGGTGTGAGTGTGACCATGGGAGCTCACACAGGGACAGGAACACACGGAATGAGTGTGACCATGGGAGTTCACACTGGGACAGGAACACGTGGAATGAGTGTGACCATGGCAGCTCACACTGGGACACACACACGGTCTGAGTGTGACCAGGGAGCTCACACAGGGACAGGGACACACGGTCTGAGTGTGACCATGGGAGCTCAAACCAGGACAGGGACATGCAGAATGTGTGACCATGGGAGCTCAGACAGGGACGCGAACACGGTCTCAGTGTGACATTAATCTGCCCGCTGGCAGCTGCAGGAACGGGCTCGTGTGGCTGACACAGGCCTGGCCCGCAGTCCCTGGAGATGGGGCAATGGCTGGGGCGTGCCCGGCTCCTTCCTGCTGCAGGCTGCAGATAACGGCTGCTGCACTCACTGCCCGGCACCCAGCCTCCACACACGGGCTCTCAGGCCTTTTGGGATTTCTGCTGGGCTTACACATCTCCAGGCTTCCAAACCAGCCTCCAGCCCTTCTGCCCAAAGCTCTGCTGCACCCAGAGCCAGCTGGGAACGTCCCTCACTCGCCCAGGGGGAACAGCCCATCTTCACCAGCCTGCCAGCTTGGGAAACCCGTGCAGTGGCTCCCGCCTGTCCACCGAGGGCATGGCCCAGGGCCAGGGCTGTGTGGGCAGCCCAGAGCCCCAGCGTGGGCACTGCTGCCCTGGAAAGGCCGTGTGGCTCTGCTCGGCCGTGCCAGCTGTGCCAGCTGTGCCCCACAGCTGGAGCAGGAGCGCTCACACCCACAGGACCGGGATCAGAGCTCCTCTCTGGGACTGGCCCTGCACTGCCCGAGCTGGGGCAGGCTGCAGGTGCAGCTGGAGGTGCAGCACACATTGAGCAGCCTGGCAGCGCTGCCGAGGGATGCTGCAGCCAGCACAGCCATGCACAGGATTTCCTGTCATCTCTTTCTGCTCCACTGGTGTCCCCCCCTCTGCTCCTGCCCTGCAGCACAGCCTGCTGGATTCACCATCCCACCCTGGGAGTGTTGCAGGAAACAGCTTTCCATGAGTCCCTGAGCCTGGCTGGTGGCATGGAGCAGCCAGCCCTGACCTGGCACAGCCCCAGCACTGGCAGCAGATGGGGGGAGCCTGTCTGTGTCTGCACAGCCTCCTCACTGAGGCTGCTGCAAGAACTGCCCGTGGTGAGAAATAAATCCTGAGTCCTGATTTCAATCAGTAATAAATAATAAAATCAATTGCAGAGGGTAAATGAGACACTGATTTGATATTACTAGGATTAGGAATAGAAATATCCATTCCTATTAGAGAATTTTGTGTGTTTTGGCAGTGATAGGGATACTCTGCACTAGGGCTCTCTTCCCATCCTGAAGCCTTTTTCCAAGCAGAGCACAGGCACCCTGGTCCCTTCTCTGGGAGTTCCAGAGGTTTTGCAGCCTGGTTACAGTAAAATGAGGGTGAAAGGTGCCCAGAAATTTCACCCAGAGAGGTACAACAGATAAAATTTCCCATGGGTGTGAGCTATCTGTGCAGAAGCCCAACATCCTCAAGGCCTCCATGGAGAGGGGCCCTGCTCTATCTGAAAATCGTGGCTGGACTGACAGGTTTTCAATTTTCTCCTTTCCCTTGGTACAGCTGGGCACTGCTGGGCACAGTGCACTGGCCAAGCCCCTGTTTAGCCTGACATGATCAGCCCAGCTGCAGACAGAGCAGGGCCCATCACCTTCCTGTGGTGTCAGACATGCAGCAGGGGGAGTCTTCATGCTCTGATGAATGGCTGAAACTAAATCCTGGTCACAGACACACTTGTTGGCACATTAGTACTCAGGCCATGCTTTGCTTTGTGGCATTGGCTCTGAATTGAGCTAAAATTTGTCATCAGCCCCAGACTGTGTGGGGTGAGCAGTGGTGGTGAGACACACGACAGCACTGCCCAGCTTTTTCCTTTTTTTTTTTTCTGTTATTATTCCTGAAGAGTGCAAAGCCTGAGGTTTTTCTTAGGCTGCAATTACTAAAATAATGAATTCTTTCAGAAGGGCAGCAAGGCCAGCCCATGTCTTGGTGCTGCTGAAGGGGGCTCTGTTCCAAACATTTCAGTAGCTTTAATATTTTCCCATTAAAGCTGACAGTGTCTGACCAATCATCCAACTCCATCCTTCTTATTATTTTTCCAAATTTTGGTCACATCTTTGTTTTGAAAAATAATGACTGTAAAATTTTTCATGGCCAGGAGCATTTTGTTTTGTTTGCAAAGAATGAGGAGCCTCTGGTTAATCTGTAAAAGATTATCTGAATCAGAGGAAGTGTGGGAAACATATGGACAATCTCATCTCTCCCTCATTAGGAGATAAAGAGTCTTTGCTCCTCATTCTCTTCCCATCTTTGGAGATAACAGCTTTGCCTTCCTGCTGGATATGGTGTGAAACAGATCCAGGTTGGAAGCAAAGGTCTCTTCCCTGATACAGGAACCAGGAGCAGGACCCTCATGTTTTTATATTAAACCCCAGTGTGAAATGATAAACCGGTCCTGTTGTATTCCTGTGTTGTTAGGCAGCTTTTGTATTTTCCATGAGGAGCTGTGTA
Source organism: Oenanthe melanoleuca (assembly GCF_029582105.1). Lineage (NCBI taxonomy): Eukaryota > Metazoa > Chordata > Aves > Passeriformes > Muscicapidae > Oenanthe > Oenanthe melanoleuca. The sequence goes on along the minus strand of NC_079343.1, from coordinate 12,928,680 downwards.
ACCAAGGCAGACCCGTGCCATGGGCACTGGCCTGGCTGGCACTGGGCAGGAGTGGGAGCATCTCAACATCCCTGAGCTCCATCTCACACAGGCTTGTTTGCCATAAGGGAGGAGGTTGGCTCAAAAAATAAGACATGCAATTCCCCAAAGTGGAATTCATATGTAAATGCAAAGTGCACCAGGTAGAACCACACACACTTATTTGCTTTGTTTGGCATTTTTTCCCTTTCAAAAGGTAGATCCCAAAGAAGTGATGCTACTAAAGGCATTCCTGCTGTGTTCTTTACCTTTCCCCCCCCTCTTTTTTTAACTAATTGTATCCAGGTATAAAATAAAAAGTAGTTTTAAGAAGTTTGCAGATTTTCAGGTATAGGGCTTAATTTAATTTCCTTTTTCAATCTACATGTTGTCATCCCAGTGCCTGGCAAAGAGCCAGGAGCTCCCTGCCTTTCCCCCTGCCTGGCTCCAGACAGTGGCACATTGCAGCCCAGGGACACAGGAGCCCTGGCAGGGCTCCTCATTCTCTGCCACATCTCTGTGGTGCTGGGCACATTCTGGGTGCTGCCAGCAGCTTCCCAGAGCAGAGTTCCCACCCCAGCACGGGCTGCAGGTGGGTGCTGGACCCTCCTCTCCTGCTGCCCTCAGCCCAGGCACCAGCTCCAAACCTCTGCACAGCCAGGACTTCTGGCACTTTGATCCCTTCTCCAGAGCTGCCATTGCACATCTGAGCTGCCAGCTGGGGGTGTGGGGACATTGCCTGTGCCCTAAATGACAGAGGCATCAATAGTTCACAGCCACATTTAGAAACAAAGAAATTCTTCAGGGAAAAACCACAGTCCACCACTTATTAGTCACTCTCAATATTTAACTCTAAGCATAGTTGCTGCTGAGAAGGAAATGCTGCTCTGGTGAAAGCTGTGGGGTTTGACCAAAGTATCTATCCCTTTTGCCCCCAGAGGATTTGGGTACCTGCCACCCAAACCAGCCACATTTAAAAGCACCCTGCTGTGGAACTGCCAGGGGCACAAGTGGGAGCACAAGGTGAGTCTGCCTTCACACAGACCTCAGCAATCTCAGCCATGGAGATGTTTATAAAGAGCAGCAACAGTGCAGAGCCTTTCACAGAGCCCCACAGCACAGAGCCCAGCCATGCTGAGCATCCCCACAGACCAGGGGCAGTGACAGGGGAGCAGCCCCCTCCTGCCATGGAAGGACATTAAAACTGCATTTCAGACTCTGGTTTCCTCTCTCTGTGACCACGGAGGGCTGCTGCTGCTTGGCCTGCACACACACTGCAATATCACAGTGCAAGCAGCCAGGCAGGCCCCCTCAGTGACCCCACATCTTCAGCCCAAACCAGGATGCTGCTTTGCCCTGCTGAGCAGTCACTGCCCCAGCACTGCCCATCCCAGCAGAGCACGGCTCAGACGGGCAGGACAGCCAAGACCCTTCTGCCCTGCCTGACAAGGCCTTGCCTTTTTGTCACTTTATTGATGGGATGCCTGAAGGTTTCCTCCAGCCTTGCAAACACCCCAATCCATCTATCTTTCTGTCTCTTCAGGAAACCACAGTCCCCAGTCTCTTCAGAGGACTCTGCTGATTCACACGGGTCTGGCTGAGACCTACTTTCAGACACACCATCTGCTGTGAGACACCCCCAAACAGGCACTTCATAGCACGTGTTTTCCCAGCCTGAGGGGTTGTCCAGCACAGATAAAGGGTTTTGGGGAGGGGATTGTGTTCACAGCAGACAAGAGGCCACATTGCTTCCCTGAGCAGCTTCTGTGGCTGACAGCCCTGCTCTGGATGCTCCAGCCCCATCCTGCCATGCCCAAAATAAATAATCAGAACAACATACAGGAAGATGACAAGAGTGTTGTTCCTGTATTGCTCTCACCAAGACCATGTCAAAAAAGACAATTTCAGGGTTTTCTTCTGTAATCACACATTGCTCAAGAACTGCAAACAGGATGATGGACCCCCAGTTACCCAAAGCTCAGTGAGGAGCACAGACCCCTCAGACAGACAGACAGACAGACAGACAGAACACAGCCCCACCTCACTCTGACAGCTCCCATGCTCTGATTTCTGTGGCACAGCTGTGCAGAATCCACCCCATGTGTCAGTGCCCAGTGGGGCACAGCCCATGCCACAGGCAGAAAACCAGAGCAGGGCTTGCCCAGTACAGACCAGGGGGTGCCACGAGCTTACTGGGATGTAGGGCCAGGTTAATGATCAGCTCATCTGTAAACACCAGCTGGATTCTCTAACTCGGTATTTAAAGTTGTACTCTTTCTAATTAAGTAGTGACTATGGCTACATGTCATAAAAATCAGATTGCAAGTAACTAATCATTAGGTCATATTTTATTTGTTTGGTTTGTTTTTTTTTAGTGAGAAAGGCATGCTTAGTCTCTTGTGCTTTTGAAGGGGATATGAAAAAAAAGGTGAAAGATACTATTAAAGGACAGAAAAATAAGTAAGTGGCACATCCAGACAGTGAGTCCATTCAATAGATTTACAGTCTGCATGTTACAGGCATGAAGCAGAAACCTGCTTTAAAGTAAGATTTAAGGAGCCCACAGAAATAAAATCAAGCCTGTCATGCTAAGAAATACTGTTGGAGAATTACAGTCAATGCTATCAGTGCAACAGGCTGAATCACTGTAACCATAGCATCTTTAAGAAAAACTGATTTCTCTGGTATAATTCAATATAGGAATAAAGTAGCTAAGAGGAACCATTTAACTCTGTTTATTTTTATCTTTATCTGTGTAAAGCAGTACTGGGTGTACACAGAATGGTCTGAGAAGCATTTTAGGAGGTAAGCAGGCTTGTTGCTCCTCACACAGGCAGCAGGTCTGGAACAGCTGCTGTCACAAACACAGCAAAAGTCACAGCAAACCCCTTGGAATCCTGCATGTCACAGTGAGCAGAGGAACTGTTAATGAGAACAGGATAATTGCAATAAACATTAATTCCTCTCTATTTATTTTGGTGCAAGGTCAGGTCTGATGTTGTTTCTTCCCTTGCCAAGTTACACCAAACACTCTGCCCAAAGGTGCTGCTGGCAGGAGGAAACAGAGACTGAACTAATCTCTGATGGGAACAGGAAAAGTCATCTGGGGATCCTTTGAGGTTACTACAGAAATCCTTCTAGGAAAGAACAGAAGCCAAAGCAGGGGAGAGAGCATCTGCTCATCAGCCCCAGCTCTGCAGGATGAGGGTGAAGGAGGAGCCCTGGTCCTGAGGGGGAGGCTGGGACAGACCCTTGGGGTCAAACCTGAATTCAAACCCCGAATTCAAAGGGGTTTTATGGAAATCCAGCCATCTAAAGCATCCTGTGACACTTCTCTACATGAGCAAAATGAGCATCATGAATCACCAGCACTTCGGAATGATTGCCCTGAAATGCACAAGAACTAATTAGAAGCAAATAAGAAAAAACACCCTGGAAGACAAAAATAATTTTATCTGAAAATAATTTGCTCCCAGATCAGGGAAAGCTCATTTCTCTGTGACAGAACACAGACACAAACCTCAGAGAAGGCAGCATTTCTTAGGGAGGTCAATAGCTAAAGCATTCCCTGCAAAAATATTGGGTTGAAATAGAAGGAAACTAGAATATCCCCATACACCATAAAGAAAAATAAACATTAGGGTGATAAAGTGCTTCCTCTCCTGTCAGAAAGATATTGCTAGATATAAAATCACGGCGACTGAACCTCACACATGAGGTTTTTAACTTTGGGCCTCTGTGGAAATGTGCTCCAACAGGATGGTGTTTGTTTTGCCTGGCTGCTGCTCACCCTGGAGAGCCCCCAGGCATTGTGCTCCTGCAGCAGGAGGATTTCCTCTGGCAAACCTGCCAGGGAGCACGACCAGGCATCCCAGGAGGATGGGAAACCCCTCGAGTGCCAGGAGCTGGTCACAAACAAAGCAGAGGGAGCAGACAAGGTCCAGCAGGGAATGCCATGTTTGTTCTGGGGCTGATCAGGGGAAGGGAGACACTGGGGCTGTTTAAAGCAAAAAAACAAGAGAGTCCAAATGCCTTTTAAAGCTGCCATTCCAAGGATGGAGGGAATGGTTCACACATGCTGAGGTGTCTGTGCCAGATCAGCTGGAGACAGAAGGGCTGAGTGTCCCCATGGCTCAGTGACCCCATGGCTCAGTGTCCCCATGGCTCAGTGTCCCCATGGCTCAGTGTCTGTGCTCAGTGTCCCTGTGCTCAGTGTCCCTGTGCTCAGTGTCCCCATAGCTCAGTGTCCCCATGGCTCAGTGTCCCTGTGCTCAGTGTCCCCGTGCTCAGTGTCCCTGTGCTCAGTGTCCCCATAGCTCAGTGTCCCCGTGCTCAGTGTCCCCATGGCTCAGTGTCCCTGTGCTCAGTGTCTGTGCTCAGTGTCCCCGTGCTCAGTGTCTCCATGGCCCAGTGTCCCCATGGCCCAGTGTCCCTGTGCTCAGTGTCCCCGTGCTCAGTGTCCCTGTGCTCAGTGTCCCCATAGCTCAGTGTCCCCATGGCTCAGTGTCCTCGTGCTCAGTGTCCCCATGGCTCAGTGTCCCCATGGCTCAGTGTCCCCATGGCTCAGTGTCCCTGTGCTCAGTGTCCCCGTGCTCAGTGTCCCTGTGCTCAGTGTCCCCATAGCTCAGTGTCCCTGTGCTCAGTGTCCCCATGGCTCAGTGTCCCCATGGCTCAGTGTCCTCGTGCTCAGTGTCCCTGTGCTCAGTGTCCCCATGGCCCAGTGTCCTCGTGCTCAGTGTCCCCATGGCTCAGTGTCCCTGTGCTCAGTGTCCCATGGCTCAGTGTCCCTGTGCTCAGTGTCCCTGTGCTCAGTGTCCCCATGGCTCAGTGTCCCCATGGCTCAGTGTCCCTGTGCTCAGTGTCCCTGTGCTCAGTGTCCCCATGGCTCAGTGTCCCCATGGCTCAGTGTCCCCGTGCTCAGTGTCCCCATGGCTCAGTGTCCCCATGGCTCAGTGTCCCTGTGCTCAGTGTCCCTGTGCTCAGTGTCCCCATGGCTCAGTGTCCCCATGGCTCAGTGTCCCTGTGCTCAGTGTCCCTGTGCTCAGTGTCCCCGTGCTCAGTGTCCCTGTGCTCAGTGTCCCTGTGCTCAGTGTCCCCATGGCTCAGTGTCCCCGTGGCTCAGTGTCCCCGTGCTTAGTGTCCCCATGGCTCAGTGTCCCCATGGCTCAGTGTCCCTGTGCTCAGTGTCCCTGTGCTCAGTGTCCCCATGGCTCAGTGTCCCCATGGCTGTGTCCCCGTGCTCAGTGTCCCCGTGCTCAGTGTCCCCATGGCTCAGTGTCCCCATGGCTCAGTGTCCCTGTGCTCAGTGTCCCCATGGCTCAGTGTCCCTGTGCTCAGTGTCCCTGTGCTCAGTGTCCCCATAGCTCAGTGTCCCTGTGCTCAGTGTCCCTGTGCTCAGTGTCCCCATAGCTCAGTGTCCCTGTGCTCAGTGTCCCCGTGCTCAGTGTCCCCATGGCTCAGTGTCCCCGTGGCTCAGTGTCCCTGTGCTCAGTGTCCCTGTGCTCAGTGTCCCTGTGCTCAGTGTCCCCATGGCTCAGTGTCCCCATGGCTCAGTGTCCCTGTGCTCAGTGTCCCTGTGCTCAGTGTCCCCATGGCTCAGTGTCCCCATGGCTCAGTGTCCCTGTGCTCAGTGTCCCTGTGCTCAGTGTCCCCATGGCTCAGTGTCCCCGTGCTCAGTGTCCCCGTGCTCAGTGTCCCCATGGCTCAGTGTCCCCATGGTTCAGTGTCCCTGTGCTCAGTGTCCCTGTGCTCAGTGTCCCCATGGCTCAGTGTCCCTGTGCTCAGTGTCCCCGTGCTCAGTGTCCCCATGGCTCAGTGTCCCCATGGCTCAGTGTCTGTGCTCAGTGTCCCCGTGGCTCAGTGTCCCCGTGGCTCAGTGTCCCCATGGCTCAGTGTCCCTGAGCCCACGCTGCTGCCTTGGCTCACAGCTGCTCCTTGTTCTCCCCTTCACAGGGGATGTTTCTGTGCAGTTTCTCTTGTAACCAGCTCTCAGGATGAGTTCTTGCACGTTGCCTCTCAGTTTCTGTCCCTGCAGGAGCCAGGGGCCCTGCTCCCCCTGCCACACTCCAGCAGCTCCTGCCTTAGCACAGAGCATCCCCGTGCTGAGCACTCTGAGCACACATTTCTGCTGCCACATAAACCAAACTGGGTCACTTTCTTTGTCTCCTGATTCCATCTGCCTGTCCCAGCCCAGCCCAGCACCACAGAGCACACACAGGCTGCTCCCCAGCTCTCTCAGCCAGCTTCCCCAACAAGTGCCACATGCAGCAGTTCTTTTTCCTGCTGTGACTTAATCAGATATAAGAGAGACCTTTGAGAGCTGTCACCTCTTTCTTACCTGTTCAGCTTCCTTCCTTGTGCAGGCAGGGATCAGCACCAGGGCTCCTTTTCAACCCTCTGGGCCCCACATCCTGCCTGCTGGAGCTCCAGGGGCAGGTGGGACCCATCTCCTGCTCTGGCTGGGCAGGGCTGCCCCTCACCTGGGCAGTGGGCACTGCCCAGCCCCTGCCCAGCGCTGCATCCCTGCCCTGCTGGGCAGCAGCTCCTCAGGATTCCCCCCTGGCTGTGCCAGGCTCAGTCCCCCCTTTCCCCTCAGAAAGAAGGAACTGAGCCAGCAGCAACTGGGCTGTGCCTGGCCCTGAGCAGCATTCACCAAACAGAGCAGTCTCTGGGAAGGAAAAACAATTCCTCAGACCAAGCCCTGGAGCACAGGATTTATTCCAAAAGGCAGCAGGCAAGCTGCTGGATTGCTCCATTTATCAAATAATTTAATTATTTCATCTGGGTGGTTATTTGTGAGACCTTCCATCCTGTGACTCTTGTGTGGCTGTGTCAGGAAGTGAGGCAAGAGTGCAAGAATGAGCACAGCAGCAGCTAAATGTTCCACTTCACTGATGTGGGTCACAGTCTCCATGAGACATGAACTGAAAGGAAGATGAGCCTGGCACACCTTGCCCAGCCAGCAGCCCCCTGCAGTGCTCTGCCCCAGCTGTGCTCAGGCTGGCCCTGGTGCAGGTGAAGCTGTGAGAGTTTCCATGGCTGCTCTGCACACCTGGGACCTCTGGGGCTGCTGGGGTGGCCACACCTCGCTGGCTGGACAGGCTGCCCGGAGGGGAAACTTCCTCCTGGGCTCCAGGAAAACTATTTTCTGTTTAAGTATTTTTAGAAAGTGAAAGCCAAATTGAAACCAAGCAGAAGTCAGCTGAATTGGTATCTTCGCTGCTGTCAACATGAGCAGCCAAACTCTGAGTTGCCAATGTGGCAGTGCCAGGGTCAGGACAGGCTGCTGGAACCCACACAGGGGGTGTCAGCCCATCCCAGGGGGATGCATCCCTCACTCAGCACAGCCCTGAACCACAGCCCCTGTGTGGGCAGCCCTGCTCTCCAGAGACTTTTCCTATAAATCATTATTAGAGCAGTGCAGGGAGCAGGGACACCTGACCCCAGGGCAGCACTGCCTGGGCAAAAAGTGATGGGAACAAAGGCAAACCTGGGAAATCCCCTCTAAATGTCAGGGAAAACATGGCAGGACATTTTACACACTCCAAGCTGCAGAGGAGCTGAGTATGGTGGGGTTTGGAATGAGTAAGAAATAGATCTGTGTGTTTTCCCAAGGGTGTGGAGCTGCTTTGAGCTCCCTCCAAATGCAGGTCCCTGCCCTCACACCTGAGGATGCTGAAAGCCCCAAGCTTGGCCTGGCCCTGCCTGGGGCAGAGGCTGCAGGGCTGGGACAGACCCAGGGCAGCCCCCAGCCCCTGCCCTCACCCTGCCCAGGAACAGATATTTTTAGGTCACTTACCGCCACTAAAACATACTTGGACTGTTTTCAGGCTGACTCACAGCTGAATTCCTGTTCTGGAGGCATTTTCTGTCCACACCCAAAATAAGGGAAGACAAAACAAAATGAAACCAAAAAAACCCTGTCTGAATCAGAGCCAAAGGCCGTGTCCAGCCACTGCCTGCAGCCCAAGTGTGGCTCTGCCTGGGGGGAACCTGCACCCACAACCCATTGCCCATCACCTGCACCCACCTTAGCCCAGCTCAGGTGAAACAGGCAGCTTTATTAATTTAAATTCATCCATTTGTTCTGCTAAGGAGTAGAAGAATTAAGCAGAGAAGGACATCTATGTGAAGCTTGAACATAGTAATTTTTATTCTCTTTTTATCACACTGCAAGACCAGCTGCATCACAGTATAATGGTCAGGAGTTTCACTCGTTACTTTAGGGAAATGGAAGTTGTGGAGGCTTTAGAGATTTTCACTAAACCAAAGGTGCAGAGCAGGGCTGCCTCAGCAGGGGGAAGGAGCAGAGCCCAGCAGGTCCTTGAGTCCCTCTGAGGTGCCTGGGCTGTGTCTGGAGCAGAGGAGAGCTGCTGTGACCAGGGCAGGCCCAGGTGAGCAGGCAGTGCTGGGGCTCAGGCAGCCCCTGTGATGAAAGCAGGTGACAGAACTGGGAGCTCTGTGCAGACTGGGAGCCCAGGACTCAGGCACTGGTGCTGCCTTGGCACCTCCCTGCTGATGGATCTGTGGATCTATGGCACCAGGAGCACACACCTGAGGCTGGGGATTTCCTGTAAATGCCATGGCAGTGTGTACTCAGGCAGCAACCCTCAGTGACCCAGCAGAGACCCTGCTCACCTCAGTGGGCACAGCAAAACAAATAATTGAGCACATTAATCCATTAAAACTGTCCCTACATGTTGTTTACAGAGAGAAATCAGCTCCTGGCCATCCACAGGTGGGCATGGGGCGGCAGCTGCTGTGCAGACTCCTCTCTGGAGAGGGCAGTGGCACCCACAGCGCTCAGGACATGGGCAGGACAGTGGAGAGGGAGCCAGGCAGGAGCAGGGCACTGACAGCTGGGTGTGCTGGGCTGGCAGTGCCCCCTCTGCCAGCAAATCCAGCCTCAAGGAGGAAATCACAACTGAGCTTCTGCATGGCTGGTTCTGTGCTAAAAACCCAAAGCCAGGAAGTTGCTGCCACGTTTCTGTGAAGAGCAGAGGGTCAGCTCCCTGGCAGGCACAAAGTGCTGTGCTGTGTGGGGCTGGGAGCCAGAGCCTGCTGTGATAACTGTGACAGGGCTGTGCCAACCATGGCACATGGACCAAGGCAGCTGCTGAGCTTTCATGGACACTCCAGAGACAAGCAAGTCAAGTAAAAGAACACAGAGGAGAGTTTTCCTGGTTTTTTAAGCAGTTAATTGTCCAGGGGCTGGTGCTACCAGCACGGTGAAGCACATTGCAGGTGATGACACATCAGAGACAGAGCCCAGGAGGAGCTGGGTGAGTCCTGGGGCAGGGCTGCCCATCCCCTGCCCCCTGCCCATCCCCTGCCCATCCCCTGCCCACCCCCTGCCCCCTGCCCACCCTCTGCCCCCTGCCCACCCTCCCTCAGCAGCCCTGGGCCAGCCCCAGCTCCATGAGCTCATTGCTCCATTGATCTTGTTTGAAGTCAGGTCAGTCCATGGCAGAGTAACTTGTGCTGCTGATCGATCCTGCAGGGATCAGGCAGGCACTGGCTCCTCATTAGCTCCTGGTTCATTAGCAGAACTGCTAATGAAGTTTGAACTCCGAGGTCTAAATTCTGCTTCAGGCTATAGATCCCAGGGCACTTACAGACAGTCCTATTGAGGATAGGTGACTCCATCCCTGGGAAGTGCCTGTGTGAGTGTGCCTGCCTGTCCTGGTGACGTGTGAGGCACATTCTGTCCCATCCCAGGCCCACGTTGTGACTCACAAAGCAGCAGTCTGAGAGCAGAGTGTTTTCCCTCCAAGAGCTGACTTGATGGCCTTTTGATTGCAGTATTAATGGCCATGGGGTATCCCAGGCCAGAGCAGGGCCCTGCTGGGAGCCAGCAGAGCCTCCCTCCTGGTGTGCTGGAGGCAGCTCAGCAGAAGTCTCAAAAACTCTCAAGAAGTACATTAAGGTAAGAGGTGCATTTAGAGGAACACAACAAGCTGATACCTATTCTACTGTATAAATACAGTTATCTAAAAAACAATGGCACATTGCTGAATGCTCTCCCTAGAGAGTTTCCTCCCAGACCTCTCCCCCCGCAGGGGCCCTGGTTACTCCTTCACTTCCCTTCTCGTCAGCCTGCCCCACAGCTGCCTTGCTTTGGCCATCAGCATCTCTCTGAAGTGGTCACCCATCAGGAAATAGAAGACAGGGTTGATGGCACTGTTGAGGAAGGCAAAGGGCCTGGTGATGATGTAGATGGTGGTGATGGTGGCCTGCGTGCTCGCAGGGACGCTCAGGGCCGGGATGCGCGCGGCGATGCGGACGTTGCGCATGACGTGGTACGGGGTGAAGAGCAGCGAGAAGATCCCCATGGTGAGGATCACCAGGCTGAGGGGCTTCTCCAGCGTCAGGGCAGAGCTGAGCTGCTCCCTCCTGCTCTTCAGGAAACGAACCATCTTCACGTAGAAGCAGCACATGGTGAGGAGGGGGATGAGGAAGCCGAAGACTGTCAGGAAGGAGCTGTAGATCAGGTTTGTCACCGGCTCCCCAGAGCTCGCGTAATCCAGACACTTGTAATCATTGGAGGCTGACAGAGGCTCCAGGAAATGCAGCAGGGGCAGCAGCTCCAGGATCACCCCAACCCATATGGCAATGGACACCAGGAGAGCTGTTTTCCTCTTCTGCAGGGGGTGGTCCCTGAAGGGGTGTTTGATCAGCATGTACCGGTCAACGCTGATGGCCGTGAGGAAGAGGATGCTGCTGTACAGGTTGGCATGCAGCAGGAATCTGTTACTGTGGCACAGGCTGCCCTCGTTTGTCCACTGATCTTGGGAGTAGCTGTTCACCAGTATTGGCAGAGTGCACAGAAATAACAAATCTGATATGGACAAATTGAACAGGTAGATGTTGCCGCTTTTCCATTTTTTCAGGCAGAAAATATAACCAAACACCACAATGGTGTTTCCAATGGCACCTACAATGAACTCAAGGCTGTACATGGTGGAGAGATAATACTTTTCTAGCACCCTGTTGGTCAGAAAGCAGTCACTGCTCTCGTTCACAGCCTGGAAAATCAAAAGGAAAAAAATGAGCACCAAACCCAAGTAAAAGATCATTGTGCAGTTATTGTCATATCATTGCTGTAATCAGTGAATGCAGCCTGCAATTTCCTCCCAGCCTACAGGGTAAGTAGATATATGACCTCAAGCAATGTCTCTCAGACATAGGATTGGTACTTGCAGACACTGCCCAGAGTTACAGAGCAAGATGGAAACTCTCCTGAGCAAAGACCCGTGTGAGGAGCCCCAAGTGGGAGCATCACCTGAATGAAGGGGTCAGTCACAGCCAGTGGCCAAACCCAGGGCAGGGCCAGGGGCCAGGAAAGCGAAACCAGCCCGTGGGTGCCCTGTCAGCACCTCGTGGAGTCATCTGCCCGTTACCCAACGCTGTCCCGTGGGTCCTCCCTCATCACATCAGAGCTTTGCTGACGAGGCTGCTCAGGGATGGCAGCGCTGCTCAGAACTCGCTAGGGAGCCAGGAGATGTTTGTTAAATTAACCCAGCCCTTAATGGAGCACTTTGTGTGCTGTGCTGGTAACTGGGGAGCAGAATTGCACAGAGAATGGAGCACATCTCCTGTGCCTTCTGCCAGAGCTTTCTTCAAAGCTGCATCACTCATGAGCTTGCTTCCTTTCTAAAGGCTGGCTGCAAAAACGCTTTCAGCTACAGACAAGGAAACAGAGCAGGATCTCAGTGATCCAAGTGTTTACTCCTCTCCCTTCTCAGCTCAGCCACCTGCCCCTGCAGCAGGACAGCTTTTGGTGAGAGCCTTGGATAAAGTGTCAGCAAACAACCAGAAAGCTGGGAAAACCAGATGCCAGAAACTGGGATATAGATCAAAACTGAACTCAAGCTAAGGTTAAGCATTTCCAAAGGTGTTTTGGGGTCAAGAACTTGTTCACAGGTCTCTGTCCTCAAAGCACTGTGTTTCATTTTGAAGGGACATCGTGAGGCAGAAAAACTTCTAAAGTTATTTCCATCAAGTCTCTACACTTACTCTGTGCCCCCAGGAGACACGAGTGCTATGGAGGGAGCTCACTCTGCTCAGAGCCCACCTGCTGCACCTGCCGAGCCCTGTCTGCTCAGCTCTGAGGAGAAGCTCAGCACCTTAGTGAGATCCGAAATCTAGAAAGCACATCACGGCCATTAGCACCTGAAAAAGCAGCAATAATTCAGAGTTCGGCACGGACAGATGCATTAATTTAGCAGCGAGGAAGAGGCTGACGGACGGCTCTGAAGGTAAGAAGGTGAAGCAGTGAGAGCCCCTCAGAGGGGCGGCAGAGGAGCAGGAGGCTGGAGCCCGGAGCCCTTACCATGGCCGGCAGTGGAGCTGCAGGTGCGGACAGAGCCGGGGATCCCGGGGCAGCCGCGTGTGCGCAGGATTCAATCATTAATGAGGCCGGGGAAGGCGGGATCTGCGGGCTGGGCTGCCCAGATCACACAGCACTTCCCCTTCACACAACCCACCGGGAAACAGCGGGAGATGCACACAGCATTTCACAGAACACACCGGGAAACAGCGCGGAGATGCACACAGCATTTCACAGAACCCATCGGGAAACAGCCCGGAGATGCACACAGCATTTCACAGAACCCATCGGGAAACAGCGGGAGATGCACACAGCACTTTCCCTTCACAGAACCCATCGGGAAACAGGCGGGAGATGCACACAGCACTTTCCCTTCACAGAAACAGCCCGGAGATGCACACAGCATTTCACAGAACCCATCGGGAAACAGCCCGGAGATGCACACAGCACTGCACAGAACCCACCGGGAAACAGGCAGGAGATGCACACAGCACTTTCCCTTCACAGAACCCACCGGGAAACAGCCCGGAGATGCACACAGCATTTCACAGAACACACCGGGAAACAGCGGGAGATGCACACAGCATTTCACAGAACCCATCGGGAAACAGCGGGAGATGCACACAGCATTTCACAGAACCCATCGGGAAACAGCGGGAGATGCACACAGCACTTTCCCTTCACAGAAACAGCCCGGAGATGCACACAGCATTTCGGAAACAGGCGGCACCGCTGCTCCCAGCCCCGACAGAGCCGGGAGGGAGGGCAGAGCCGTGGCAAGAGGAGCGCTTGGGTCTCACTCAGCAGCACGTCCAGAGCTCGCTGCTTTACTCGGCATTGCCGTTTAAATTATTGGCAAAGAGAGAAATACCACGGATGCTGCTAATGCAGATGGGCAAAGCCCACAGTGACTAATTCCACCCCCTCTGCCATGGGCAGGGACACTTCCACTGGAGCACTGCCTCCACCCCACTCAACCTGGCCTTGAACGTCCTCAGCTACGAGGCACCCCAGCTTCCCTGCCTTCCCCTCCCCTTTATTGTGATGTACTTCACTGTTAGCAAATATTAACCCTATTAATATATATAAAAAGCTATTGTAGCTTTTCTCTGTGGACAAGGCCAATAAATCAGCTCATATTTAGGCATTACAGAAGCTGATTTAAAATTTCCCCCATGGCTAATAACCAACACTGGCTTCTCATTTACCAGCTTTTAAACATCTTGTTCATTCAAGCAACTGCTGCTGCACTGAAGGATAAAATAGGGCTGAACAAATGGAGCATTTCTTCCTTCCTGCTGCAGTAACTTCTCAGAAAACTGGTGAGGGAGCAAGTACTGCTCCTTAATGTCATTTCAGCAGGCTTAGATTGGTCCCTGCTTTACAGCTCTGTGACTATTGCATCAGTTGACTGTGCCTTGGTTTCTAGCCCTTGGTTATTTTGAGGCTGTCCCAGTCACACATGCTGGCACCTGTAATTCCTATCCATGAGACACCCCTGAGCTGGGCTCTCACAGCAGGCTCTGTGGTTCCTGGACTTGGAGCCTGGCACTCCATGCCTGCTGCCCTGGGCTGTGCCTGGCAGTCCTGGCACTGCAGGCTGGAGTCCTGCTGGCCCCTGCTGGGCAAGTTCCACCCTGGGAGGAGCCAGAGGGAATCCCCAGAGCTCGGTGGGGTCACAGTGCTGGGGGCTCCCTGAGCCCCTCATGGGAACAAGGACCTGGCTGAGCACACCAGGAACAGCTCAACCAACACTGCAAACAACACCACAAACACAAAAGCACTGCCACGTTCTGGGGTTGGGGGGGATTTTTTGGTTTTTTAACCAGTGTAGTACTTCAACAAAAATTTAAGGAGGCTTAAGAAATGAGTAATGGGGAAGCCCAGATTGGTGGATAGCTCCAGGGTGATTTGTTTCCTCCTTGAGTCACCTGCAAGCATGAACCCCATTCTCTGCATCCACCAGCACTGCACCCTGTGGTAGGAGAGTCAGGGTGGCATTGGAGGGTTGGATCTGCACCCAGAGTGGCTCCAAATGGGAGCCCCCATGGTGAGGCTGAGCTTTGCCCTTGACTATCAACCACCAAATCCCTCCTCCCTTCAGGGCAAGACTTCTGGAGATGTACCAAAGCCTTCCCTTGTGGTGGTTTGTCTTGTTTTCTGGTGTGGATAAATGAGTTGCTTACTGCAGCTCCAGCCTCTCCTGCCAGCAGCATCAACAGTGCAGCTTTCAGTGTCTCATTTTGTGCCTCACCAGGCATTTCCAATCCCAAAAGTCTATTTTAGGAACCTAAACAAAAACATACAGCCCAATCAATCATGAGTCCATATTTAGGTGCTGGTGCTTAAAAGCCATTTACCTCTGGTTCCAAGAGAGTTCTATATATATATAAACACACAGGGGAAAGTTGGCAATTTTTGGACTGGTATTGTTTTTTAGAACATAAATTTTTCTTCTGCCTTACAGGCAGGCATTCAGTGTCCCTGACATGACGGAGGAAACACAATTTGTGCAGCATGGATGGGAGGATGGCCCAGGTTTGCTGCAGCTGGGCTGGCACAGGTAGCCCCAGCACCCCTGAAGGGAGCAAAGCCAGCTGAGCCCAGCTCTGCAGCCCAGTGCTGCTCTACCAGCAGCACCCCCGTGCTGCAGGGCAGAACCACCAGAACCAGACTGGACACAGCAGGACAACCTGCTGAGGGATGAGATGTGAGCATGCCCCCTCCAAACCAAATACACAACCATCCCACCCTCCCTAAGCAGTCCCTTAGGCAAGGCTGTCTACCTGGAAACACCAGCTTGCCTCATCCATTTGCATTTACAGCCCAGAAATGCCCATCCCAGGGAGCATTCTTGTGGACATGACCCTAAAACTGCATAGAAAATCAGACCAAAGGCATTACTGAGCAAAACCCCAAAGCCCAACTTCCTCAGGAGCACTAGGAACACTGTTAATGAATTCCAAATGTGGGAGGAATAAAAGTGCAGAGGAGCTGCCTTGCAGCAGGCAGAGCCCAGGCTGTGGGTGGGCACAGTGCTGCAGGGACACCCGAGCAGTGACTCCCAAACGCTCTGGGACTGAGCACAGGAGCATCCAGAGGGGGTGCAGAGGTGCAGAGAGAGACCTGCTCAGCCACACTGCCTCTGCCTCCCCAGGAACAGGGCACCTGGGACACAAAACACATTGCTCTGGAATCAAAGCAACTTTAATGCTTACATGCAGCTTAATAAAGATGGAAAGCAGCAATCATCCTGTACACATTCCATCTGAACAGGCCACACACACTTGGGAAAAATAACCCAGAATTATTGAAGATTCAGTACCTTTTATGCAAAAGAAAAGCAGGATACATGAAGTAATTCCCCAGTGTTTGATTTGCTTAAACCAACAGCCAACCCCTGCATTCATAGTTCAGTCAAAAGTTTGAGGGTTTATATTTAACACACAGAACATTTACACAGAGGTTATTTGTTCCACACAGCTGAACTATGTTTCTTTTTGAAGCCTATAAAGCTACTAAGCAAATTCTACTTTTAAGAAATCATATGTAAAATCTGATAAACATTTTAAGGACAATTAGAACACCCAGTACATGACTTAACAGATAAGTAGAGCACAGACCATGCAGCATGTTATCATAAGGCTGGGACCTTCACAGCTTCCTTTTCCCAGTGAGTATCCAGCACTGCTTGTTTCACTATTTCCTGCTAGTTCAAGGAATTAAAGAAAGGAAGTAGGGGTAAGATACATGCGTTAGAGCCCCCAGGACAACACAACAAAAAACCCCAAACTAACAAAACTCCCAAAACAAAGCCCAAATTTTGCACAAGTTTTCAGCCGGCCCACTGGGCTTCCAGGGCAGGAGCAGTGACCCAGCCCAGCCTGCCATGGCAGGTCCTGCAGCCTCCTGGTGCTTCTGCTCACCCCATCACCCCAGCAGGGCCCTGCTGCCACATCCCAGAGCCAAAGGGACAGGAAAAAGCAGCCACAGAGCACGTCCTGTGTGCCACAGCCACCTGGCCCTGGGCACACACCCCGCTCTGGAGATGCTGTGATGGGAAGAAAGAAGCAGAAGCAAAGACATCAAACCCTGGAGGCTGCAGGGCCAGAAGAGGAGCCCCAGGGCAGCGCTGGGTTTGAGGTTTGGGTGACAGAACTGGAGGAACAGTGGGTTGGGGTCAGACTGATTTCCTGCCAGAGAAGATGGGAAAGGCTCCAGCCCCAAGGCTGCGGAATTTCAGGGGAGATGGCAAACACTGCAGAGCTCCCACAGGTGTGAGGGGTGGCAGTCACAGCCAGAGCTCCACAGCCCAGCACAGCCAGCACTGAGGGGTGAGCAGAGCTCCGCAGAGCTGCACAGCCCAGCACAGCCGGCAGTGAGGGGTGAGCAGGGCCCAGCAGAGCTGCACAGCCCAGCACAGCCAGCAGTGAGGGGTGAGCAGAGCCCAGCAGAGCTGCACAGCCCAGCACAGCCGGCAGTGAGGGGTGAGCAGAGCCCAGCAGAGCTGCACAGCCCAGCACAGCCGGCAGTGAGGGGTGAGCAGAGCCCAGCAGAGCTGCACAGCCCAGCACAGCCGGCAGTGAGGGGTGAGCAGGGCCCAGCAGAGCTGCACAGCCCAGCACAGCCAGCAGTGAGGGGTGAGCAGAGCCCAGCAGAGCTGCACAGCCCAGCACAGCCGGCAGTGAGGGGTGAGCAGAGCCCAGCAGAGCTGCACAGCCCAGCACAGCCGGCAGTGAGGGGTGAGCAGAGCCCAGCAGAGCTGCACAGCCCAGCACAGCCAGCAGTGAGGGGTGAGCAGAGCCCAGCAGAGCTGCACAGCCCTGGCAGACATGAGGGCCGAGCAGAGCCCAGCAGAGCTCCATGGCCCAGCACAGCCAGCAGTGAGGGGTGAGCAGGGCCCAGCAGAGCTCCATGGCCCAGCACAGCCGGCAGTGAGGGGTGAGCAGAGCTCCATGGTCCAGCACAGCCGGCAGTGAGGGGTGAGCAGAGCCCAGCAGAGCTCCATGGCCCAGCACAGCCGGCAGTGAGGGCCGAGCAGAGCCCCCGCTGCCCTCACAGGTTCTCCCTCAGCCAGCCCACGCAGGTGTTGAGCAGGCGGTGGCCCAGGGCCAGGTCCAGCGGCCAGGCCAGGAAGGTGAAGGCGCCGTGGAACCCGTCCTTGGCGTGGTGGTGTGTGACAGGGACGCCGGCGGCGCGGAGCCGGCTCACGTACATGGCGCCGTCGTCGCGCAGCACGTCGTGCTCGCAGGTCAGCACGAAGGCGGCGGGCAGGCGGCGCAGCCGGGCCTCGCTGGCCAGCAGCGGCGACGCCCGCGGGTCCAGCAGGCCGGGGTAGCGCCGGGCCAGCTCCTCGCCGCCCCAGGCCGGGCGGCCGGGCCTGTGCTCCCCCCACATGGCCTGCGGCAGCCACAGGCTCCAGTTGACAAAGCGCCACAGCTCGCTGGCCGCGGCGGGGATGTGCCTGTTGGAGGCCATGGCCGCCCTGAGCGCCGGCTCCGAGCTGAAGTACTCGCTCCAGAAGCGCACCATGAGCGAGCGCGGCAGCACCGGCTTGTGCGCGTTGTCCCGGTACGACGGCAGGTCCAGGTCCAGCGCCTGCAGCGCAGGGTAGATCAGAACCTGGGCTTTGAGCTGCGTCTGCACCTCAGGGTCCTCCAACAGCTGCGGGGAAACAGAAACCAGCGCAAAGCATCAGGAAAGATCAGCAAAGGATCAGTGAAGGTGCCAATTCTCCCACACTGACAGATCATCCCAGGTAAAGAACTCAGACACGCATTTTGCAACATGA
Source organism: Oenanthe melanoleuca (assembly GCF_029582105.1). Classification (NCBI taxonomy): domain Eukaryota; kingdom Metazoa; phylum Chordata; class Aves; order Passeriformes; family Muscicapidae; genus Oenanthe; species Oenanthe melanoleuca. The sequence continues at coordinate 12,910,543 of NC_079343.1, read as the reverse complement.
CCAAAATAAGATTATCAATATATAAATGGTTTTGTTAATATTCTGTTATAACCTGAATTTTGAAACTCAGTTTCAAGAGAAATCCTGAATCTATAGCCACATCATCTAAAACAGCATGCTGTAATAAAAATTGTCAAACATCAAATGTAATTTCATCTTATTTCTTATATTGAAGGATAATGATTTTAGAGAAATACTCTCTTTAAAATTCTGGTGCTTTCTGAAGTATTGACAGAAGATTTTTTTATAGCTACAGAAAATTTCTATTCTTATGTCATGAAACTTTCAGTTTCTGGGTCTCCTTATCATTTCATGTAATTAAGAGCTTGTTCATCTGTTTGTTTTATAACCCTGAGATGTTACAACTCAAGCAATTGCAATTCCGTGCATTTTAGACACGTAACAAATAAAATGTGATGAATTGAACATTGCTACTTCTTATATGTCAACCCTTTCCCCTCTTCACTAATAAATTTTCCATTTTCTCCCTCACCTTCTGCCTTCAGCATCTGCAGCAAATTCGCCACCTTTCCCAGTATTTCATTATAGTCCAAACAACTTCTCGAGACAGCAACAACGCTGTGCTGACTTTATTAAATAAAGCTGAAGGAGAAGTGCAAAAGGCACTGAACTCTATGATCAGACACTGCAACATTTAGTGAGGGTTTTTTTGTTTTCCCTGCTATTTATGACCTTATTTATTTCCCTGCTATTTAGACCTTTATAAGCCACATAGTAAAAATTCTCTTTTCAAACATCATGCCTAAACCACTCAATGTGATCCTAATGTTAGAGGGATGTATGCCCCAGCTGGAGGGCACAGAGCCTGTTTTAGGGACAGAGGTGTGGATGGCACTAAAGCTCCTCCAGTGCCACTGAGTGCCCGGCACAGCCTCTCGCCTGGTCACAGAGCGCTGTGACATCCTGTGTGCACAGACACAGACACACAGCAGCGTGTGCTGTGAGCAGAGCCTGTTTTAGAGCTGGTGAAGGAACAAAAACCCTGATCCAGAGCTTGCAGACCGTTTCTACCTTACCTCCTGTGCCACGGCCGCAGCCAGGTTGCCCCCGGCGCTGTCCCCGGCCACGCAGACCCGAGCAGGGTCCACCCCATACTGGGCCAGGACCTTGCTCTGCAGGAAGAACTTGGTCACCGAGTACACATCTTCAAACTGCACGGGGAAGTGGTGTGGAGGGGCCAGCCTGTAGCTGGGGGGGCACGAGAAGCGTGTTAGTAGCTGCTGTTAGCAAACAGAAGGGCTTGCCTGCATCTCCCTGCTGGGGGAGCTTTATTTCTGTGCCCAGGGAAGTGGGAGCTGTCTGTCCCAGAGGATCTGCCTTATTACCCACCCATCTTCCTAAAGCCAAAACAGCCCCCATCCACAACTCTCCACTGTCACTCTGGCAGCCTCTGTCACAGATGTTTATAAGTCACCAGGAAAGCACACAACCAAATACATTGAAGAATCAGATTAATTGAAACAGATGAATTTACTCCAATCCCTCATGCCACCTTGAAGGAGAATATTTCTTACTTGGTTGACACCACGACAGCGTCTAGCTCGTTTGAAATGTGCCGTGCCACGATATCGTAGCCTTGCATGCCTGCAATGAGAGCCCAGGGCGTGTGAGAATGGACACACACACACAGAACTGCCTGCTCCGCCTGGCACCGGCGTCCAGCTGACTTCCCAAACCTCCCCTGTTTGAACTGGTGCCACACCAGTGCCCTGCCCCTCCCTGTGGCAGCTCCCACAAAACAAAAGGCAGCATGGACAGGTAGATCTTCCCCCAGACGCAGTGAGGGGTGCAGCAGAGCTCACCTGCGTCTCCCAGGCACCAGCCCCCTCCGTGGATGTAGACCATGGCCCTCCTGAGCCCGCCAGGGGCCCTCCTGGGCAGGTACAGGCGGACAGGGACGCCGCTGAACTCCGTCTCTGTCACGGTGACGTTTTCATCGGACGTGGGAGGGACGAGCTGGACATCTGTGAACAGCCTCAAGACCTTCATGTAGGGCATGAGCCCCAGCACTTCAGCTGCCTCGGACTGAAGCACAGCACAAGGGAAACTCTTTCAAGTGCAGCTGGATTCACTCTCAGATTGAATTCCCAAGGAGCCACTGATGCTCTGTACAAACGTGTGAAGTTGCTGTAGCAGCCAGCACAGCAGGCCAGAGTGCACCCATGTGCACTGGCACCAAACACTCTGTGACACAGCCCACACTGCCACCAGCTGCCCAGCAGGGCCAGCGCCAGCCCAGACCCAGAGCTGCTGCTTTGTGCCACACTCACACTTGTGCTCAGTGTTTGTATGGGTCAGCTCCACAGCCCAGAGCCCAGCTGAGTGACCCAGCAGCACCAGCACGGCCATGGGGCCACAGAGAGCCACCCACAGCCACCAGCAGCCACCAACAGCTCCTGGCCTGGGGACAACCCAGGGAACACACAGAGAGCCACCAACAGCTCCTGTCCTGGGGATAGCCAGAGAACACACAGAGAGCCACCAACAGCTCCTGGCCTGGGGACAGCCAGGGAACACACAGAGAGCCACCCACAGCCACCAACAGCTCCTGGCCTGGGGACAGCCAGAGAACACACAGAGAGCCACCCACAACTACCAACAGCCACCTACAGCTCCTGTCCTGGGGACAGCCAGAGAACACACAGAGAACCACCCACAGCCACCAACAGCTCCTGTCCTGGGGACAGCCCAGAGAACACACAGAGAGCCACCCACAGCCACCCACAGCTCCTGTCCTGGGGACAGCCAGGGAACACACAGAGAGCCACCCACAGCTCCTGTCCTGGGGATAGCCAGGGAACACACAGAGAGCCACCCACAGCCACCAACAGCCACCCACAGCTCCTGGCACCAGCCCCACAGCTCCTCCACCACCACCCCCAGCCATGGGACATGACCTCTTCCCAACCCAGCCTCATCACATCACAAGTGAAACAGAAATAAAGCCAAGTTCTTACACGTTATCTGAAGGTGGAAACGGATGAAATTTGGAGCAGGTTTGAGTTTTAAAAGACTGAAAATAGCCAAGCCAGGTGCAGAACCTGTTTGAAGTTTGGTTTGCAAGAGATGCTTTATTGTCACCAGGAGGAATGCTGAACACCCCCACTGTGACTGATACCTGCTGCCAGGTGTGACCTTGAGACTTCAGACTGTGACCGTGTGCAGTCATACTGTCTGACCCTGCTTGGTGTAGTTTTTTTCTTCAAATTGTATTCAAATCAACTGTTTAACCATCATGTGCATATAACCAGTAACCTGGTCTGGTGGAAGGTGTCCCTGACCTTGGCAGGAGGGTGGAATGAGATGAAATTTAAGATCTTTTCCAACCCAAACCAGTCTGGGATTCTGGGATTCCATGGTACAACCTTTTCCAGGAGCTGGAATAGCACACAGCTCAGCCCTTGCTGGCAGCCCTTGGCAGTGATTGTCACCACATTTCTGAGTCACCTCTCTCTGAAGGCTCAGAGTGGGTAATGCCAGGAGGAGCCCTGCCAATCCCAGTGCATTGGAATTGGGATGGAGATGAGTGGGCAGGCCCTGGCACACTGCAGAAGGAAACACAGGTCCTTGCCATCAGCTCCACGAAAACAAACAAACACACAGACACGTGCCAGAGCTGCCGTTTTAGCCACAACATTGACACAGTTTACATAAACATTTCTCAGTTGTTGCTTTTCCCCCAAGGATTAACATCTTGAGAAAACAAATATCTCAGTCAAAGTGAGTCCTGCTGTGACTCCAATGAGCTTGTGAAAGCCCCGTGGTGGGAGGAATTCCCTCAGCCCCAGCACTGAGGATTTCCAGTGCTCTCAGAGCTGTGTTTTCCACATCTGGACAATTTACATTGTGGAAAACCACTGGGCTGCTGCCTGTGGTTTCCAGGCCATTATCAATAAAAGGAAATGGTGCCCTCGTCTGAGAATCCCTCATTGTCCCAGTGGGAGATTTTTGGGTGTCTGGAGCACCAGGAAAGCCAGCCACTTTGGGGTGTGGGATCCTGGTGCTTTGGAAAGCATTTCCCCAGTCTCTTCCTCCCTCTGGCACAGAGGAGCACTACAGCAAGGACAGACCCCCAAAAGCTGTGGAGAGGGGGCAGCCTGGCTGTGCCTGCCCTGTAACTGGGTGGCCATTCAGGATATACTTAGGACAATTTACAGCCACCTAAATCTAATCTGCACTAGTGCAGCTCCAGGGAGGCTGTGTCCATGTCCCTCCCTTGGGGTTATGGCTCCACAGGGATGAGGACCCAGTTACAAAACACCCACAGCCCTGCTACTCCCAGGCAGGCAGGACAACAGCACCATGGACACAGCTGCATCTGCAGGGAAAGCACAGGATCCTGGCACACAGAGGACACTCCTGCTGCTGGCAGGGCCGTGCTGAGGTGACAGAGGTGACAGAGGTGACAGCCAGCCGGAGCAGGCTCCAGGCGTGCCTGGGCAAGGAGCTGCCAGTGCCCTCTCTCCTGCAGGGTTTAGGAGGGGAAGCAGCAAGGCAGCCCACCAGCACTGCAGAGTATTTCTTCCTTTCTCACCACTGAATCTTCCACCACCTCAACCCCCAAAATCGAAACAGGAGTCCCTGACATACATCCAAAAACTCCTCATCTTCCCTCCTCCTGCAGACTGGACAGCCCTGCACAGGAACCCCCTGCCTGCAAGGGCTGTCTCACACAGAGACATTTCGTGTGGTTTTCAGGCCTGTTCTGTCAGTGGATTTCCATGAAACCACAATAATCAGTAGAATGTGAGAGCTGCTCTACCTCCCCTCCCCTGACACCCAGTGCTGCAGAGGGAGCTGGGAGCACAGGGGCCAGGAGTGATTCAAGCAGCAGTTCTTTATCTGCACAGGGCTGGAGAGCGAGAGAAGCCTGTCTGTGCTTGTCCATCCAGGCACCTCCCACACTCCTTCCTCACGGCTGCAAGGTCATCACTTTTCTACATTTCTTTATATCATAGTCACAGTCAGTTCAGCGCTTCTTGCAGCTACTCCTGTCCTTCAGGGAGTGCAGCACCGTTCCTACACAGCACCTGCAGCAATGGCACACATAGAGCACTGGCACACACCTGCAGCAATGGCACACATAGAGCAATGGCACACACCTGCAGCAATGGCACACATAGAGCACTGGCACACACGTGAAGCACTGGCATACATACAGCACTGGCACACACCTGGAGCACTGGCACACACCTAGTAGTGCACACACCTGCAGCAATGACAGACATACAGCACTGGCACACACCTGCAGCAATGGCACACACCTGAAACACTGGCACACACCTGAAACACTGGTACACACCTGAAACACTGGCACACACCTGAAACACTGGCACACACCTGAAACACTGGCACACACCTGCACTGCCATGAGCCCCAGGGCCATGAGCACCCCCCTGCCCCGCAGCTCTGCCCTCCCTGCCCCCCTCCTCACCAGGTGCCCCAGGCTCCTCAAGGCAGACGAGGCGAGCATCACGGTCCAGGGCTGGGCTATGTCCTCGGGGATGGGGCTGTAGATGTAGTAGCCGAGCAGGGCTGTGAGCAGGCACAGGCACAGCAGCCTGGCCCCCATCGTTGCAGGCTGTGCTCTGCGCTGGTGGGAGCAGCTCTCGGCGCCTCCCAACAGCCACAAGCCAGCACAGGGCAAAGTTAATCCCCTGTTTTGCTTGGGTCCCGGCCAGGAGGTGATTTCTTGTCATATCACCCGGGACAGAGGTTACTCTGCTGTGCAGCTTCCAAAACAACAGGTTTCTCCAGCAGGGCGTGCGCAGCTGGGAGCAGCTCTGCCAGCCCTGCACCCAACCCCAAACTGAACCTCACTGCCAGCCCTGCACCCAACCCCACACTGAACCCCACAGCCAGCCCTGCACCCAACCCCACACCGAACCCCACTGCCAGCCCTGCACCCAGCCCCAAACTGAACCTCACTGCCAGCCCTGCACCCAACCCCACACCAAACCCCACAGCCAGCCCTGCACCCAACCCCACAGCCAGCCCTGCACCCAACCCCACACCGAACCCCACTGCCAGCCCTGCACCCAGCCCCAAACTGAACCTCACTGCCAGCCCTGCACCCAACCCCACACCAAACCCCACAGCCAGCCCTGCACCCAACCCCACAGCCAGCCCTGCACCCAACCCCAAACTGAACCTCACAGCCAGCCCTGCACCCAACCCCAAACTGAACCTCACTGCCAGCCCTGCACCCAACCCGAGACCGAACCCCACAGCCAGCCCTGCACCCAACCCCACACCAAACCCCACTGCCAGCCCTGCACCCAACCCCAAACTGAACCTCACAGCCAGCCCTGCACCCAACCCCACACCAAACCCCACAGCCAGCCCTGCACCCAGCCCCAAACCAAGCCCCACTGCCAGCCCCCACATCCTCTCAGGGGCTGAGAGGTAAAACATAATAAAAACGCACATTTCAGGGGCATGGGAAGATAAGGCACAGCTGAGGGACGGGGAATGCAGGACCATGCCCTCTCCTGCCCTGTCCCTGCCCAGGAGACACGGGAGCTCCCAGGACAGCTCTGGCACAGCGTGGAGGAGGATGAGCCCACACCTGGAACCAGCACAAAAGTGGTGTTTTATTTGGCTGCACTTAAGGAAGGTTTCCCACTCTCCTTCCATGCTGTCTGCAGATGGAAGCGTGGCTGTGCAGGGCTCTGCTCCTGCCCTGAGGCCACCCCTGGTTCAGGCAGGAGATCACAGTTCTTAACCTTGAAAGACCAATGTCTCTTCTCCTGCTAGAGCCACTCCCCTGCCCTCCAGTGAACCACCCCAGCAACCACCCTGGACCCACAGCCCTCCCAGATAAAGGAAATCATAAACTGCTTTACCCAAAGGAACAGTACAGCATCAGCTGCAATCTGCAAGTGCCCATGTGCCAATTTTAGCAGAGCCCTTTTGGTCAAAGGGACAGCACAGGACCCCTCTCAGTCAGGGGATGAGGTGCCAAATGAAACACGTGGATGTTAAAATCCAGATCAACCCCACACAGTGATTCCCTTTGTGCCCACGCAGCACCAGACCCTGCAGTGCCCACGGTTTCCAGAGCCTGCAGCAGCCCCCACCACTGCTGCTTTGCTGTGCATCACCTGCTCCCCACCACTCACAGCTCTCTAAAGCAAACAAGCATTTGGGTTAGTCTTTTTCCTCCTTATTTATTTCATTAAATAAGTTTGGATGGAGCACCTGCTCTAGTGGAAGGTGTCCCTGCCCATGCATGAGTGGAACAAGAGGATTTTAAGACACCCCCAGTGCCAAATATTCTGTGGTTATATAAGGATGGGACCTCATCTTGCTGCTTTTCCTGCACAGTGTACCCAGACCCTGCAGCATGCCCTGCAAATACTCTGTGTTTTCATGAAGTACAAGCCACTGATGCTTCAGAAAAAAACGAATGCAAAGCTAAGCAGCCTAAAGCCAGGGTTAAACCTGCAGTGGGGAGAAGAGCAGGCAGCATGCCACCCTGCTGAGAGGCAGCATTCCCTGAGCCCCAGGGCACAGCTGGCACTGCTGCCACTGCACCCTGCTCAGCCACGGGGAGGGAGAGTGCATGGACTCACTGATCTCCACCTCGGTAAGTCAGCCAGCAAAAAATAAATGTTACAACATCAGACTGACTCTTTAAACTGTGGTTTGGAAAGGAGAAATGTGTGAGTTTCTAACCTTACACCTTGTTTGTAGCAGCAATCCAGGCTTACAAGCTTACATCAGTTCATAGCAGCAATCCTCCTTCAGCCCTGACACCCCACAGCATTTCCACTCACCAGCACCACCAACCCTCGCTCTGTGTGTCAGCCACAATTGTTCAGGTTGGAAAACCCCCCAGACCGAGCCCAACACCCCTGGCACTGCCTAGCCAGCACTGACCCGTGTCCCCAAGTGCCACATCCACACTGCCAAGCTGCCCAGGGCTGGGGACTGCAGCCCTGCCACTGCAGTGTGGATATTATTGTGTGGATATTATCTCCCAACGTGCAGCCCAAGCCTGCCCTGAGTCCAGGTGTCCTGCACTGCCTGGGCACATCCCAGCTGTGCCCTGGCTGAACCAGGGCTCCTCTGGCACTGGGGGCACCCCCAGGCTGCCAGGGGGGCCCTGCTGGCACAGACACCGTGTGACCCGTGGGGACAGCAGAGTTTGTACATCCACACTGACAAGGGGCACATCTCCCTGGGGCACGGAGTGACAGCTGCCCAAAACAGCACCGAGGGCTGGCAGGGCCTGCCTGGGCAGTGCCACTGTGGGGGCTGGGGTCAGGGCAGCCACAGCCCCTCTGGGACAGAGGGGACAGGCTGGGGACAGGCAGCCCTTGGTGCCCAATCCCCCAGCAGTGGGGTGAGGGATGGACAGGGGGTGTTGAGGGGGCTGAGGGACAATGATGACACAGCCCCGGGCTGAGGGACAATGACAGCAGGAGGGGACAGATGTCCCGGCCATGGCACAGGATGAAGGGACAGCAGAGGCTCTGCAGGTGCAGCACTGCAGCTGCCAGCCAGGTCTGGCCATGCAGGGGATGCAGCCGTGCAGCCCGTTCAGGGAGGAAGCAGCACCACCGGGAGGCACTGCAGCCCCGCACACGGCTCCTCGGCCCGGGGGTCGGAGCAGCAGCCCGGCACGGCAGGACGGGCTGGGACAGACTGCTGGGCACGCCGGGAGGGGCGAGGGACACAGCACAGCACGGGAGCCGCTGGATGCTGTCCCCATTCGCCTTCAGACCATTAAACTGCAGCCTGGTGTAAAAGCCAAAATGACTTACCTGCCCTTTGGTGCCTCTGATGCACACCCACTGACCAGTCAGAGCAGCACAGCTCTGAAAATGCCCCTCGAGCCCAGGAACAGCTTCTGGGCTGACATTCAGAAGCCAGTGCTAGATTTTGTACTGCTTCACTAAACTTCACTTATTTCCGCCTTAATTCTTCATTCTTCTGTACTTTTAATGCTGCTCACAGGACTGAAAACTGGCCTGTTTCTATGGAATGAAGGGATGGCATTCACAAGAAACTTTATACAAGACAATTTGGGTACTGCTTTTTCATCTGTTGCTTGTTACCAAATTACAAGTTGTATAAATGGAAACAAATGTCTTATTTGACAACACATTCATACCCTGAACTGAAAAAGAGCAATTCTCTGAAACTTTGGTAAGCAGAAATACAGAAAGACATGCAGTATTTCTGAACACAAGACAAAGCAGCAGCTCCAGAAATGCACAGTGTTCAGGAAGGCTTTAAAGTAGCCAACTCTGTCTAAATAGAACATTAATATCAGGAGAAGATAACAGGGGTTTCCAAATAAGTCAGTGTTTTGCTTTGATGCTTTCAAACTGAAATCCTGTTTTCAAAGATGCAACTCTTTACTGTTTGGCAGGAAGGCAGCAGCACTTTGGCTTTTCACTCTGTCCATTCCAAGTGAAGCAACAGGCTCAGAGCTGCTCTCTGGGCGTGCAGGAGCACCTCCAGTGAGCCAGCAGAGCAGCACAGAAACCCCTCAGAGCACACAGAGCCAGGATCTGCACCCCAAACAGCCTCCAATGGTTTTCTCTTCTACATTAAAGTTCGTGGTTCAAAGTAATTTAAGAAACCTGAACTTATAACAAGGATTTCATCCAGCTCACACCTCCCACTGCCAGCTTCTCCATGGCCATAGAGTTCTCATGCAGTTTCCCATTTTTACAAACATAAGCACAATTCCTGAACTCTGGATCCAGCAGCTGGCTGGAGTTAGATTTGCCATCCTGGGGAAACAGATAAGGCAGAGAAGGAACCTGAGGGACAACCAGCAGGAATCTTACACATAGTTAAAGCAGCAAAAAGTACAAGGCTCTCCCTTGCATAAGCAGGTCCTGCTGCACAAAACAAAGACCCAACTGCTGCCCAGACCTCATTTCTACAGTTTTTGCAGAGCAAGTCCCAGTGCTCCCACTGGGTGATTTGAAGTGAAAACCGTCTACAATTAGAACTCACTAAAACCTTTAAAAAAACATTTCTGTCTTTAATAATAATAGTGCAAGCTAAGCAAATAGCTCTCAAACCACTTCTCCAAATATTAAATCAGCTCCAAGACTGTGCTTTGCCTGTGGGGAGGAAGGCAGGGGTGGAAAGGGACTCCTGGCTTTGCACAGACCCAGGGACAAAGGCAAACCCGGCTGTGGGGCCTGCAGCCCCCCGGGCAAGTCTCCCCTTGTGGCCCCATCACTCACAGAAGCCCTATGGAAAGGGCATCCCATCATTTCCTGATGTGGAAAACCATTGAAAAGCTGCAAGAGAATCCACAGCCTTTGTCCATAACCAACAGAGCCGAGGAAAACAATTAGAATATTAGCAGAACTTAATTAGAATACTAACAGGACTCAATTAGAATATTAACAGGATGAGATTTCTGATGGGATTTCACCTTTCACCTTTACCTGCAGTTTTGCTAGCTCTAATAAAACACAATTTTTGCAATGAAAAGGATTATTTTAAAATTATAAAATGCATTGCAGAAGATTTCACTTCTACAAAACAGAAGAATCAACTTCAGGAGGAGGTTGACTTCAAGCCACAAAGAGGCAAATATAAAATTATCAATGTCTGTATTTGAGTGGAAACTCTGAGTTCCTGAGAAATTTCATTCCCGCTGTAATCCTGCTCCAAGCAGGAACATTCACTGTCAGCCCTGCTGTAATCCTGCCACAACCAGAAACTTTTATGGTTTTTCCATGGACTGCATTCTTTCTGGCTAGAAACAAATCCTGGCCTTAGCTCCCAGAGGTGTTCCCAAGGCAGAGCTGACACTCCAGGAGCAGCCTGGCCACTCAGTTCCCCATCCCAGTGTCCAGGAGGGGAGCTGGCCCTGCCAGGGAATGAGCCCATGATTAGACATGTCACTCAGGCTCTCAATGTCTTGGTCTTGAAATAAAAATATTTCAAAAACTACACCTGGAAATGTATCACAGCCTCCTAACAACACCTATGAACAATTTAAACACAACCTGAAAAGGCAACAACATCCATCCTCCTTCCATCCCCTCCCAGCAGCTCAGGAAGGAAAAACTTGCTGGATTTTCTGGGCTTGACCTCAGTGCAAGGACAGGCCCAGGAGAGAGACCTGGGGCTCACTGGCATCCCCAGAATGCTGCACACGTGGCAGGGACCACAGGAAGGAGCTGCAGCAGAAAAACTCCCAGAAGACTGCAAAGAAAAACCAGGATGGCATTTGAGATCCCAGGGGGTGGAGAGGAAGAATCATCAGTGAGTCAAAGTGCCCAGTGCAAGGTTTAACAACTGTGGGAATGTTACATCCAGCATCCCTGGACTCCTGCTGGCTGCTGCTCCCATGCAGTGCTCTGCTTTTAACACACAATTACAGCTCACAATACTGGTGAACAGAAAAATAGCAAAGAACAGTGTGTACATCCAGAAGGACAGGGAAAATCTCCACATCCCCAGCAAGCCAGGCCAGAAAGGAAATGAGGGCTCAACATCCCCTCTCAATGAAGGGAAAACATCTTCTCTGCAATGAAGATAAAACATCCTCTCCATGCAATGAAGGGAAAACATCCCCTCTCAATGGAGGTAAAACATCTTTTCTGCAATGAAGATAAAACATCCCCTCTCAATGGAGGGAAAAATCCCCTCAGTGCAGCACCAGAGCTGCTGACCACACAGTCAGAGGAAGAGACTTAGGTGAAGTTTTGGTGCAAACCCCTCTCAGCTGTGTGTCCCATTTTCAGCCACACACAAGGTCAGAACTTGGCACATCCCTGCTCCAGGAAAGGTCCTTTTGCTTGGTTTTATGTTTTCCTACCCACTCCTCCACTCCTGCTGCTGGAAGCACATTTCCCTGAGGTGACTGCTGCTCTCACAGCCATGTAGATAAATTTGATTTCCTTTTTAATACAAGGAATACAATAGTAAAATCTGTTGCACACACTCAGACTGATGTGCTGGTTTTGGCTGGGGTTTAAACCACAGCAGTTGCTTATCTCAGCATCAGGATAAACAAATCACCCTGCTCAGTACTGCACTGCAGGACCTGCAGGAAAGGTTCTGGCCCCAGATTTGTTCAGCACTGCTTATTACAGACATATGCCACTAATATCAGGGCTTCTCATGCTTCCAAAAATCATTTCTGCATACGACATGGGAGGGTTTTGTCTCTGAGCTGCTGCCCACCATAAGTTCTGGTGCCATCACAAGCTGGTTCTGTTCCAGGCTCACTGGGCTGAGCCCTGTGCAGAGCTGGGAGGGGGCACTGTGGGAGCTCTGCAGAAACCTGCACCCTGCCAGCCAGGAGGGAGCAGGGCTGTGAGACAGGGGTACAGGAGCTCTGTGAGGCTCCTCCAGCTGAGCAGGGCTGATGGCATTTGCTGGATATGTTTAGTGTCATTTATACTCCCAAATATATCCAGACACATCCAGCCCCTCCAGCCAGCAAGCACTCACATAAACATCTGAAGTGGGGGAAAATAATGGAGTGCTGGCAGAAAGTGAGCCAAATGTGTTTGTCAGAGGCACTTGGATTTGCAAAACCCAGCCCTCTTCAGCCAACTCAGGCTTTGGAAACCAGTGGGAGTTTACCCATGTCATCACAGGATCAGAATTTGGCCCCTCATCCCTGCTTACCACGACCTAGAAACTCAATCCAGCTCCTACACAACCAACCAGGTATTTTCTACACGTAGTCACAAGAGAGAACCTGCCAGCAGGAGCAGAGTGAGCCCTGTGGCACTCCCAGCTGGGTTTAACTGGAACCAGTACTGCCAGGGGAAAGGGAAAAGCCAGCAGGACACCTTCCACACAGGAATGCCAGGTAGAGCAGGGCTCACACAGGGGAGTGCCAGAGGTTCCAACAACAGAGAACTCAAGGTCTGTGTTTGTGCACAGCTCTGCAAAGCATCTGCACTCAGGAGGCTGGAGCTACGTGGCCTCTCTGCCAGATGTTTCTTGTTCTTGTAGCATCAGGGATGGATGGAGGGAGCAGAGTGCAGAGCAGCCCCTGGAACCTGCCTGCCTGGGAGCAGCCTGAGCCCAGAGCCTGAGCCTGGCAGAGCCTGAGCCCAGAGCCTGGAATGGCCTGAGCCTGGCACAGCCTGAGCCCAGAGCCTGGCACAGCCTGAGCCCAGAATGGCCTGAGCCTGGCAGAGCCTGAGCCTGGCAGAGCCTGGCACAGCCTGAGCCTGGAATGGCCTGAGCCCAGAGCCTGGCACAGCCTGAGCCCAGAGCCAGAGCCTGAGCCCAGAGCCTGGCACGGCCTGAGCCCAGAGCCTGAGCCTGGAACGGCCTGAGCCTGGCAGAGCCTGAGCCAGAGCCTAGCAGAGCCTGAGCCTGGAACAGCCTGAGCCTGGCACAGCCTGAGCCCAGGACTGAGCTTGGCAGAGCCTGAGCCTGGAACAGCCTGAGCCCAGAGCCTGGAACAGCCTGGCAGCTGTGGATCTCCCATTCCCAGGGCTCCACTCACATTTCCCCTGCCTGGAAGGCAGCACCAGGAGCCCAGTGGTGCTCCTGGCCAGGCACTGGTGGGATGTGCAGACCCCAGCCCCAGCAGCACAGACACAGCAAAGCAGCTGCAGGGAGCCCCTGTCCCCCCAGGGCTGCCTGAGCCAGCCAAGGGACCCTCCCAAGGGCTGGGGGCTGCAGCAGCTCCCCCAGTGTCCCTGATCCTCCCCTTGTCCCTGATCCACCCCTGATCCCCCCCTGATCCTCCCCTGGGACCCAGGCTGCAGGAGCTGCAGCTCCCAGTGGGAATCTCACAGATTCTTGGTGCTGCTCTGGGGCTGACACAAGGATTAAACTGGAATAAAATGTTATTTCCATCATGGGCCAGGAGCTGCCCAACACACACAATGTTAATCTCTGGCTGTAACTCCCTTCTGGGGAAGTCACTTTGGACCTCACATCATCAGCAAAACCAGAACAAAGCCAAAGGCTCTGTGCTAAACTCACAGGAGATAAAGCAAACAGAGGCCAAGAGCATGTGAATTTACAGCTAAGCACTCCCAGGCAGTGGCTCTGGCCTGGGCTAATTTCAACATCAGAAAATGTTTTTCCAGGAAGGACTCAGAAATGAGCTGAGTCTCCTAGAAAAGGAAAAAGAGGCCAAGCTGTCCTTTTTCATTCTTACAGTGAAAAAGGAATTCTGAAAGTCCTTTTCTAGGAAAGAAAAGACTACATTTAGGTCAAAGGCTGGAAACCCAACAGTTCTGCTCCCTTCCCCAGCTGCTCTGGGGGGCACAGGCTGTGCCTGAGGAAGAGGAAAGGTCAGAATTGCTTTGGGGCTGCTGCCATGAAATGTCCCATCCCTGCCCTGAGCTGCTCGTGGACACAGCACTGGGAGAGGAGGAGGAGGAAGAGGAGGAGGAGGAAGAGGAGGAAGCTGCTGTAGAGCCACCCCCTGACCCCTTCCAGCAGGTAACCAGTGCCTGGTGCTCTGAGCAAAGCAAAAAACGTGCATGGTGTCTGCAAATTCAGATGGAAATCTGCTGTGATTAAGCACAACACTTCCTGCAAATAAATCCAGTGTTTAGAGTTGTTTTCCAAGTGCTTTGCACATAAACAAGGCTTCATTAACATGCTGGCAGAGGTTTAAACACTGTTTAATTGCCCAAGTCCCGCTGGCCCAGGGCTGGCAGGGACAATCCAGCTGGACCTGGAGCCAGAGCAGCTCCTGGCCCCAGGGCTGAGCCCCAGCCCAGGTCACAGCACCTGGCAGGGCTGAGCCTCCCTGGGAAACCACCCTGCACACCTCTGACAAGGACTTCAGCCCTGAGACAAAAAGCCATTTTCTCTTCAACTCAGAAAACACGAAATTGAGGCAAATGTAGAAATAAGAACAACATTGCTGGGGTTTGTGACCAGAGCTGCTGAACGTGTGGCTCAAGAATTGCTGAAAGAATTAAGGACACATTCCTTTCAGCTTGATTCAACAACTTTATGTAAAAAAAAAACCAGCATTCAGCTGACTGTTGTGGAAAATTTACCAGTTTTCAGCAGAGACTTGCCAGCTTTAAGCAGAACTCAGCCTACATTCACAACTTGCTGTATTTTACCCAAGACCAACATTGAAGTCTTTATTGTCTGATTATTTCCTGTTGCTAGATTCAACCCTCAAATCTAGAGTCACTGCCATGTCCTGATGAAGGCAAAGGTTTTTCACAGCAGTGATGTGCTGTACCCACAGCCTCTCTGAAATCTGGGATTTTTCCTGGGGCAGCAAAAGAAGTCAGTCACGCTTTTGGGTCTGACCTGTGTTCAATTAAAGACTCAGTAAGACAGTCAAAGTTTGAGATTCCTAATGCAGCACATTTAATTTCCAGATGCAAGCCAAGGGATAAACAGAAGAGAACATTTATTTTAGTGGCTGTCAAGCTGCTTCCAAGTGCTCTCTATCCCACATCCCTGACAGGATAAATAGAACCAGATCATGCTGGGCTGGATGAAGGGATCCCAAATCCCACATTCCTGACAGAGGATCCCTGCTTGCCCAGGTGTCCCAGGGGACCCTGCAGCCTCTCCTGCCTGGTGAGGAGCTCTGTGCTCCCCAAACCATGGAATCTGCACTAAGAGCTGTGCCAACAGCAACAGGGAGGCAAGAAACTGGAGAGATGTAGGGGGAATAAAATAAAATAAATGGAGGTTTGTTGTACTTTGATATGTAGGAAAGGATCAGATTTCCTGACTTCCAGCACAGCAGCTGGATATTCCATAGGAGGCTTTCAGGGAGGAAAAGGGTGGTTGGGAATAGTGGACAGCATTCAGCCCTGCAGAGCTCCCTCTGCTCAGGAATGGGAAGGACATTGGATCCAGCTGAGAGCTCTGAACAAACAGTGAGGTCTGAAACCCTTTCCAAAACAAATGGACACGAGAGCAGCCCCAGGGAGCTGTGCTGGGACCCTCCCCTGCCCCCAACAGAAAGCTTCTGTTCCATCCAGCCCTGCTGAAGGGTGCCCAGCCCATCCCTCAGCTTGGGGTCAGAGGATGGCACCTCCTGCCCCATCCCCTGGTCCCAAAAACCCCAGAGACAGAGCCAGACCCCAGGGCAGGGTTAAATCTGGCAGGGCAGGGCTGGGCAGATGGGATTTCCCGCCCCATCCCCTGATCCCAAAAACTCCCAGACACAGAGCCACATCCCAGGGCAGGGTTAAATCTGCCAGCCCAGGGCCAAATCTGCCAGCCCAAGGCTGGGCAGATCCCTGCTCCACACCTGGAGTGCAATGGCAAGCACCAAAAGGCATCCCCAGGTAGATAAATGTTCTTAAAATGCAAGTTTATAAACTTCTTTGGTGTGCCAGGTTGGACTCTGGTTTCCTGGAACTGGAGGGGAATTCACTCCACTGATAAGTTTGTAGGAACCTCTGTGCCCAGGGGACCTGGCTCAATGCCACTGCCAGTACAGCCATGGCTTAGAGCTGCCACACCAAGGTAAAGCTCAAAATGTTCCAGAAACATGTTCAGTGACACAATTAACTCAGAATTATCCCTTTTTTGCAGCCAGTAGCACAGGCCTTTGGGCAGCACCTTCACTGGTTTTTGGGAATGCCCAGGTGTCCCTGCAGTGCTGCTCCTGCCCAGGTCACTCCTGCTGGGACAGGACACCTCAAGCTGTGTCACCTGTCACAGTGAACCTCTTCCTGTGCTCCAGCAGACTCCAGACATTCCAGCATCACACCTAAAAACACCCATTTTTAAAAATGCCAGCTCCCATTACTTTGTGTCACAGCTCAAATATTTCCCTTCATGAGCAGGGGGTTAAACACAACCTGGACAAGCAGCCTGCAGAGCAGAGAAAGAAACTGCACATCACTCATGCTGGAGGTAATTAGCCAACACAGACTTCAGAAACCTCATCTGGAGATGTTTGTGAAGTGGTTTTTTGACTGGATCTTGATTTTGCCTGTGGTGATCCACTTTAAACCATAACATAAATAAACTCATTAAGTCTAATAAGTTCCACCCCAGCTTTAGTGTGGTTTAAAAGTTGAACCACCCCACATGCACAGCTCAAAGCAGCTCATGAGTGTTTAATTTGCCATGGGACACAGCCACTACCAGGGCTTTGGGAAGGCAGCAGCCACACAGCAGCCCCTGTGAGCCACTGAAGGAAAATATTGTCAAGAGAAAAGCAGCAGAAGAGACAGTGGGAGATCATTATCCAGCTATGGCCTCATTGTTTCAATTAGGAGAATTACAATTATGAAAGGATTTTTAATTAGATATTCTCAGCTACTTGAAAGTGGTGAACACACAAATGGAGAAAAAGGAGAGAATGACAAGTGTGAGCTCTCCACTTTTCACTCCATATCACACTTTCACATGCTTTCTCCTCCCAAACAACTCTTCACATGCTATTCTAAAGAAAAATTACTCCATTTCTTAGAGCCAAAGGTTTTAAAATGTCCCAGCAAGTGCCCAAGCCCTGTGCCCTCCTCAGCTGGTCAGTGCCAGCTCTCCCCAAAGCCAGCCCTGCTGCACTGCACACCCAGCCCAGAGCACACACTGACTTTTGTCAACAGCCACAGCAGGAACATCTCCCCATGCAAGTCAGACTTACCCAGAGCAGCCCAGCCCAGTTCTGTGTGCCCCACCACGGCCAGGCCAGTGAGGAAATGGCACTGACTGGGTGAACCCCCCTGCTCCCAGTGCTGCCACCCTGCACAGCCCAGGGCAGCACTCAGGATTGCTGAGCAGCACCTCTGCTTCCCTCCTCCCCACAGCTCAGAAGAACTCTCATTCTCTGCTCTTCACCTTGACTTTTGAAGACTCACCTAGGAATTCCTACACTCATGATTCCTCTCACACCCTGCTATTGCTGGTTTTCAATCCCAAGCCTCAAATCAGGGGCTCAGTCACAACAGGGAACTCCTGCCCAGCCAAACAGGGGCTGACCTGTGCCTGCCTTAAATAGAGCCAGGGGGTATTTAAGTATTAAATAGTTAAACCAGGGGTTTTGTGCCTGGCAGCACCTGTGCCTCACCCTTCTGCACCTGAAAATAAATGAACTGCTGACAAGCTGAGAGCAGCACCAGCCCGATGGGCAGGGGAGCAGGGGAAAGGCTGCAGCTGTCACAGACACAGATTTCACAGGCACACCTGTCACAGACACACCTGTCACAGGCACAGCTGTCACAGACACACCTGTCACGGGCAGAGCTGTCACAGACACAGCTGTCACGGGCACACCTGTCACAGACACACCTGTCACAGACACACCTGTCACAGACACACCTGTCACTGGCACACCTGTCACAGGCACAGCTGTCACAGGCACACTTTCACAGACACACCTGTCACAGACACACCTGTCACAGACACACCTGTCACTGGCACACCTGTCACTGGCACACCTGTCACAGACACACCTGTCACAGACACACCTGTCACTGGCACATCTGTCACGGGCACACCTGTCACAGACACACCTGTCACGGGCACACCTGTCATGGGCACACCTGTCATGGGCAGAGCTGTCACAGACACACCTGTCACAGACACACCTGTCACGGGCACACCTGTCTCTGGCACACCTGTCACAGACACACCTGTCACGGGCACAGCTGTCACGGGCACACCTGTCACAGACACACCTGTCACTGGCACACCTGTCACAGACACACCTGTCACGGGCACAGCTGTCACGGGCACACCTGTCACAGACACAGCTTTCACAGGCACAGCTGTCACAGGCACACCTGTCACTGGCACACCTGTCACAGACACACCTGTCACGGGCACAGCTGTCACGGGCACACCTGTCACGGGCACAGCTGTCACAGGCACAACTGTCACAGACACACCTGTCACAGACACACCTGTCACGGGCAGAGCTGTCACAGACACACCTGTCACAGGCACAGCTGTCATAGGCACAGCTGTCACAGGCACACCTGTCACAGACACACCTGTCACGGGCACACCTGTCACAGACACACCTGTCACGGACACAGCTGTCACAGGCACAGCTGTCACAAACACACCTGTCACAGGCACACCTGTCACGGGCACACCTGTCACGGGCAGAGCTGTCACAGACACACCTGTCACAGGCACAGCTGTCATAGGCACAGCTGTCACAGGCACACCTGTCACAGACACACCTGTCACGGGCACAGCTGTCACAGACACCCCTGTCACGGACACAGCTGTCACAGGCACAGCTGTCACAGGCACACCTGTCACAGACACACCTGTCACAGATACACCTGTCACAGGCACACCTGTCACAGACACACCTGTCACGGGCACACCTGTCACGGGCACACCTGTCACAGGCACACCTGTCACAGACACACCTGTCACAAACACACCTGTCACGGGCACAGCTGTCACAGGCACACCTGTCACAGGCACACCTGTCACAAACACACCTGTCACAGACACAGCTGTCACAAACACACCTGTCACAGACACACCTGTCACGGGCAGAGCTGTCACAGACACACCTGTCACAGGCACACCTGTCACAGGCACAGCTGTCACAGGCACACCTGTCACAGACACACCTGTCACAGGCACACCTGTCACGGGCACACCTGTCACAGACAGACCTGTCGCAGACACAGCTGTCACAGGCACACCTGTCACAGGCACACCTGTCACAGACACACCTGTCACGGGCACAGCTGTCACGGGCACACCTGTCACGGGCACAGCTGTCACGGGCACACCTGTCACGGGCACACCTGTCACAGCCTCCCAGGCAAGGAGTGCAGACCCCTCTCAGCTCAGCAGCTCTGGATGCACCCAGCAGGAGCTGCCTGTGGCTGCCCACACTTTACACTGATTTACAGAGCCCAGGACATCTCTGCTGCAGCCCTGGGGGTCCCTGCACACCTGGCGTGGCCACCAGCCACAGCCCATCCCACCTGGAGGAGCTGCAGGCACTGCTGGGGACAGAGGGGACGGGCGGACAGAGGGACAGAGGGGACGGGGGGACAGCAGGGGACGGGGGGACAGAGGGGACAGAGGGGACGGGGGGACAGAGGGGACAGGGGGGACAGAGGGGACAGGGGGGACAGCAGGGGACAGAGGGGACAGGGGGACAGGGGGGACAGGGGGACAGAGGGGACAGGGGGGACAGAGGGGACAGGGGGGACAGCAGGGGACAGAGGGGACAGGGGGACAGGGGGGACAGCAGGGCAGCCGTGGCCCAGTCCCCTCTGCAGCACACACTCCCCTGAAGTGCTGCTGGGTTTCCTGGAGTGCAGCACCCCTGCCCCGTGCTCAGCACCACACTGCCCACGCTGACAGCTCTGCCTGTCCCAAAATTAACACTTGCACAGATACACCAGCGGCTCCAACGCTGCCCGTGCTCCCAGAACCAGCTGCTGCTTTGCTGGGAGCTTGTCCAGCTCATTACAATGGAACTGGAATGTCTGACTGTGGCCTTGACCACAGGAGAGTTGTACCTAAGTGTGTTGTTTTGAAAATTCCCAACAAGGCACTTGGAGGGTCATGTCATCCTTTTCCAGCATCCCACCGAGGCACTGAAAGAGTTTGGCCAGCAAGAAGCTGTGAAGGAAAAGAACAACATGAAAACATTTTGCAAAGGGCCCTTAAGGAGAACTGGAACAATGTGGAGAGGAGAGAGAGCATGAGGAGGGATAAACTGAGGCAGAGTGGGAATGCTGTGTTGCAGGAACAGAGGCACCTGCAGGGCTGGCCTGGGGAACAGCTGGGACTGTGTCACAAAGGAACAGTGGGATGAGGGAGGGACCAGGCAATGTCTGCAGTGGAAGAACAAATTAAAAACCAAACATCATCAAACAAAACCCAGATACATAATTCAGGTACCTAATTAAGATCAGAATTGCATAAAAAACCCTTTTTCATGGAACACATCAGGGTGGTGCCCTCCACAGCTGTGTTCTGCCTCCTTAACATAACTTCTGTTGACTCCTGTAAATAAAGAGATCATCCTACTCCTGTCAGGATCCCAGGCCTGTGGATCAGCCCCACCACGATTTTCTTGGAGGAAGCTGAAAATCACCTGAAGAGCCAGAGCCTCACTCAACAACCCCTGATGGGCATGAGCTGCACCCAGACTCTGCTGGGCTCTGCTGCTGTGCCAGGGTACAGCCCTCATTAACACCCCTCTAATGAACAGGCTGCCCACCAGAGGTGCAGAGTCCTGAACAGTGAGGCTATTTCCATCTCCTAAGGAAAAAAGAGTCATTCCTCCCATACATCATTTGGTTTCTGTGACTCCATTCTCTGGAGCTGAGGAAGGAGAAAAAGCAAAACCTCATTTAAAGAGGGAACAGGGAAACAGCAAAGCAAGAGCAAAGCAGAGCAGGATCCCCGTGCAGGCTCTGGCAGAGGGGTGGTGAGTGCACACAAACCCCAGAACAGCTCTGGGGCAGCTCTGCCTTCCCTCCGGCCTCCTGAATAACCAAGGTTATTCCACAGAAAGGTACCTAGGAGCTGAACTGCTGGGAAATGAGCAGAAATTGTGCTCCAGCCTTGATACAATTTGCTGAGCAGGTCCAGCTCACAAACACTCCCTTCATCAGCTTTGCTCTTCCCAGCTCTCCTCAGCTCACGCTCAGTCACACTTTCTTGCCAAAATATCGTTTCATTTAACAAAAAGCTCCCTTCATTCTCCCCAGTAATGAATTCCAGCTAAACCAATGTCTTGAAGTCAGACAAGGGCCAGAATTGCCAGCAAAGCAGCGAGCTCAGCACGGGTTTGTACAGGCAGTGTGCTCTCGGGAAATCCCAGCCACATCACAGTAAAATATTCCACATGTTCCTCAGCACCTTCCGGAGGGAGAGCTTTGCATCTCTTGTAATTTAATGCTCTGCCTCTCAGAAGTGAGAGCTGCAGCTTAATGACAACAGACAGCATATCCTGAGATGAAAACCCTGTTCTTAAAATATTGACAAGGTCCATGTAAGTGAGTAAGGGTTTCCATGCAGGGTTCCCATACAGGGTTCCCATACAGGGTTTGCAGGCAGGTTTCCCGTGCAGGGTTCCCATGGGAGGTTTCCCTGCAGGGTTCCCGTGCGGGGCACGGATGGAGCAGCGGTGCCGGTCCCGCAGCATCCCCGGAGAGGCGGCGGCGGCTCCGGGCGCTTCTCCCGCCCCGCTTCCAGCGATCCCCGTGCCGGCCGGGCTGCAGGAGCCCCGGCGATCCCCGGGGAGGACGAGTCGGTGTCGGGTCCGTCCGTGCCCCAACGCGCGGCCGGTGCCGGTGCCGGTGCCGGGGCGGCGCCGAGGGTTTGTGCGAGGGATGCGAAACGAGTTAATTTGGATTGGAATCGCTCCTGGCGGGGAAGGAGCTGACGTGTGGAGCCGCCTCCGGGGGATGAGCCGAGAGCCGGGCCGGGTCTGGGGCTGGGACACACGGGCGGCACCGGCTGCAGCTCCGGGATCCCCGCGGAATTCCACGGTCTGGGATCCCTGCGGAATTCCACGGTCCGGGATCCCTGCGGAGTTCCACGGTCCGGGATCCCTGCGGAGCTCCACAGCTCCGGGATCCCCGCGGAATTCCACGGTCCGGGATCCCTGCGGAGCTCCACAGCTCCGGGATCCCCGCGGAATTCCACGGGTCCGGGATCCCCGCGGAATTCCACGGTCCGGGATCCCTGCGGAATTCCACGGTCCGGGATCCCTGCGGAGTTCCACAGCTCCGGGATCCCTGCGGAGTTTCACGGGACCGGGGCTGGGACACACGGGCGGCACCGGCTGCAGCTCCGGGATCCCTGCGGAGTTCCACGGGTCCGGGATCCCTGCGGAGCTCCACAGCTCCGGGATCCCCGCGGAATTCCACAGCTCCGGGATCCCTGCGGAGTTCCAGCTGTTCCTGCGAGCGCCGGACAGGGGCAAGCGGGGCAGCTTCAAATGACAGCGCTTTAGATCCCTCGCTGGGGGAAACCCGAGAGTTTGGGGGGCTGGTTCGTGGGCGGATTTTTCTTTCAGGTTAAGAATTCTTTGTCGCTGATGGCTTAAAGCTCGGCCGGCGCTGAGTGCCCTGTGCTGTGTTTGCAGGAACCCGCCGGCCGCCGGGGATGGCAGCGTAGGATCGCCGCAGGATGGGGGCCCCGCGCACGGAGCCCCGCGGGCTGGGGACCCTCCTGGGGACCCTCCTGGCCTGCCTGGCCACCCTGCCGGCCACCAGCGCCTGTCCCCGGCCCTGCGCCTGCCCCGGCCCCGCCGAGCTCCACTGCACCTTCCGCTACCTGAGCGCCGTCCCGCCGCGCATCCCGCCCGGCGCGCAGCGCATCAACCTGGGGTACGTGCAACCTCGGGCCGCCGGCCTGTCAACGCTTTGCACAGCGTAATTAACCATCCAGGGCTGGGAAATAACCAAATGGTTAAGGCTGTAGAGTTTAACGATCTGCAATGCCGAGCAGCGGCTGCAGCCACAGCCAGCCTGGGACCACCCACAGAAAGGAGAAATCTTGGGGTCTAACACGGGACACACGAGAACTTCAGAAGTTTTGAGCTTATATTTATATTACCTGAGCATGTTGTGTCTGTAGCATGGAACCTGGAAGATGCCTGGAACAGATTTCTCTCCAGGAAAAGGCTAGTTCAGAGCTCAGAAAGCCGACTGGGAAAGGAGCACGTGTATTGAAATCTGCAGGCGGTGCAGTGATGCAGCACCAAGGTCGGGGGTTAGATCCCTGTGTGAGCCATGCACTCGAGCTGGGCTCACGATCCTTCTGGGTCCCTCCTGATCCAGCCTGTTCTGTGATTCTGACACTTAGAAGGTCCCACAGCTTTTGGGTCCATGTTTCATCTGCTGAGTTCAGGACAAATTTGACTTGTCTGGCCATGCCAGCCTCCATGGTGATTCCATTCTCTGAGCAGTTAAAGGAGCAGGGAGCAGATCAGACCCAGGCTTGTCTGGCCCCTTCATGCAAGTGTTGTGTCTCTTTAATCAAACAATAAGACCCATCATCAATATTGGTCTGACCTGTGTATCCCTTTTGATACACATAACCTTCAAACCACCCAGATGTATCTGCAGAAAATCACAAGGAACTTTTCACTGAAGTGGCAGCAAGTGAGCACAGATGTGTTTCGTGCTTGCTGTCACTTGCCCCATCCACTGGGAATTCTCCATCAGAACGCTGTCCTGGAAAAGTGACCACCCTCAGTGCTAACATGAAGGAATGACTTTGTTTCCTCTTGGCAAAGGGAAGGGCTGCTTACCTTTAGCTGTTCCCAAAGAGTGGTTCATTTGTTTGGGCTGGTTGGATTTAAGAGCTGTGAGCTGGGGCTGACTAAACCCCTCCTGTGCAGCTACAACAGCCTGAGGAAGCTCAGCCCCACGGACTTTGCTGGCCTGGAGAAGCTGGAGCTACTGATGCTGCACAGCAATGAGATCAGCACCATCCCTGACAAGGTGTTCAGTGATTTACATTCACTGCAGGTGAGAACTAAATCGCCCAGTGTTACTTTTGTCCTGACTCAGCTTCCAGCCATACTGGCCCAGGCACAGAGCAGCCTTCTGCACCATTTCAGCTTTCTGTTCCTTACCTTGTTCACAAGAAAATGCAGTATCAAAATCCAGTATCCTAATGGGAAATGTCCTCTTCCCAGGCAGGCACTCAGGTACAGGGTAAAGAGCATGACAAGCACACTGCTAGATATCTCTCAGCTGTATCTTGGCAGGAAACTGCAGATGAAATTTCCTTTTTACAGAGGAGAAAGATTGCAAAGCTCTGTGTCTGAAAAAGAAAACCTGTCATTGTTAATTTGTTAGTCAGTTTGGGGCTTTTTGAGGATTGTTCTCCACTGAGATTTCCTATTCCCTTCAGTACTATCCTGTTCCTTTCTAGCCTTCATGAAAAAAAAAGGCCAAACTGTGTAGAAACTTTACACACTGCATATAAACACTTCAGTTCTTTAAAGAAACTCCAGTTCCCTGGCATTCCTGGTCTGGTGAAGAACTTTCACTGCACAGAGCAACCTTCAGCAGCATTTGTTAGGGGTCCTATAACTTTAACTTGGCTTAATATTTATGCATCTGTTACTTTTTCATGAACAGGTCTTAAAAATGAGTTACAACAAGGTCAGAGTGCTCCAACAGGATGTGTTCTACGGCCTGAGCAGCTTGGCACGGCTGCACATGGACCACAATCAAATTGAATTTGTGAACCCCAATGTTTTCTATGGGCTCACTTCCCTGAGGCTGGTCCACCTGGATGGAAATTTGCTTCAGCAGCTGCATCCAGACACTTTTGTCACCTTGCGCTACAGTCAGATATTCAGGATCTCCTTCCTGAAGCACATCTCTCTGTCTGACAATCTGCTGACCTCGCTTCCACAAGAAATGTTTTCCTACATGCCAGAGCTCGAGAGCATTTACCTGCATGGAAACCCCTGGTCCTGTGACTGCAGCCTGCAGGGCTTTGCAGAGTGGGCACGGGACAGACCAGGTGAGCTGAAGCCTTTGTTCCTGCTCTTTAATCCTCCTGCAGCATCTCACTCTCCCTGAGGCAGGTAACTGTCCCTTATTCATCTGTCATTCTTCCAGAAAAGATTGGGGAAAACGATCTTTGTGGGTGGGTGTGATCAGGATAAAGAGATTAATGCCACTCCATTTTCCCAGATTAAATGAATCTAGTTGCCTTAATGCATTCCCAAGTGCAGCTTTTCTTAATGTGGAATTTTCCTTGGCCAGCCCAAAGCTTCTGTGCACCAGGAGAATCCACAGGGAACAAGCTGACTTTTACGGAATTGGCAAGAGAAAGCATTGCACGTGATTCTTTAAAAAGAAAATAAGGAACTCAAGGTTCTCTAGGACTTTGCTGTTGCCATTCACTTGTCACTTCAAGTCTTGGTTTTATTTTATTCAAAAGAACCACTTGTTATATCTCATTTTAAATACTAAAACTTGTGGCACAGAAGCTTACTGAAGTTTTCTTCCCTTCAGATGTTATAAAGTGCAGGAAAGAGAGAAGTTCTGGTGTGCAGCAATGCCCAGTCTGTGCTAGCCCCAGAAATCACAATGGGAAAAGTTTAGCAGACCTTCCCTCTGCATCTTTCACGTGCACTAAGCCAGTCATCCAGGACTCCCTGAAATCCAGGAACCTCACGATGCCAGACGATGGGGATTTCAGTTTTGTGTCTCCCGAGGACTTGATAGCCCCGATAGGATCTGTGGTTCTGAATCTGACTGACCAAGCAGGAAATCGAGGCGACTTGCTTTGCGATGTCCAGAAACCGAAGGAAATGTCTCCCATCTCCTTTGACACAAACGGCCCCAGCACAGTGCTCAACACCTCCTTCTCAGCATTGCTGGTGTGCGCTATCGATTTTGAACACATCCAGCAGCTCTGGAGCATCCTGGCGCTGTACAGCAGCTCTCCTTTGGTGCTGGAGCAAACCGCGCAGGTAACCGACGTGCCTGTTGTGAGCTACAGGTACGAGCAGGTCTCCAGCGAGAGGGACGAGCTGTTCACGCGGGTGGAGGCGGTGCTGCGGGCCGAGCCAGGCTGGCTGCTGCAGCGGCGGCTGGCCCTGCAGCTGGACCGGGCGGGCACCACGCTCAGCGCGCTGCGCCTCCGCCTGTCCGCCCGGCTGCGCCTGCCCGGCCAGCCCCAGCAGCGGGGCACGCACGGCTGGGCCCTCATCGCCAGGGACGGCGGCACACGCACGGAGCTCAGCGTGCTGCCCGGGGGCTCGGTGGAGCTGCGCTGCCGGGCGGAGGGGCAGCCGGCCCCGGCCCTGCGCTGGGCGCTGCCCGACGGCAGCCGGCTGCAGGCTCCCCACATCAGCGAGGACGGCAGGATCGCCGTGCTCAGGAGCGGGGTGCTGGCGCTGAGGATGGCCGACGTGTTCGACTCGGGGCTGTACCACTGCATCGCCAGCAACCGGCACGACGCCGCCGTGCTCGCGTTCCGGGTCACGGTGCTGGAGCCGCGGGCGCGGCGCGGCGCGGTCAACGGGGCGCGGCTGGTGGCGGCTCTCGGCAGCACCCTGCACCTGCCCTGCTCCGCCACGGCCGCCCCCGAGCCTGCCCTCACCTGGGTGCTGCCCGAGCGCACCGTCCTGCGCCACTCTGCGGGGAACAAACGCCTCCTTGCCAACGGCACCTTGACAATCCAGGGGCTGACGCAGCGGGACGCGGGCTACTTCCGATGTGTGGCGGCCAACCGGCTCGGAGCTGACCTGCTGGTGTTCCAGGTGCTCCTGACACAGGAGGGGACCGCTCCGCAGGAACGGCAAGGGGCTCTGGGAGAGTGGGAAGAAGGCTCTGGCGATGATCTGCTGCTCTCTGCTGAGCTACAGGTACATCCCTCACATCCCTCGGTCACTGCAGCCACCCCGGCAGCTCCTGGGGGACCTGCTGCAGCACAGGGACATCCCTCACATCCCACACATCCCTCACATCCCTCACATCCCTCACATCCCTCACATCCCTCACATCCCTCACATCCCTCACATCCCTCACACCCCTCGGTCACTGCAGCCACCCCGGCAGCTCCTGGGGGACCTGCTGCAGCACAGGGACATCCCTCACATCCCTCACACCCCTCGGTCACTGCAGCCACCCCGGCAGCTCCTGGGGGACCTGCTGCAGCAGCAGCCAGCAGCCAGGGCACACGGAGCACACGGCAGAGGAACAGCCACAGGAAAACGCCTCAGTGGCCCCACGGAGGCAGAGCAGGCAGGAGGTTCAGGGGACACAGGAGGCAGTTTGTTTCCTCAGCCAGGAGAGTTGATCCACAGCGCTGGGCAGCCTTGCTGGAGAAAACAAAGAGGAACCTGTCAGGGACGGACAAACGAGCAGAAGTTGCAACAGAACCGCCCATTCGAGTGCACAAACTCTCAGAGGTGCCTGAGGATGAGGAGGAGACATCCGGTGATCTCATATCTCCAGAAGAAGAATTCATGATAGCAACAGAGAGATCCCTGGTATCTGCTC
Source organism: Oenanthe melanoleuca (assembly GCF_029582105.1). NCBI lineage: Eukaryota > Metazoa > Chordata > Aves > Passeriformes > Muscicapidae > Oenanthe > Oenanthe melanoleuca. The sequence continues at coordinate 12,882,653 of NC_079343.1, read as the reverse complement.
TGGGGACAGCAACAGAGCTCATGGTCACTGCAGGGCCCGAGGAGACGGCGAGTGCCACCCCTGCCCGGAGCAGCTCCCTCCTGCTCACACAGCCACCCACCCCGCTGCCCTCACCTCCTCCACACCCCGTGGCACCTGCCAGCAAAAGGCCACAAGCACTTCCAAAACCTACAGACTCATGGGAAAGACCTGATTTGAGTCAAATATCAGCAAATGGTGTAAAACAATCAACTGTACCTAGTGGAACATCCACACTCTTCCCTGCTGGGCAAAGTAACGAGCAGCATCTAAAATCTGCATCCATGACACCCATGACAGAAGCTACAGGCACCAGCAAGGCTGTAGCTCCCCAAATCCCAGCAGACAAATTACATATTTTTACTGAGCCTATTGATAATGTTTCCACCAAAAGAGATCACCAGCTCCCTGTGGCGACAGTCAATGAACCAAGCTCTGAATTTGGCCCCATTTATTTTCATAGTACTCAGAAAGGAGGAACCCCTAATCCACCACTGGCCTTGACTTTGGCTGCTCATCAGCAAATTCGGGTTGTCCAGGACACTCCAACTCACCCAGCCCAGCTCCAGCAGCACCACGGGAGACGAAGGAAAATTTCTGGTCGGAGACGAATTGTTAGACCAGGACGTGTCCCAGGCATGAAAGAGCACAGATACAATTTTGGGAGGCCAGGGTCTGCCAGAGGAGGCACAGCTGTGGCTACAGGTGTTCAACTGAACATGAACTCTGTATCAAATGTGCCAGCCTTAAATAACTTGAGCAGTTCCATGGATCCATTTAGCCCAGAGGCACCCCAGTCTTCCCCCTCCACCATGGACACGGCACTGGAGCACCCTGTGGGTACACATCAAAGCACAGCACTCCTCAGGGAGGAGGAAAAGGACCACAGGGCAAGGCAGAAAGCTGCTGCCACGGTCACGTCTGTCCCTGCAAAGGACACTGCCAGCACTGCAGCCAGGGCATTGAGTGCAGTGGGATTGAAGCCAACAGTTCCACTTGCTACTGCTCCTCAAACCCACACCAGAGGCACCAAAAGTAAAATATTCAGAGTGGGAGCAAGGAGAGGGCAGAGGAGGAAGAGGCCTCCTAAAACAGCTGCCCCACAGCGAGGGGCTGCAGCCCACAGCACTGCAGAGAGCACAGCCAACCCTACAGAGAGCACAACCACACCTGCACTGAGCACAGCCACCCCTGCAGTGAGCACAGCCACCACTGCAGAGAGCACAGCCACCCCTGCACTGAGCACAGCCACCCCTACAGAGAGCACAGCCACCACTGCAGAGAGCACAGCCACCACTGCAGAGAGCACAACCACCCCTGCAGAGAGCACAGCCACCCCTACAGAGAGCACAGCCACCCCTGCAGTGACCACAGCCACCCCTGCAGTGACCACAGCCACCCCTACACTGAGCACAGCCACCCCTGCAGTGAGCACAGCCACCACTGCAGCCAGCACAGCCACCCCTGCAGAGAGCACAGCCACCCCTGCAGTGACCACAGCCACCCCTGCAGTGACCACAGCCACCCCTGCACTGAGCACAGCCACCCCTACAGAGAGCACAGCCACCACTGCAGCCAGCACAGCCACCACTGCAGAGAGCACAACCACCCCTACACTGAGCACAGCCACCCCTGCAGTGAGCACAGCCACCCCTACAGAGAGCACAGCCACCCCTGCAGCCAGCACAGCCACCCCTGCAGAGAGCACAGCCACCCCTGCAGAGAGCACAGCCACCACTGCAGTGAGCACAGCCACCACTGCAGTGACCACAGCCACCCCTGCAGTAAGCACAGCCACCACTGCAGTGACCACAGCCACCACTGCAGAGAGCACAACCACCCCTGCAGAGAGCACAGCCACCCCTGCAGTGACAGCTCTCATGTCACCAGCTGTGCCCCCGAGCCCTGCACCCACAAAGCCTCTCCCTGGGAGCATCAGTGCAGGCTCCATGACCAGAGCAGCAGTGCTGGGGATCCCTGACAGCCCTGAGACAGCTCAGCACAGGCCCAGGGCAGCCACACAGACAGCAGCAGCCCCAGGCACCTGCAGGAGCACCTGGTCAGCAGTGTCACTGACCGGCAGTGTGACTGCCCAGAGCCCCCCCATGGCACCCCAGAGCACCCCAGGCACACAGAGGGACACCCAGCTGGCCACATCCCCGGCTGCTGGCCCTGCCCAGAGCCCCCCCACGGCACCCCAGAGCACCCCAGGCACACAGAGGGACACCCAGCTGGCCACATCCCCGGCTGCTGGCCCTGCCCAGAGCCCCCCCACGGCACCCCAGAGCACCCCAGGCACACAGAGGGACACCCAGCTGGCCACATCCCCGGCTGCTGGCCCTGCCCAGAGCCCCCCCATGGCACCCCAAACCTCCCCGGGTGCCACTGCTGCAGCCAGTGCCACATCTCAGCACATCAGAGCCACTGCCACGGCAGGAGAAACTCCCTCCCTGCAAAACGGGGAGGGGGCTGCCCAGGAGCAGCGGGGAGCAGAGCCCACAGCCCCAGCAGGAGCCGTGCCAGGGGCTCCTGCTGCAGCCACTGCTCCCAGCGCCCGGCACCCCTCCCCTCTGCCAGCCCCCACCACGGCCACCCCCAGAGCCCCAGAGCCCCCCCGGGGCGGTGGCCAGCGCCAGCCCCGGCCCGGGCCACCTCCCGAGGGCACAGGGACGGGGAGCAGCCCGCGGCCAGCACAGACTCCCTGGGCAAGGGACAGGGACAGGGACAGCTCTGCCCGCGCCTGGGCTGAAAGGCCACGACATCGAGACACCACCACCATCCCCAGCCCCACCACCTCGGGCTCTGCAAGCAGAAACCACTTCTCAAAGCCCAGAATAGTCGGAGGGAAATCGGCTGCTTACACTCTGCTGGCGAATTCTGATGCTTTCATTCCTTGTGAAGCTACTGGGAACCCCCCTCCAACAATACAGTGGACCAAGATACCATCAGGTGAGTTTGATAAACCTCTCTAGAATTTTCCTTCCTTTACTCCTGTAATTTAGCACCTCTTCTGTGTGCCAAACTCAAGCATTGCCTCATTTCAGAGTACTGTGAAATGTTAGTGAAAGGTAAACTCTGAAATGGTGACAGAGACTCACTGGAGCATCTTAGTGCTGATTCTGGAACAGCTCTTTAGTTAAATGATTTTTTAAAAATCAAACCTATGTTTAATTATGATTCCTTGCTTATTGTGGGAAGAATTAGGTATTTATTGTACATTACCTGCTATTCCAGAACAGTGAGACAAGTGAAAAGAAAAATGTGGTGAAAACCACTCAAATCGAGTTACAGCTGTGCCAGGTTTGGATTGCAAAGCCCCACCTGCTTTATCCAAACTTCATCTCTGCTGGAGATCCAGCTTCGTTCTTACTTGAAAGCTCTGTCATTCTATACTCAAAATTCTCTGATTCTTTTGGGTTTACGGCTGTTGTCTCGGTTATTTGGGCGAAGCGGAGGCGGGCAGGTGTTTGGGGCAGAGGAGAGCCTGGGGCAGGAAGGGACAGGCAGTGACAGGTAGTGACAGAGGCAGTGACAGTGATGGGCAGTGACAGTGATGGGCAGTGACAGTGACCCGCAGTGGAAGTGACAGAGACAGTGACAGGCAGTGATGGGCAGTGACAGAGGCAGTGTCAGACAGTGACCGGCAGCGACAGTGACCGGCAGTGACAGTGTCAGGCAGTGACAGTGTCAGGCAGTGACAGTGACAGTGACAGGCAGTGACGGGCAGTGATAGTGACCGGCAGTGACAGTGTCAGGCAGTGACAAGGAGTGATGAGCAGTGTCAGACAGTGATCAGCAGTGACAGTGTCAGGCAGTGACAGTGACAGGCAGTGACAGTGCTGGTGACCCGCAGTGTCAGTGCCAGTGACCAGCAGTGACAGAGGCACTGATGGGCCGTGTCAGTGCTAGTGACCCTCAGTGACAGTGACCAGCAGTGTCAGACAATGACAGGCAGTGCCAGTGCCGGTGACCCGCAGTGACAGCCCCTGTCCCGCAGGCCGCGGTGCCGCAGGTGCCAGCTGGGCAGTGCTGCCCAACGGGACTCTGGCCATCGCCCGGGCGGGGCTGCAGGACGCGGGGCAGTACCTGTGCACGGCGGCCAACGCGCTGGGCGCGGCCCGGCTGCTGGTCACGCTGGCCGTGCTGGGCTCGGCCCCGCGCATCGCCGGCGGCCAGCGGCGCCTGCTGACCGCGCACTCGGGGACCAGCGTGGCGCTGCCCTGCAGAGCCCAGGGCTGGCCCCCTCCCAGCATCTCCTGGCTCCTGGCGAACGGCACCCGCCTGTCGCACCCCTCGGGCCCCGGCAGAGCCCGCGTGGGGCCGGACGGCACGCTGCTCATCCGGGCGGTCACCGTGTACGACCGCGGCCTCTACACCTGCCTGGCCACCAGCCCCGCGGGCTCGGACACGCTGGCCCTGAGGCTGCAGGTGGTCGCGGCCCCTCCCAGCATCCTGGAGGAGAAGAGACAGAGCGTGGTGGGAGCGCTGGGGGAGAGCCTGAGGCTGCCCTGCACGGCCCAGGGGAACCCCGAGCCCACGGTGCACTGGGTGCTGCCCGACGGCACAGCGCTGAAACCCCTGCAGCTGGAGCCCCTGCAAGTACAACCCCTGCAGCTGGAGCCCCTGCAAGTAAAACCCCTGCAGCTGGAGCCCCTGCAAGTACAACCCCTGCAGCTGGAGCCCCTGCAGGTGCCACACGCCCCGCGGCTGGTGCTGCCCAATGGCACCCTGCACCTGGGCAGCCTGGCCCCCTCTGACAGCGGCACCTACGAGTGCATCGCCACCAGCTCCACGGGCTCGGACAGGAGGGTGGTCAGCCTGGAGCTGCAGCGCACGGACACGCTGCCCAGAATTGCCAGCGCCTCGCAGCAGCTGACCCGGCTGAGCTTCGGGGACAGGCTGCTTCTCAACTGCACAGCAAGTGGGGAGCCCAAGCCCAGGATAATCTGGAGACTGCCCTCCAAGGCTGTTGTGGACCAGTGGCACAGGTATGATCCAGTTTTCCTTCACCTCTTTGGAGCTCCAAACACTGTCTCCTCTGGTGCTCACATAAAAGTGTTACAGCACTAAAACACTGTGAACTAAACCAATTTTTAAGCATTTAACAGTAGCGAAACATCTGTTCTAACAGAATCTATATCTAATAACAGACCTGATAACAGATCACATCAACTGCCTAGGTGGGAGAGGTCTCCAAACAGGTACAAGTAATATTTGAGTTAAGGCTGCTACTGCCATCATGCACTGGCTGAGTGCTGTCCGTTTGGAGGAGGGGAAGTTCCTTGTAACAGATTAGTGGAGCAGGGCTCAGCAGGGAGGGGTTTCTTTCATCTCTGTCTTTGGTGGTCTCCCCACACCCCTTCCCACAGCAACAGCTCACCTGCACCTTAGGAGAGACACCCAGTGCAGGGGGGTCCCAGCAGAGTCAGCACCACTCACACCCACACAACACCAAAATTGACAGTGACACCAGGGCAGGTCAATGACATCAGGGTGGGACACGCTGGGTGGGCACTGCCTTTGGGAAGGGCTGCTGTGTTGTCCTGTGCTGTTAACTCGTTCAGTCCCTTCCAGTGCTCAGCATTCACCCCAGCACTTGTTTCCATCATTGTTTTCCTCTCTCTCTCCCCACAACAGAATGGGAAGTCGGATCCACGTCTACCCCAATGGATCCTTGGCTATCGAGGCAGTTACAGAAAAGGATGCAGGTGATTACCTGTGCGTGGCCAGAAACAGGATTGGGGATGATCTGATACTGATGAAAGTCAGCATTACAATGAAACCAGCCAAGATTGACCACAAGCAGCAGTTCAAGAAGCTGGTGCCCTACGGGAAGGATTTCAGAGTGGACTGCAAGGCCTCGGGGTCGCCCACGCCGGAGATCTCCTGGGGGCTGCCGGACGGGACAGTGGTGAACAACGCCATGGTGGCCGATGACAGCGGGCACAGGGCCCGCAGGTTCGTGCTCTTCGACAACGGCACTCTGCACCTCAACCGAGCTGGGGTGGCAGAGGGCGGAGATTACACCTGCTACGCCCAAAACACGCTGGGGAGGGACGAGATGAAGGTCCACGTCACGGTCGTTGTGGCAGCCCCTCGAATAAAGCACAACGACAAGACGGAGGTGGCGGTGGCAGCTGGAGACACGGCCCTGCTGGACTGTGAGGCTGCCGCAGAGCCCAGGGCACAGATATTCTGGCTGCTGCCCTCCGGCGGGATGATCTCCTCGTCCACAGGCAGGCACTCCCTGCACGCCAATGGCTCGCTGGCCGTCGGCCAGGCCGGCCTGCCGGACGCTGGGCAGTACCTGTGCCTGGCCAGGAACCCGGGCGGGGACGACACCAAGCTGTACAGGCTGCAGGTGGCTGCTAAACCCCCCACCATAAACGGTGTGCACGGGAACAAAACCATCATGAGGGTGACGGCAGTGAGGCACTCCAAGAAGCACATCGACTGCCGGGCAGAAGGGACTCCTCCTCCCCAGGTGACGTGGATCATGCCTGACAACATTTTCCTACCAGCCCCGTATTACGGGAGCAGGATTGCGGTGCACGAGAACGGGACACTCGAGATCCGCAACATCAGGCCCTCGGACACAGCAGATTTCATCTGCGTGGCACGAAACGCTGGGGGGGAGACTGTGCTGGTGGTGCAGCTGGAGGTCACAGAAATGCTACGGAGACCGATATTCAGAAACCCTTTCAACGAAAAGATAATAGCAATACCCGGGAAAGCCATCACACTGAACTGTTCCGTGGATGGAAACCCTCCCCCTGACATCAGCTGGATGCTGCCCAACGGCACCTGGCTCTCCAGCAGCACCAGCACGCCCCAGTTTGTCACAGGGAGCGACGGGACCCTGCGCATCGCCAGCGCCGGGAGCCGCCACGCCGGGCGCTACCGCTGCGCCGCCCGCAACCAGGTGGGCTACATAGAGAAGCTGCTGCTGCTGGAGGTGGCCCAGAAGCCCAGCATCGTGAGCTCCGCGGGGCTGGTGCGGGCGGCCAGCGGGGAGCCCCTGTCCCTGCCCTGCCGCGCCCAGGGCAGCCCCCGGCCCCGCGTGGCGTGGGCGCTGCCGGGGGGCCGCGTGCTGGAGCGGCCGCAGGCCAGCGGGAGGTTCGTGCTGCTGGACAACGGGACGCTGCTGCTCCGGGCAGCCTCTGCCCGGGACGCGGGCACCTACCTGTGCAGGGCCAGCAACGCCGCCGGGCACTCCTCGGTCAGCATCGCCGTGCAGGTCACAGCCCACGCCCCGCGCATCGTGGGCAGAGCCCCCCCGGCCCTGCGCGCCCTTCCCGGGGCCGCGGTGCAGCTGCCCTGCGTGGCGCTGGGCATCCCCAAACCCGACATCACCTGGCAGCTGCCCGACGGCTCCGTGCTCTCCGCAGCCCGCCCGGGCCGCGGCCCCGGGGCTCAGCTGCAGCCCACGGGCACGCTGCTGCTGCAGAGCCCCCGCCCCGGGCTGTACGGGTGCACAGCCACGAACAGCCTGGGCACCGACACGGCCCGCAGCCGGCTGCACGTCCCCTGAGGGGGGCTGCACGTCCCCTGAGGGGGGCTGCGGGAGCGCGGCCCGGGGGCCAGCCCTGCGGCTTTGGGCGAACTGCAAACCGGGCTCAGCCCTGCGGCTTTGGGCAAACTGCAAACTGGGCTCAGCCCTGCGGCTTTGGGCGAACTGCAAACTGGGCTCAGCCCTGCGGCTTTGGGCGAACTGCAAACTGGGCTCAGCCCTGCGGCTTTGGGCGAACTGCAAACTGGGCTCAGCCCCGCGGCTTTGGGCGAACTGCAAACTGGGCTCAGCCCTGCGGCTTCGGGCGAACTGCAAACTGGGCTCAGCCCTGCGGCTTTGGGCAAACTGCAAACTGGGCTCAGCCCTGCGGCTTTGGGCGAACTGCAAACTGGGCTCAGCCCTGCGGCTTTGGGCGAACTGCAAACTGGGCTCAGCCCCGCGGCTTTGGGCGAACTGCAAACTGGGCTCAGCCCCGCGGCTTTGGGCAAACTGGGCTCAGCCCCGCAGCTTTGGGCAAAGCACCAGTGCCTGAGCACATCCACAGCACTGTCTGCAGGGCTGGGCAAAGGAGAGAGCAAGGGGAAATCAGCTCTGGCACTGTTGGCTCTCTCTGTGTTCAGGGGATTTAAATGAGAGCAGAATTAAGGCACTTAATTACAAAGTAGTAGCAAACATTGACTATCAAACGTGGCAACTGCCTGGAAATGTGCCCAGAGAGCTCCTGTATGGACACAGGTGTGCATCATTCAACCCCCACAATTCAATCCCGACCCCCACACTCAATCCCAATTCCACCAGGAATGACTGTCACAAGCAGGGATCAGAGAGGGCAGGGACGCCTGGGAACCCAGGACCAGTTTTTTTGGGATGCAGATTACCTTCTCAATATTTTTAATATTCAGTATGTTTTTAAAATAAATATCCAATGGTGTAACAAGTAGTGAAGTACTTTCAAGAGCACAGCTGTGGTTGCCACAGTCTTTTCTGCAGAGCTGGGGGATGACACAGAACAGCTCAGTTTGGAATGAGGGAGGAAGATTTGCTCAGCACTGTCAGGCCAGTGCACACAGACTGGGTGTAGAATCACTCCAGCTTGGCATCACTTTCTTATTGTCACAAAAGCATTTTTGAATAAAAATCACATCCATTTGAATCTCAATTTACAATTGTGATTCCTCGATGGAGCAGCCAGGTAGGTTTAAAAAGCAAATTGAGTTTGCACAAAACAGGAAAATAGTGTTACCAGAGTATTTTAAATACTCCAACATTTAAAGCTCCTCTTGCAAAATGAATGCATTGAAAATGAATTGTATAGACTAACTCCTAAATGACATAAATTTTATGTCAATTTTATGTCACTTCAGCACCTTCTTACCACAGTCAGAGCAAGAGGAATTGGTGCTTTAAACAAAGAACTCTATAAAGTGCATATAAAAATCACAGTCAAATAAACATGATTCAAGTGATGCTTGTTCTGCCAACAAAAAAAGAGGTGAACATTTTAATGAACAAATTAACTTTTATGCCAAAATCAGAAATGCCTTTCAGTTCAGTAGTTTGATCCACTGCAGTTCTTGAAAAAAAAATTAAAATAAAAAAGTGTTTCCCACAAATAAATAAATTCAGCACTTTGTCCTCTTTAAAGTAACAGGACCTAAAAATTACTGAATTGATAAAATTTGCCATAACATTCTTCAAATAGCCCCACAAAAATCCAGATATTAAAATCTAGTTAAGCACAAATATAACCCTAAACCCAAACCCAACCTTGCTGCTGCAGGGGGCACAGAGCACTGCTGACCCCTCAGCTCTGCACAAGGATGGGAAATGCATCTCTGGAGAGGCCAGCCTGGATTAAACACCACTTCTGGCCTGAAAATTTAAATGGTGAATGCCACTTGTAAATGAGAGTGAAAAAAGCTCCAAAACTCTGGGCTGCTCTCTGTTCTGTGTCACATAAAGTGTCTCACTGCTACTGCTGCACAAAGTCTCATGTCAGACCAAGAGCATGACACGAACATCTCCATGTGCAAGGCAACTGTATGAGATGGTGACAGTTTATGCACTCTCAATTTGATAAAAACCATGGATCTCTCTGTCAGACTTCAAAGGCAATCTCATACATTTGTTTCAAAGGCAGCATCTCTTTAAACTTTTTAGCCACTCTCTGGTGTATTCTGAAGACTTTACACAGCTATAATACAGATTAGTTGTATTTGGAGCTTCAGAAATAAATATTTAACGTTTATAACTGGAACCAAACTTTTAAACTTCTGCTTGGAGAAGTGACAGCAAAACATCAAACATCACAAAGTGCTGCCCTCTGGAGCCAGTGAACGGCTGTGAGATCACTGAACACTGGGATTCACTATGACAAGAAACAATCCTACACAAAACACAGCACATGTCAGAAATGCTGGAAACCTGTGGGCCTGTGGATCTACTGCATCCAGCAGATGGCAAATCATCCACATTCAGAACTGAGAGTCAGCAAGAGTGAGAATTGCCTGTGGTGAGCTCACCATGTGCAAGGTCCTGAGCTCAGCACGTCCCTCCAGGGAGGAATTTGTGCTGGACAGAAACTGCCCCCTCCCCACCATCCCCATCCCTCCTTCACCTGGGGCTTCACCTCCTGAGGGCAGCCCAGCAGCTCTGGGAGGTGTTTGGGGTCTGCTGGATTCCTGCCTCCTGCCCTTGCCTTCTGTCCATCCACGGCAGGCTGTCCTGCTGGGAGCTCTCCCAGCCTGTCCCTGCTCCTGAGGCACTGAGCTGAGCTGGCCCTTCCTCCTCCTCCTCCTCCTCCAGGGAAGGGCCCAGGGCTTGGAGCAGCAGCTCGGGGGTTGGGGTTGGGTTTGGGTCTGGGTTTGGGTTTGGGTCTCGGTCTGGGTCTGGGTCTGGGTCTGGGTTTGGGTTTGGGTCTGGGTCTGGGGTTGGGTTTGAGGTGGGGTCTGGGTTTGGGTTTGGGTTTGGGTCTGGGTTTGGGTTTGGGGCTGGGTTTGGGTTTGGGGTTGGTTTTGGGATTGGGTTTGGGTTTGGTTTTGGGGTACTGCAGGTGCTGCTGCTCCTCACACCTGATCCCTTCCCTGTCAACACCAACAACCCCAAACCGTGCCCAGACAGAGAGACAGGGTTTTTATGGCCTTCAGATAAACCCAAGGGACGCCTCTTGTTTGGTGGCACTGAAGGCCTGTTTTGGAATCAAAGTCAGGATCTGTGGGGTTTCACAGGACGGTCACCAGGACAGACTCAGGAGCTCTCTACATTCTGGTCTTGGAGTTTGTAGTTTATTATCATTAGGGTGTGGGTGTAAGAGAGAGTGTAAGAGAGAGAGTAGAGCATGGGGAGTAAAGAGGATAAGAGGATAAGAGGGTAAGAGAATATAAGAGAAGTAAGAGAGCGATTTCCCATTTACAATACAATTAATATAATTCTATGATGAATATTCTAATTTCCATTAACCAATCTAATACAATACACTCATTTCCTAATATTTGCATGCAACCTTTAGGAATCACTAAATTACCATGTTTTATGGCTTTCTTATCTGTAACCCTTATCTTCAGACCTTTCTTGCCATACTTGGGACAGGATGTCTGTTGGTTCTTTGGTGTTTGTGGCATTTGGCACCATCTAAACCAAGGAAGAAGCCCTAAACCTTCTCATGGCTGTTTTCAGCCTCAAAGTCGAAAATTGCTAACATTTCTATTTCCCCTGTTGTTTCAGAACATTTTGCTAAGCACTCATGTTCACAAGATGTTTCTATTTCCTTCCCAACAAGGATGTGAGGAAGGTGAACAATGCACTTGTACATCCCTGTTTGAGTCAGGAAGACCAGTGAGGATGTTTCCCCTCCACAAACTGCCCCTGTGTACCAGCCCTGCTGATCTCCCAGAGCTGCTGTGCCCTGGGGAGCCAACACCCTCAGCCAGACAGGGATGGCACAGCCCACAGCAGCAGCTGCTTTCACTATGAGAAAACATCAACTTTCTGCATGAATCATTTCCTTGTGCTTTTACTAAATTTAAGCCAGTGGCTCTGCAAGGTTTTTTGGGGTTCTCTCGTGTTTGAAGAACTTAAGTTTCTTTCCATCTCTTCTTTAAATGCATTCTAGAAAGCACATAATACAAGTTTAGTGTCCCAAACACAAATAAAAGTCACTGTCCTGCAGGGTTCCCAGTTTAAATCAAACATGAAGAAAATCCTAGACATCTCTTCCCATGCCCACATTCCTGTGTTTTTATTTTCTTCTATTCCTCCTTGCTATCACTAGGAATATTTCAGTCTCTCCTCTCTTTCCAAGAGGCCTTCCCAGACACTAGGAGTGACAGGAGGAAAAGATGAGCACAAAAAGCATTCAAAATAAATGCTGAAAATGACATCCATGACATCCATGACATCCATCCATCCATCCATCATCCATCATCCATTATCCATCATCCATCCATCCATTCTCTCCAGCTACTGAGATCTAAGAAAAAACATTGGATTTTCTTCCTGTAATGTTCTCCCTCTAAGTATTTGTGGCCTTTTAGTTTCAGGGAATCACGAAAGATTATTGATCTCTCTATCCTTCTCTCTATTTAAGGCTTAGAACAGACTAAGAAAACTGATGGAGAAGTTAATTTGTAGAGAGCTGATGCTGAGCTGTCATTTGTGTGACTGCATCTTCCTGTAGCAGAAAACAAACCCGGTCAACTCTGTTGTGAATTTCTTAGCAATGCTGCTTGAAACACTATTTCACACTGGTTAGTCAATAAATCTCTTGCACTGGATGCAGGTTCTGGTGGGGACTCCAGGTGAGAAATGACCAGAAACTCAGGGAACCTGGGCCAGCTGCACACCAGGGGACAGCCCAGACAATGCCAGGAAACCCAAGAAATGCCAGGAAAAGCCTGGGGAAAACCAGGGGGATGAATTTCCCTGGCTGTGGAGCTGTGTCCCAGCTGGGGCTGAGCTGAGGGCAGTGTGGGAAATGACAAGGTGGCAGCTCTCAGTGCCACAGCAGCTGCTGGGAACAGCCCAGAGACAGGAGCAGAGCCACTGCTCTGGGCTCTGGAGGTGCTCAGGCCCAGGGGGCTGCTGGAGCTGCAGCTGGAGTTTGGAGCAGAGGGGGAGGAAGCTCCAGGGACCCAAAGGAGAGCTGCAGGCAGGGCCAGTCTGGGACCAGCCAAGTTGCTTTTTACAACATGCAAAACTCTCAGTCTGTGCCAGCTGGAGAGGGTGATGGGTGTTCCTAAAGGAGGACAGTTTTAAACCTATAAAAACCTCCCAGGATCAAGCAAGGGATTAGGAAGACATGCTCTCAGGACTAACACCTTTATTGTTTGTCCTGGAAAGGACTGAAATCAGACTCCAGTTCATTATATTTAAATTTAGGAGAAAATTTAGGAGAAAAGATGCATTCAGACTCAAAGGAGGAACAAGAGCTCCCCATTTCCCCTCCTGGGCCTGCTCCTTTGGCACAGCACTGTAATTTCCCTGGGTTTGCACCATCAAACTGCTGACACACACCCAGCTGTGCAGGCTGCTCAGGGCTCTGTGCCTGCCTCACCTGAGAAACCTGATTCTGCAGGGCTGCCCTGAGCCCTCCCTGCTCCTCCTGCCCCAGGGCAAGTGATGCCTGGCAGGAAAGGTGCTGGCTCAGCAGGGACAGGAGGAGCAAGCACAGCACTGCATTTGTCAGGTTATTTTGATACTTCCCATCCTCAGTCCCTTCCTTGTTTTGTCTGAGCTTTTTCCCCTCAAGTGGCTCTGCTGCATCCACGTCTGGTTCTGTTTTACTCAATCAAATCTTGGCAGGGCCATTCAAGCCCATTCTCCCAGGAAGGCAGGGCCCAGCCAGCCCAGCTGCAGGAGCTCAGATCCCCCAGGTCAGATTTAACTGCTACAAGACTTGAGCAAAGCAGTGACAAAATGCCTTTGGAGCCACAGTGAGGACTGAGCAGTCACAATTTCTCATGAGCAGAAAGTTCAAGAGCAGCAGCCCCATTTATTGTTAATCCAAGTAAATAGAAGGAACCTTCAGGTAACTATTTCTGTACATTCCTGGTTCAAGTGCTGAACAATCAGGCAATCTACACTCAATTAAACATCATGTTGGCTAAAAGAATTAAAAAGGTGCCACAAAAATACCTTAGGAATGTCCTGTTACCATTCTGTCTTGCATTGCTCCTGTCAGCATTTCCAGGAGAGCTGGGGCTGAAGAGGCTGTGCCAGAGTTAAAGGTGTTTTATTTAGCTCAGGGTGGCTGAAACAGCCCTGTGCTCCTTTGGCACCTTGTCCCACACACTCATTCCAGAGCCCACAGTGAAACACAGTGCATACAGCACACCCATGGCATGTCTGCTCATGGACTGTGTCAACATTTTACACACTTTTCTGCATTCAGGATTTAAATCAGAAAGTTTGGAAACCAATACTCACAGGCTCCTTCATGCAGTTTGATCGCAAGGTGCAGCTCCAACCATGAGAGTCACAGAGTCCACTGGTCTAAGTCCTGGGGGAGAATTTACAGTACAAATGTTAATTGTTAATAATATTAACATTGAAGTCAGCACTTCACACAAGTGAAGAAAATAAATAAATTTCATACTTTAACACATCATATGCAGAAACCTCATAAGCAGATGATCACAATCACTGATCCTTTTGATAGTTTATGGCCATTCCTCACTGACTCCAACAGTAACACAATGAAGAGAGTGGCACCACATGAACCTCCAGCCATGCCAGAATGCTCTGACAAAGCTGGAGCTGCCTCCTCAGCACAGAACTGCAACAGCTCCCATTTATCTGATGCTTCTTCAGCAAATCAAACATTTGGAATTACTAATTCAGGTGCCAACGAGCTGAACTTTGCCAATCCAAAGGCAGTTCTTGGTTTGGAAAACAGCACTCCCCACATGTGGAGAGCTGCTCAGAGTGATGCTCCTGCAACTTCCACAGTGGCAGACACCTGGGATTTGTGGCAAAGCACAGAAAACTCATCTGAGACCCAGCTTCCTACCAATATTTGAGAGGGACCTGCCTGAGTTTAAATGTACTGGGGCTGGGTGTTGGGGTCAACATGTGAAATAACCACAGGTGCCTGCAGGCTGTCCCTGGGGCTGTGTGTCTGTGCCTGCAGGCTGTCCCCTGGGGTGGTCACCAGGGAAGGGGCTGTGTGTGCCTGCAGCCTGTCCCTGTGTGTGTGTGTGTGTGTGCCTGCAGCCTGTCCCTGTGTGCCTGCAGCCTGTCCCTGTCCCTGTGTCTGTGTGTGCCTGCAGCCTGGCTCCCCAGGATGACATCCCTGCCAGGTGTACATCCCTGCCAGGTGCACATCCCTGCCAGGTGCACATCCCTAGCAGGTGTACATCCCTGCCAGGTGTACATCCCTGCCAGGTGTACATCCCTCCCAGGTGTACATCCCTGCCAGGTGTGTATCCCTAGCAGGTGTACATCCCTGCCAGGTGTACATCCCTGCCAGGTGTACATCCCTCCCAGGTGTACATCCCTGCCAGGTGTGTATCCCTAGCAGGTGTGTATCCCTAGCAGGTGTACATCCCTGCCAGGTGTACATCCCTAGCAGGTGTACATCCCTGCCAGGTGTACAGAAGGAACACTGCAGCAAACTCCTGCAGATTTACCTGTACCCAACCCCAAAATCAGCTGGCACAGCAGAATGTTCCTCCAGAGATGGCACAGGGTGTGATGTGGGAGCTGGGGCATGATTCAGGGTTATGTAACAGCAGAGTTGACTCACCCCACTGCAAGTTATTTTCTCTCTGTTCCAGAGTGAAACTCACTTGGCTGCATTTAGATGTTCCCTTTTGTGCTCTTACAAAACTGCTTCCCCTCAGCTGCTCTGCCCTGCCAAGGATGCCCCACACTTAGAGAATCACACACTGGGTTGGGTTGGAAGGAACTTTAAGGGTCTCCCCATCCCATGGCAGGGACACTCCCACTGTCCCAGTGTCCAGCCTGGCCTGGGGCACTGCCAGGGATCCAGGGGCAGCCACAGCTGCTCTGGGCACCTGCCACCCTCACAGGGAACAATTCCTTCCTCATACCCAAGTCTCTCTCAGTCTAAAGCCATTCCCCCAATAAAAACTCCTAATACTTTTAAAAAACAGGTTTTCCAGAAATCTATGTAGACAAAATCCATAATCTATAAATCACACATTTAATGAATGAAATTCCCCTCCAGGTGTCATCACCCAGGGAGCTGCAGTGGGGCACAGGGAATTCACTAAGGAGAAATGAGAAAATTCACTCAAATTAAAAGCTACATTTGATAGTAAGGTGACTTTCCAGGGTCTGGAAATCAGTAAATAGAGAAAAGATACTTAAAACTCATATTTTGAATTAATGATTGCACAGAAGGGCAAGAACTGTCCCAGGCCAGGAACAGCAATATGTGAAGTGGTTTTCTTCAGGGAGAAAAAGAGGTGTTAGTAAGGAATGCAAATTTCACACCCAAAATATTCCTAGGAGTGTTTGTCTCCAGCATGGGGTTTTATATCTCAGGGACAAATCCCACTGATTAGCCCAGCTGGGAATTCCTCATCACTGAAAAGAATCTATGAACTGGAGTTAACTCACAACAAGTCCTGGGCCCCTGTCACTGCCAGCCCCTGCCTGCTGCTCCATCCTGACCCCAGGACTGCAGGACGAGGCCATTGGCAGGCAAAGCAATTAGCAGGGTCATTAATT
The DNA here is from genome assembly GCF_029582105.1 of Oenanthe melanoleuca. Taxonomy (NCBI): domain Eukaryota; kingdom Metazoa; phylum Chordata; class Aves; order Passeriformes; family Muscicapidae; genus Oenanthe; species Oenanthe melanoleuca. The sequence goes on along the minus strand of NC_079343.1, from coordinate 12,866,434 downwards.
ATAACAAAGGACAGTGCTGGTGCTACCCTCTGCTCTGGCAGCCATGCAACAGCACAGACAGAAATCCAGGGAGTGTTTCACTCTGAGACAGAAGCAATGCTGAAGGAGGGGTCAGGAGCTAAATTAAAAAAAAAAAAAAAAAAAAAAAAAAAAAAAAAAGTGAAAGAATTTTTTAAAAAGAGGAAGTTTAGGGAAGATAAGTAACTGTTCCAGGCACACAAAACCAAACCCACCCCTCCCTCACTGACACAGAAAACACCAGAGAGGAGAGCAGAGCACAGCATCCACAGAGGGTGAGTCTCTCACCGTGAGCATTTGTGAACTGTAGTTTATTTTTGCTGCAAACTGACTGAGAGAAGCAGCTGTGCTTTCAGCAGGCTGGAAAGGAGCTGAGTGTTACTGGGAACACGGGCTGGGGTGTATGAATGCAGCAAGGAGAGCAACGTGAATTAATGTTACTGCCCTAAATACAGCTGCTTCAAAATGTATACACAAATTTTATTAACAGTTTTCAGGAATTTCTAACTCCACTTGATTTTAAAAAGATGCTTCCAAACAGGTTCTATGTATCATATCTTTAACAAATTATTTATTACTAGATGCTGTTTTGACTTGTTGTCGTAGATTAACGCTAACAAAACTTGTTATTTTTATGGTGTTCCTGAACTTTAGCTTGTGAGCAGAAGAAATTAACACTTGTGTAGTCCCTCTATATTTCCTATTTCTTTCTCCCTGCTGTTTCTGATTAAATGCTACTGCTGCCAGGTGCCTGTAAACCTACTAAAATATTGTTACTGAGAAATACTTTCCTGCTCCCTATGAAATGAAACCACAAGTCTGAACCATGCAGACCCAAACTAGGAACACAAACCAGGAGGGGAAACAGCAACTGAGGCAGTTTGTGAGTACCACAAGATGTGGATTTGCACCTGACAGGTTTCCACTCCTCCTTTACAAAGTAAAAGCCAGAAATATGGGAACCGAATTCTCTTTTAATTTAAAACTCAATGAACTGAACGTTCAAGCATAAAACTTGACAAACTCAAACCCGTTTGTGCCTCTCCCCACATCAAAGGAAACTTTTAGGGAGCACGGCATGTGGGATTTGCAGGATTTCCATCCAGCAGTGCCTGCACTGAGCCGAGGGGACAGAACCGAACCGGGGACCCGAACCCGCGGGGCAGAGGGGAAAGGGAGAGGGGAGAGGGGAATGAGGGGTGAGTGGAGAGGGGAGAGGGGAGAAGGGAGAGGGGAGAGGGGAGAGGGGAGAGGGGGAGAGGGGAGAGGGGAATGAGGGGTGAGAGGAGAGGGGAGAAGGGAGAGGGGAGAGGGGAATGAGGGGTGAGAGGAGAGGGGAGAGGGGAGAAGGGAGAGGGGAGAGGGGAGAGGGGGAGAGAGGAAAGGGGGGATCTGGGGCCGTGGGGCTCGGCTGCACCCAGAGGGTCCCGCACTGCAGCCCCTGAGCTGAGCCAGGGGGAACTCAGCCAGTGCTCCCACAGCACAGCACACACAGCACAGCACAGACCCGCACAGCACACACAGCACAAACCTGCACAGCACAGACCCGCACAGCACAGCACAGACCCGCACAGCACAGCACAGCACAAACCTGCACAGCACAGCACAGAACAGAATAGAACAGCGCAGACCCGCACAGCACAGCACAGAACAGAATAGAACAGCGCAGACCCGCACAGTATCTCCTGGGACCTGCGTGTCTCCAGGGACTGCACATCCTCCGACCGCACAGCCGCGGGACCGAAGGTCCCCCGAGACAGCACATCCTCCGGCAGAGCATCCTCCAGACACCTCACATCCTCAGACACAGCATCCTCCGAGCATCGCACTTCCTCAGACCTAATATCCCCCGGGGACCAAACATCCCCCGAGACCTCGCATCCTCAGCCTGAGCACCCTCCAGAGACCGCGCATCCCCCAGGACCGCACATCCAGAGACCGCACATCCCCCGGGCATCGCACATCCTCAGACAGAACATCCTCAGACCTAATATCCCCGGGCACCGCGCATCCCCCGGCCACCGCACATTCTCCAGAGACCGCATATCCTCAGGAGACCAAATATCCCCCAGGGACCGAAAGTCCCTCGGGGACCGCACCTCCTCAGGGCACCGCACATCCTACAAGGTCCGCACATCCTCCAGGGACCGCAAATCCTCGGACTGAACATCCCCCGGGACCACGCATCTCCAGGGCACCGCACATCCCCCAGCACCACGCATTCCCACCCCGGCCCGCCCCGCCCGCTGCCCGGCAGCACCACAAGAGCTGCATCAGCGAAGCGAACGCTGCCAAGCCCACAGCGATTTCCACACGGTGCAGAGCAGAGGGAAACCCCAGCAGCCCGCATCAGCCTGTGAGAGGGGGCAGCAACTCCTTCCCCACCCACCTGGACAGGTCCCAGACTCGCTCCTCAGGCGGCTGCAGGACACACACGGGTCGCACAGGTGAGCTGAAATGAACGTTCTGGGAGGAGCACGCAGAGGGATCCACCACGTGCTTCACCAGCCTGCAAACAAAACCACCCCAAGTTTGTCCCAACACACCTGGGGAACGTGTCCCAAGGTGTCACAGACCAGACAAACCCTTCTGCCAGCTGGGGATGTGTCCCACAGTGTCACAGACCAGACAAACCCCTCTGCCAGCTGGGAAATGTGTCCCACAGTGTCACAGACCAGACAAACCCCTCTGCCAGCTGGGAAATGTGTCCCACAGACCAGACAAACATAGATTCTCCACAGCTATCACAGCACAGCTATCACAGAATGGGGAAGTGCCTGGCATTCTGTTTCACAGGACAGGAAACTGAAACAGATACAAGCACATGGCATCAAATCTGGGGAATCTGCAGTCTTGGGGTTTTCCTGGCTTCATAGAAAACGTGCTGCAGCTTTGTCCTGATGTAACTGCCCAGAATGGACTCTGCTCACCTGTGTCTGTAAGACCAGCAATCCAAGCACGTCATACAATGCTGACTTACTGTACCTAGCTTAAAAACTTGAAGCACTGCTCTGCAAGTCACCTAAGGAAGAAATATTTCCTTCAATAATAACCTCCTCCAAAACAACAAATCACTATTTCTTTCAAGTGCTTTAAAAGTTTTAAGAAGCTTTAAAAGTTTTAAGAAGCAAGGCTGTGTACAGAAACAACACTTAGGACTCCAAGGGCAGAAGGGGCAGGCAGGAATGAGATCTGTGCTCAGAGGAGTTGCACAATCTGGCAAATCCCTGCTCCCTTTACAAGCAGTGCCTCTGGGAGTCAGTCAAAGGCAGGAAGCAAACTGCTAATTATTTATTAAAATTTCATTTCTCTCTCTTTTCTACAGAAAACAGAAGCAGAAGCTCACAGTGCATCATCTGGAGTGTGCAGTGCCACTGGCTAGGAAAGCAGAGGAAGGTGCAAGCCCAGCCTGGGATGCTCAGTGCTGCTGCTGCCCTGGCTGCTCTGAGGGATTCCACAGGGACTCTCCTGCCCAGCCCATGGTGGAGAGCAGCAGGAGGGGCTGCCCAGGACCCCCAGACAGGGACCAGCCCATGCCCAGGAGCATCCCCTGCTCTGCTCCCTGCCCTGGCTCCTGGGCTGGGTCCTGTGGGACTGGACTTGGCACCTGAACCTGCTTTGTTCTCCAGAAGCCAGCTGCTCCTACCTTCTGGGAAGAAATAAAGCTTTGTCAGGGATTTGGGCATCAGCTGGGAGCACATCAGCTCCCCTGAGGGTGTTTCCACAGGCAGACCCAGTCCCATCAACAGCTGCATCCCCCCAACAGTGCACTGGCTCACAACCACTCACAGCTGGAAACGCTGAAGCCTCATAAGAGATAAAACTCTCAATTTCTTCTTTTCTTTTCTCTGTTTGTTTCTCCAGGGAGGGGGAGCACCACAATGCAGATGAAAGGCACGGCCCAGTTCAGCTCCTCCAGGAACGACAGCAACTGCACCAGCGACAGCAGGATCAGCCAGGTCATCTTCCCTCTGCTCTACACGTTCCTGTTCCTGGTGGGGATCATCATGAACGGCCTGGCAATGTGGGTCTTCTTCAAAATATCCAGTAAATCCAACTTCATCATCTTCCTCAAGAACACCGTGATTTCTGACTTCCTCATGACCTTGACTTTTCCCTTTAAGATCCTCAGCGATGCCAAGCTGGTGTCCTGGGTGCTGCGGGGGTTTGTGTGCCAGGTCAGCCAGGTGGTGTTCTACTTCACCATGTACATCAGCATCCTGTTCCTGGGGCTGATCACCGTGGACCGCTACCAGAAAGCCGCCTCGCCCTTCCGGAGCTCCAGCCCCCGCAGCCTGCTGGCGGCCAAGCTCCTGGCCACGGCAGTCTGGCTCTCCATGTTCGCCCTCTCGCTGCCCAACATGATCCTCAACAACAAGAAGAAAACCCCCAAGAGCGTCAGGAAGTGTGCCCTGCTGAAATCCGAGTTTGGCTTGGTCTGGCACGAAATTGTCACCTACATCTGCCAGCTCATCTTCTGGGTGAGCCTGGCAGTGATCGTGGTGTGCTACATCCTCATCAGCAGGGAGCTCTACAAATCCTACAGAAGGACACGGTGCACGGGGAAGGCGTCCAAAAAGACCGTCAACCTCAAGGTTTTCATCATAATTGCCGTGTTCTTTATCTGCTTTGTGCCATTCCACTTCACCAGGATCCCCTACACGCTGAGCCAGACCAGAGCCGTGTTCGACTGCTCTGCCCAGAACACCCTGTTCTACCTGAAGGAGACCACGCTGTGGCTCACGTCCCTCAACGCCTGCCTGGACCCCTTCATCTACTTCTTCCTCTGCAAATCCTTCAGGAAATCCCTGCTGGCCATGCTGTGCCAGCACAGGGCAGTGTCAGGGCGGGGGGCACACACCAAGGGGCAGAACGAGGGCGATGACACCGATGAGACCCCGCTCTGACCCCAGCACCTTCCCGGGGCTGGCAGGGCACAAACCCAGCAGGAGGACCCACAGCCCCACTGACTTCTTTAGAAACACCCTGCAGATGAGGCACAAGCACCCTGGAACTGAAATAACAGAGGGGTCCCCTGACCCCAGCCTCCACCTTGGCAAGAAGAGCTCCCTGACCCAACATCCACACCTGCCAGGACTGCTGGGAAGAAATCTGGGCTTCAAGGTGGAACTGTAAGGGAAAATTTAACACTCAATCATGAACTGTAAAGATTTTTCAGAAATAGCTAAACTTGGGTCAGAGTAAAGTCCATGGCAGCACAGGATCAGAGAAACGCAGATAAAATCCCAGTAAATGTGATTTTTCAATACAGGGAGTTGTCACCTTGTATGCAACTGGCAGACAAACAAACCTAGGCCAGAGGAAGAGGAGCCATTTGTGCAGATTTTTGGTAACAGAATAACACTCATCTTATTCTTATCTCATTCTGTGCTTTCAGTTCCTAATCCATTGACCAATAATTAATAGCTGTATGTCAGAGGAAATGATTTCGTAATCAGGCTTATCTTGAGATGAGTTCAATCCCCAAATCCTTCCCCTTACTACAGAAATAAACAGAACTGTATGTTTTCACACAGAACATTGTATTAGAAAACATACAAAACTCGATTTACATCCCACTGAGATCTTGGGGAAAGACAGGCTCATGGTGACTCCTTTACTGATGCTCAAGGGAGCTTTCTGCACTACACAAAATACTGAACCACTTCCTTTTTTGCACTTGGAAAACTTGAAAAACAGCAGGGAAGTGTTTTCAAGTGCATGACATTTTGAGGTATCCCAGCACTTGCACATGAAATAGATTGTGGGCTGCTGGAGTGCACTGTGGTTCATTTATCAGCTCTGCAAGCAGCTGCAGCTGAGCAGTGTGTCCATCCCCAGGAGCTCATCCTGCCAAGGCCAGGGCCTGGGCACGTCCCTGCCTGCAGGGCACTGCTGCACCTGGAACCCGACTGCACAGCAGGGGAAAGGCAGCTCATTTATTGCTCACTCACTGCTCACTCACTGCTCACTCGTTGCTCACTCGTTGCTCACTCGTTACTCACTCGTTGCTCTCTCACTGCTCATTCGTTACTCACTCACTGCTCACTCGTTGCTCACTCACTGCTCACTCACTGCTCACTCGTTACTCACTCACTGCTCTCTCACTGCTCACTCGTTGCTCACTCGTTACTCACTCACTGCTCACTCGTTACTCACTCACTGCTCACTCCCTGCCACACTCAGCCGTGGGGTTTGTGCTCTCTGGCCACTCCTGGGCTGAATTCACTCCCACAAACTCTTTGGTGGCCGCTCCAGCTGGTCCCCCAGTGCCTGGGCTCCACCACGGGCACAGATTTCCCTGGGCAGTGTCCAGCCCCAGCCCCAGGCCAGGTCAGCTCCCAAGGGTGCCCAGGGAGGGAAGAACAGCCCCAGCCCCACCCAGCATCCATCCCACAGTTTCTGCAGCTGCACATGGAGAGTGGCAACGACCCAGGAGCTGCTGTCCCTGCCCAGCTGAGCTGTCAGAGCAGACCCCCTGTCCCCAGAGCAGCACTGGGGGTCTGCAGAGGAACCTGCTGCCTCTGGCAGAGCTCACCTGGATAACAACACAGCCTTGGACACCAGTGCTGTGCTGTGACAGCCTCACCTGGTCACCAGGTGGGCAGCCAGGGACACGTCAGCCCAGTGACAGGGTGAGGTGACCTCATCCCAGCCACCCTCAGAGCTGCCTGCTCTCAGCAGCCATGGAACCCTGGGCAGCACCTCACTAACCAAAATGTCCCAGGTGCTGCTGACAAACTCCCTGGGCACCCCAGAGCAATCCACACCTGCCCCAGGAAAGGGCCTGAACAGGAGCCACTGCCCACATGGCAGCCAGCCCTGAGCCAGGGGTGGCACACCCAGGCAGCAACACCCACACAGACAGTGTGCACAGAGAGATGCACCCAATTACAGAGTTATACCCAATAAACAGCTGTGCTCAGAGAAATGCACCCAATCCCAGTGTTATACCCAACAAACAGCTGTGCTCAGAGAAATGCACCCAATCCCAGTGTTATACCCAACAAACAGCTGTGCTCAGAGAAATGCACCCAATCCCAGTGTTAGAAATGCAGCCAGTTCCAGTGTTAGAAATGCACCCAATCCCAGTGTTAGAAATGCACCCAGTTCCAGTGTTAGAAATTCACCCAATCCCAGTGTTAGAAATGCACCCAGTTCCAGTGTTAGAAATTCACCCAATCCCAGTGTCATCCCAACAAACACATCATCAATCCACAGCTCCCCACGCAGCAGCAGCTGCTGCCAGGACCTGAAGGGGCTGTAAGCAGCACAGTGCATCCCCTGGTGCATGGGGGATGCCAAAAATCCCCAGGAATCCATTCTGCAGCCCCAGAGCCCAGCTCAGGTCCCTGTGTGAGCAACACCAGTGCAGGGACAGGGACAGGGGCAGCCCCTCAGCACCTCGGTGGCCTTGGGGCTGAGCCCCCCTGTGGGGTCTGAGCACCCCCTTGTAAGGCACTGGCAATGCCTGGTGCCAGCAGAATTCCACCCAGAATGTGGAATTCACACACAAACATGACTGGGAGCCACACTGCAGGGTCACCCTGGAATTCTGTCAGGAAACACTCTGTGTTTGTTCATCCCACCAGTGCAGGGGCAGTGGGGCTGACCCACACACACACACACCCAGAAATGTGTCCTGAGGGATGGCCAGGTTCCCTTCCCAGTTTGGGGGAAGATGGGGTGTCTGTCCTTAGAGATTGCCAGGTTCCCTTTCCAGTTTAGAAGATGGGGTGTCTGTCCTGAGGGATGGCCAGATTCCCTTCCCAGTTTGGGAGAAGATGGAGTGTCTGTCCTTAGAGATTGCCAGGTTCCCTTTCCAGTTTGGGGCTTTCTCATGCAGGGCAAAGGGAACAGACAAAGGCAACAGCAAACACGGCTAAGTCAGGCGACACGTGAAAATGAGGAAGGAAACCACACAGCAACAGAAAAAGTCTCATCTTTCTACACATTTCCCCACTCTTAACACTTTGCTCAAGGCTCCTGCTGGCAGAGGAGCCGTGGATGAGACAGGGACAGCACAGAGGCCTCTGCTGCAGGTTTGCCCAGGTACCTGCCCTGTTGGAGTGTTGGGGGGGTGATGGGGTGGGATGGGGTGCTCAGGGCTGGAATGGGATGGGCTGGGATGGGCTGGGATGGGATGTTCAGGGCTGGGATGAGCTGGGATGGGGTGCTGGGCAGCTGGTGTTCAGGGCTGGGAGCCACCTGTGTGCACCTGACCTTGGAAAAGCTGTCTGAAGCTGTGCTGAGAAAGGCAAACAGTGGGTTCTTGGAAAGAACCACCAGAAGTCACTTACCCAGAAGGGGCTGGCTTTAGGGCTCTCACTTCTATTCAGTGCTAAAACACATTTCCATGGGAAGACCAGCAGTGCTCCAGGCAGTCTGGCCTTACACCGTGCTATGACATTACCCTGGGCCTCCAAAACAACTGTGAACCTTTTTAACCCTTCAGTGCACGTTAACTTACAAACAACTTAAATTTCAACAAGGGTTTGGATTTTCAGTGGAGCAGAAGGAAGTTGGTTGCTCAGTTTAACACAGGCTCAGGCTCTGTTTATCCCACTGTCAGGACCAGGCTGTTTTGTGCTCTCTCCCTGTTCCCAAGCCTGCTCCCGGCGATGGGAGACTCTGCCAACACGAGCAGTGCTGCTAACAGCAGCGGAGCCCCCTCCCCTGTGCCGTGCCCCCGGGACACCGCGCTCACCCAGCTGCTCTTCCCCGTGCTCTACACCCTCATCTTCCTCCTGGGGCTGCTGCTCAACAGCCTGGCCTGCTGGGCTTTCTTCCACATCCCGAGCACATCGACGTTCATCGTGTACTTGAAGAACACGCTGGTGTCTGACTCCCTGATGACGCTGCTGCTGCCGCCGAAGATCCTGGCGGACGCGGGGCTGGCGCCCTGGCGGCTCCGCGCCTTCGTCTGCCGCTTCTCGGCCGTGCTCTTCTACGCCTGCATGTACATCAGCATCGTGCTGCTGGGGCTCATCGCCTTCGACCGCTTCCTCAAGATCCTCAGGCCCTTTGGGAAGTTCTGGGTGCAGAATCCCACCTCAGCACGGATCCTGGCGGGGCTGGTCTGGCTCTTCTTCCTGCTGCTCTCGCTGCCCAACGTGGTCCTGTCCGGCGAGGCGGCCACGCCGCAGTCCGTGAGGAAGTGTGCCTCCCTCAAGAGCCCCCTGGGGCTCAGGTGGCACGAGGCTGTCAACTACATCTGCCAGCTCATCTTCTGGACCGTCCTGGTCCTCATGCTGCTCTTCTACACCGTCATTGCCAAGAAGGTGTACGAGTCCTACACAAAAACACAGAGGAAAGACAACCGAAGCCAGAAACGCATCAAGGGGAAAGTGTTCATCATCTTCACCGTGTTCTTCGTGTGCTTTGCCCCCTTCCACTTCAGCAGGGTGCCCTACACGCTGAGCCAGACCAGGCCCACGGGCTGCCGCCTGCAGAACCGGCTCTTCGTGGCCAAGGAGAGCACGCTGTGGCTGGCGGCCACCAACGTGTGCGCGGACCCGCTCATCTACCTGCTGCTGTGCCGGCCCTTCGTGGAGAGGGTGCTGTGCAGGAGGGGCAGGGCCCCGCAGGGAGCAGCCCCGAGCCAGGCAAACACCCAGCTGGACACGCGGGTGTCTCCCGCCGAGCCCTGACCCTGCAGCTGCCCTGCGTTTCACAGAGCTGGGCACAGCTGGTTTCTCTGCTGAGGAGCACAAAAAGGTGTTTGCCAACTCATGTTAACAGTCAATAAATGCAGCAAAATGGATTCTCTATGTACACTCACTGCATGCCTTAATGGGAGAAAGGCTCTTGCTGAAACTGCCTGAGACAATGCCCAGGTTAATTCTACCTGCTTTAAACTAAAACAGCTCACCTGCTGACCCCTGAGCAGCTTTCTGACCCTGGCTGCTCTGAAGGGCCACTCTGCTTTATTTGGGAGTCAGCCCCAGAGCTGCACCCCACGGAGGGGCCCCAGAGCCACGGGGGGCTCAGCCCACCCTGCACTCAGCAGCACTCAGAGAGATCCCCTTTGGTGGCACCTTCCCCCTCGCCAGCCCCAAGGAGCAGGAGCAGGGAGCAGGGGACACCCGGAGCCCCCAGCCCGAGAACCCCTCCCACCCCAGAGCTCTCCCTGGCTGTCCCTCAGGGAACAGAAACCACTTCCTCACCCACATTTCTGGAGTTCATGTCACTATTTCAAGGCAGCAGTGCCCCTTATCCCCAACCATCCCTTCCCCTCCAGCTTTACCCCTCCCACACGAGCCAGGCACTTCCATCACCCCTTGACTGCTATTGTTAGAAATTCCCTGTTTACAGCACCTAATCCAATCCAGCAGGTTGCTCCCTACTGCTTGTTTTTTTCAGAGCTGTTTTAGATTGCCGTGCATTAATTACAGCTGCCTCTGGGGTTCCCCAGCCTCTGCCACACAGGGAGATGTGTGTCTGATTTAGCAACTTCTACCACCGCATCTCCCTCACCAGGCATGTCACACCCCTTCACAGCTCTAACACCCTCCCTAACTGGAACTGAACTAATCTCCAATCTGCTTCCAATTGGTTCTGAATTGCCCTGACGATAAATCAGGGTTACCTCAGCCATTGTCTCCCTCTCAGATTAAATGCTGCATTAAAGGCTCTCCCCACACTCATACACTGTTAACAGGATTAACTCCGCTCCTTCAGGAAAGGTAAATACAATAAATTCTTAGCTGCTGAAATAGCACTTTAGTGACAGCTCAGAGGAACACACAGGAGGCTGGAACTGCTCCTGTCACCCTGCTGGCACAGTGTGACAATCACCAGAGAGGTCTGAGCTAACCCTGCGAGAAGAGGGTCTGTAAAGCAGTTGAGACCTCCCCCAAGGCAGCTGAAACCCGCTGAAACCTGCGCTCCCAAACTGGCATGGAGGGAGGAATTGAGGACAAAACTCCATCCCAGTCCTCCCTCTGATCACACCAGCACAGCCAGCACAGAATCCCATCCCTGCCTGCACCCACAGAGCAGCGTGGAGCAGGACACAGGAGGATGCTGAGGAGCAGACATTCCTCTGACTGCTGATTTCTGTTTGTGACAGAGCTCATCCAACGCTGTGCACACACACGGGCAGCTCAGAGCTGGCAGCCGTGGGTCAGGGTGGGTGTAGCCACAGAATGGGGTGAGCTGCTCCTTAAATAAAGGGTGTGCCAAAGCTTTCTGAGGAGTCTTAATCATCTGTTTTTCAGCTGTTGCTTCCTAGGGAGGTAAAAGGAGCCAAACCCAGCAAACTCTGTAGCAAAGGAGTGAAGGTGGCAGCAAGGACACAAAACCTGCTCGATCCACTCAGGGGAAAAGTCCCTGAATTCTAGCACTGGGGATTCTGCACATTTTTTCTACAAAGTTTTAGATCACTGCCTCCAGATGGAGTAAAAATCACAACAGCTGAAATGCCTCAAAGTTTAGGTCTCTGCTGTTAAGGCTGAAAGAGATACCCCAAGCAGCATTTTGGTTTTGTGATCAAACACACACCCTCCAGTCTTTGGACTGCCTCTCCTCGAGGGACCCCAGGAAATTCCTGGGTGCCCAAAGTGCTCTTCAGAGACATCCTGAGCCCTGGCACGGCTACACACAGCCAGGCTCCACAGACAGCTCCCACAGCTCACAGCAGTGCTTCAGCTAATGAGAAATGCAAAGCAGGGATTTGCATCCTGAAGGAGAGCAGGGCAGACGGGTCGGGTCTGACCCTGACGATGCACAGAGCCGGGGGCACTGCAGGGCAGGCTGGGGCTCTGAGCCCAGGCAGGATCGGCCAGCCCAGGAGCTGCAGCTCCAGGATGTGCAGGGACAGGGACATCAGCACACACTGAGCACAGAGGGGAGGAGAACTGAGCCTTAAGGCCACTTCTAAATTAGAAACTTTCCTTCCTCCCCTGTCCGTGGCAGGCATCACACACAGCCAGGAAAGGGGAAATCCAGCTTTGTCCTTTGTCCTCTGCCAGGACCTGACAAAGCAGCTCCACCTTCACAGCTGGAGCTGCAGAGCCCTCCCCGTGCTGCCAGCTCTGATCCTGCTGACACTGGGCATTAGCCAGGTGCTGAATCTGCTTTAGCACCACCTGGCACTTCTCATGGCTAAATATGGCAGGGAAGGATTCGGGGTGAAGCAAGACAGTAATTGTTGTAATAAGGTTGTTGGGGCGCTTGTGAAACCTGAGAGCTGCTCTCTAATCATCAGGGCACCAGAAGGGACACCCAGCCTGTAAATGGTGTGAACAATGGTGAAGTTACAGGTTCCCTTCAGCTCTCCCTCACTCAGACCCTGGCGTTTCTCTGCGCTGCTGTTACACGAGCTGCCCGCGGTTCGTGTGTCGGCTCGTCCCGACCTGCTCCAGCCTGGGAGCAGCAGCAGCAGCAGCAGCAGGTCTGCCCTGGAGCCTGGGCCCCAACCCAGCATGGCCTAGGTGCACTGAAATACAGAGATTTTAAAGAGAATTAACGTGCCTTTGCACCATATTCAAAAACTAAACAAACTAAAACCCCACTCTGTGCAGGTTTTATTTAGTATTTGACCATTACTAACTCACCCAATTCTGGTGTGTAAACTCCACTCCTAGAGTGCCAACCCCTAAACACTTGGGTCTCTGAAAGCAATTAAATCACATTCTTTGAACATTTCAGTTTTCACTTTCAATTTCTTCTCTTTCCCCACGGCACATCCTGCTGCTCTGGTTCTCAGAGCCCAGCCTGGGGCACCACCAGCACTGGCAGGTGGAAGAGCAGCAGCACAAATGCAGGCAGCACGTAGGCAGACTGCAGGAGAGGCTGCATTCCCTGAGCCCAGCCGTGCTCCTGAGCCCAGCTGTGCCCCTGGGATCCAGCTGTGCCCCTGAGCCCAGCTGTGCCCCTGGAATCCAGCTCTGTGCCCAGAGCTCCCAGCACCCTGTGCAGAGCACCCAGCACCGTACAGGTGAGCCCATAGCACCCTACAGGTGAGCCCACAGCACCCTACAGGTGAGCTCACAGCACCCAGCACCCTACAGGTGAGCCCACAGCACCCTACAGGTGAGCTCACAGCACCCTGCAGGTGAGCCCAGAGCTCCCAGCACCCTACAGGTGAGCTCCCAGCACCCTGCAGGTGAGCCCAGAGCTCCCAGCACCCTACAGGTGAGCTCCCAGCACCCTACAGGTGTGCCCAGAGCACCCAGCACCCTACAGGTGAGCCCACAGCACCCTACAGGTGAGCCCACAGCTCCCAGCACCCTGCAGGTGAGCTCCCAGCACCCTGCAGGTGAGCTCCCAGCACCCTGCAGGTGAGCTCACAGCACCCTACAGGTGTGCCCAGAGCACCCAGCACCCTACAGGTGTGCCCAGAGCTCCCAGCACCCTGCAGGTGAGCCCAGAGCTCCCAGCACCCTGCAGGTGAGCTCGGCGCTGCCTCCCAGCCCGTCCTCCCCAGGTGAATCACCGTCTGCGTCCTGGGCGCCCCAGCTGCTCTGGAGCCAGGAAGTGAGCGGGAGCTCCCCGCGCCTGCCATGTGAGTCATTCCCAGGAATGAGAGAGCCAGTTGCTCCAGTCGCTCCTGGCCGGGGGAATTTCGCCTCTCCGCTCGGGTATCCCCAGAAGGAGCCGTCGGCAGCCCCGGGCTGCTCCCGGCCATGGCCGGCCGCTCTGCGCTGCCCCGGCTGCCGCTCCGCCGCCGCCCGTAGCTGCGGGATGCGCCCTGCCCGGCCCTGAGCGCTCGGGATGCGGCTCCGGGACCCGCGGGGGCCGCGATGCTGACAGGTAAGCGAGCTCTGACAGCCCGTAGCTCGGGGAAGCATCCCAGGCTCTCACCGTGGGGGGAAATCGGCAATCAAGGCGCGGTTGCTGAAAACCAGGCTTGGGACCATAAAGGGAATGTCGGGTCGATTCAAAGTGTGAAAAGTTCTCGAAATAGCGTGTCTTACCAGCCTTTTACTCACTCGTGCATCGTGGTCATGGTGGGAAAAAAAAAAAAAAAAAAAAAAAAAAAACGTCAGTTTCTACTAATTGTTCCTTGTAAGATACAGCTCAAAGTGCAGGTGGGTCCATTGTTTCAGAGCTCCCTGACAGAGCTAAACTCATCTAAACTCATCTAAAGTACAATTTGGTAACTACAAGATCTGAATTTGCTTTAAGAGGGTTTGTGCCATATTCCCTTTCAGTACAGAAAAGCAAACTTGAGCTCTCTTCACTCTGTGAAGAGAATAAACGTTCTCTTCCTTCGTACCTCGTTCAGGTCGTGTTAAAACTTGTCAGGTTCACTGGAAAAACCACATAGCTCTGAATGAGCAGGCTGGATCTGATGAGTCTCAGCTTGGGAAATCTCTGGGGTGCTTGCAGAAACCTCTGTCTTTGAGGGAGATTTTGTATGGAAAGTTTGTTCTTGGTTAGGGAGCACTGGGGGCAGCAGCAGGATTCGAGGGTTTGTTAGAAAATTCCTTGTTTGTGCCTGGAGCCACTCTCCTGTGTGCTCCATCTGCAAACCAGCAGCTTTTCACACTTCTTTCCATCTTTTTAAAGAGTTCTGCAACCCTCTTTGGAAAGGGAAACCAGGAAACTTTGGCTGGTGTTGCTGATTCACTGGCAGGCACTGGTGCTGAGCATGGCAGCCACCAGAATTTTCTGGTCAGGATAAGCCTCCCCTGCCCTCCTGCAGCCCTGGGGCACCTGAGAGCATCTCTGCCTCCCCCTGGGGCACCTGAGAGCCTTGGGAGGGGGGTGGCAGCACCTGCAGGAGGGGCAGAGGGCTGGAGGGTGTGAGGGGCTCACACACACACACATACACACAAAATGTGTGTGAAAACCACATTTCCTGCAGCATCAGCAGTGAGCCCTCCCCAGCTGCTCAGGGCTGGGTGTCCCAGCTCAGCCCGTCACCTCCTCCCTGCCAGGCTGAGGGGGACAGGAGGGACAGGAAAGGACAGGAGGGGACAGGAGGGACAGGAGCACTGCATGAGCCAGGCCAGGATCAGGGCATGGGCAGGGAAGGCTCCTTCTCATTTACAACCAGTCCCTTGCTCACCTTCACAAAGCCAAGTTCAAAAAGAGCCTTTCTTCAAAAAGAGCCTCCTTTGTGAGCCAGTGAGCACCAGAAGCCAGGCAAACCCTGTGCTCCAGCTGCAGCTCTGAACTGCAGCTGTGCAGGGCTGCTCACCAGGAGCTGGGTGAAACCCTCCTGACACACCATGAGCTCCAAACCTCTGCAGCAGCCCAGGCTCCAGCCCAGGGCTGCCAGGAAAGCCCTGGAGGAAGGAGAAGAGATTCATCCCTGCTTCTCAGCAGTCTGAACCCTTCCCAACACAAAGAATTGCCATAACATCTTGAATTAAACATTGCACTGTCAATCATGCAGAGTTGGGTTTCCACTTCTGACCGACGATGAGTCTCACACCAGGGCTGCAGCCTCAGCTTCTGGGCACAGGATCCTCCTCAGGAAAACATCAGTGAGGTGCCAGAGGGACAGCTGATGCTGACAGCACACACTGGGCTTGGGTCAGCAACTTCAGCCACCCTGAGAGGGGCAGGGAACTCTGAGCATGGCACCAGGCTGGACTTCTCCCTGAAATCCCCCTGACTGTCCTTTTCCTTCATCTTTCATCTTTTTGCATCTTTGCAAGCAGCACACAGAGCACAGGGCAGCAGATGCACTGGAGCACACAGACACCAGCTGACACAGGCACACCAGGATTTCTGGTGCTGCTGTGATGTGAGTTAGGATTGCACACAAAAGATCAATGGGAATTGCTTCAGCACGAAGAAAAGTGCCTGGAAATTAGACTGGGATTACTGAAAGACTTAAATGGCTCTGGCTACAAGCATGTACCAATAATTATTCTGATTTCCCAATGTGTTTTCTCTCAGTGGCCCCTGAGGGATGTGATGGAGGCACAGAGGGCACTGAGAGCTGGCACAGGACATGTCCTTTGTTGTCACAGGGCACTGAGAGCTGGGACAGGACATGTCCCACCTGGCACAGGGCACTGCCCCTTGGGCTCTGCAGGTCACAGGGGACTTTCATCCTGGGGACACTGTCCCTGCCAGCAGTGCCCCAGCTCAGGGCCAGGGCACACTCCTGCCTGTCCTGGCTCACCAAGGACAGGGCAGGGCAGGATGCTGGGGCAGGCAGAGGGGAGCCAGCAGCCCTGGAGCTCTGCAGGGCAGGATGCTGCTCTGAGCCAGGGGACAGCTGAGCTGGGCTGGCAGGGACGGGAAGTTCCAGGAGGAGCCTGAAAACACAGAGGGGGATTTGTGCCAGATGCTGGAGCAGCTCTGCAGATGCAGGTTCCCATTTCTGCTGGGACTACAGGGACAGGGACCACGAGGCACAGCTGGGGACAGTGCCACCCCAGCTGGGGACAGTGCCACCCCAGCCCCTCCTTGCAGGCTCTGTGACCCACAGCTGGGGACAATGCCACCCCTGCTGGGGACAGTGCCACCCCAGCTGGGGACAGTGCCACCACAGCGGGGACAGTGCCACCCCAGCTGGGGACAGTGCCACCCCTGCTGGGGACAGTGCCACCCCAGCTGGGGACAGTGCCACCCCAGCCCCTCCCTGCAGGCTCCACGAGGCACAGCTGGTCACAGTGCCACCCCAGCTGGGACAGTGCCACCCCAGCTGGGACAGTGCCACCGCAGCCCCTCCCTGCAGGCTCCCTGCAGCTCCTGGCACCCAGAGCCAGCCCAGGACAGGGCTCAGCCCCAGTCCCTGTCCCAGCTGAAGGGACCTGTGCTGGTCACTGGCTCTGGGGGCTCCAGCCCTGCCCAGGGCACAGAGGGACCCCGGGGCTCCCAGCCCTGCACCAGGATGCACTGGCTGCAAAACCACCAGAACCATCAGACACAAAGCACAAGACAGCAGAAGGGCAAGTCTCTGATGTACAACTCAAGCAGGAAATTCAGGTTATTCCACTGAGCATTAGCAGCACATTAACATGTTCCTCCTCCTGCAGGGAGATGGACCATTTCTGGCAGAAGCCTCTGAGGAAGGGGAAGGTGGCAGTGCCTGCTGTGGGACTGGGCTTGCAGTGAGCAGGTGAATGAGGAGGTGCAGGCAGGGACAAGCAGAGCATGCAGCCTTGCTCAGGGAGCAGGGGCAGAGCAGGGACAGGGCACAGCTGTGGGGTGGCACAGGGGCTGAGGCAGGCACACGTGCTCTCACTGCACCACTGCTCTCTCCCTAAATCTGCACAAACTCAGTGATTTGGTTCTGAGGGGCAGCAGAAAAGAGCAGCACTGCAGCCAGCCAGAGCAGGTTAATCTATGTCTGTTTAATGTATGTCACATGTCCTTTGCTGCATTAGCCCTGGCATTTACCCAGCCTCGTGGGATGGATGCAGAGCCACTGCCAGGAAGGCAGACATCAAGTTATGGGCCCAAGTGAAAACCACCATTAAGACTCTGCAGCTCCATGACCTAGAGTAGCTGGTTTGGCCACAAAGAGAGTTTTCTAATTCTAGAAAGTTTTAAACAAAATGAAAAAATGTCAGAATAGCTGGTTTGGCCACAAAGAGAGTTTTCTAATTCTAAAAAGTTTTAAACAAAATGAAAAAATGTCAGAATAGCTGGTTTGGCCACAAAGAGAGTTTTCTAATTCTAAAAAGTTTTAAACAAAATGAAAAAATGTCAGAATGGCTGGTCTAGGCCACAAAGAGAGTTTTCTAATTCTAAAAAATGTTAAATAAAATGAAAAAAATTAGACTTGAGGATATACCATGTCTTTAAACAGGAAGGCAGCTTAAAGCCTTAGTCAGACTCTGCATGTTCCCTCCCCAGCTGGCACTGAAGCTGCCATGCAGTTTGTTATTTCATTTCTTCTCTGAGGTTACAGCAGTCACGCACACAAACCAGACTGGCCACACCAGCAGCAGCAGATTATCTCATCAGCCACAGACAAAGAGCAGAAGCTCCAGAAGTAAAATGCATTCTGCTTTACAGAGCTGCCTGGGTAAAGGAGCAGCTTCCAGAGCATCTTCAAAGCCTTCCAAGCAGAATATCTGCAGCAGAGACAGGTGTGCTGCAGGGCACAGAGCCACAAGCTCAGCTGGCTCAGGGTACACTGGGCAAGAATTTGCTGCTTTCTTTTTGCAACCCACAGTTTGTTGGGATCATTTTGGGACATGTTTTAGCATTAAGACCATCAGGAGCAAGAAGACACAGAGATATCCACGCCAGGGCTGGGTCCTGGTGGGGCTGCACAGCACAGGAGGGTCCCTGATGTCCCTGACCCGAGGGGATCACACCTGCACTGCCAGGAGACAGTGTGGCAGGGCAGAATTCAGCAGGGCTGTGTGGGGCCAGCACGAGGAGGAGCTGGGGCACTGCAGTGTGACAGCAGAGCTGGGACAGCAGAGCTGGGACAGCAGAGCTGTGACACTGCACTGTGACACTGCACTGTGACACTGCAGTGTGACAGCAGAGCTGTGACAGCAGAGCTGTGACACCAGAGCTGTGACACCAGAGCTGTGACACTGCACTGTGACACTGCAGTGTGACACCAGAGCTGTGACATCAGCACTGTGACACTGCAGTGTGACACCAGCACTGTGACACTGCAGTGTGACATTGCACTGTGACACTGCACTGTGACACCAGAGCTGTGACATCAGCACTGTGACACTGCAGTGTGACACCAGCACTGTGACACTGCAGTGTGACACCAGAGCTGTGACAGCAGCACTGTGACACCAGAGCTGTGACACCAGAGCTGTGACACTGCACTGTGACACTGCACTGTGACAGCAGAGCTGGGACACCAGAGCTGGGACACCAGAGCTGGGACACCAGAGCTGGGACACTGCACTGTGACAGCAGAGCTGGGACACCAGAGCTGTGACACCAGCACTGTGACACCAGCACTGTGACACTGCACTGTGACAGCAGCACTGTAACACTGCACTGTGACACCAGAGCTGTGACACTGCAGTGTGACATTGCACTGTGACACTGCACTGTGACACCAGAGCTGTGACACTGCAGTGTGACACCAGCACAGTGACACCAGCACTGTGCAGTCCCTGCTCAGCCCAGGGAATCCTGCAGCATTCCCAAGGACACAGGAGCTGGGACAGTGACACCAGAGCTGTGACACTGCACTGTGACACCAGAGCTGTGACACTGCACTGTGACACCAGAGCTGTGACACTGCAGTGTGACACCAGAGCTGTGACAGCAGCACTGTGACACCAGAGCTGTGACACCAGAGCTGTGACACTGCACTGTGACACTGCACTGTGACAGCAGAGCTGGGACACCAGAGCTGGGACACCAGAGCTGGGACACCAGAGCTGGGACACTGCACTGTGACAGCAGAGCTGGGACACCAGAGCTGTGACACCAGCACTGTGACACCAGCACTGTGACACTGCACTGTGACAGCAGCACTGTAACACTGCACTGTGACACCAGAGCTGTGACACTGCAGTGTGACATTGCACTGTGACACTGCACTGTGACACCAGAGCTGTGACACTGCAGTGTGACACCAGCACAGTGACACCAGCACTGTGCAGTCCCTGCTCAGCCCAGGGAATCCTGCAGCATTCCCAAGGACACAGGAGCTGGGACAGTGACACCAGAGCTGTGACACTGCACTGTGACACCAGAGCTGTGACACTGCACTGTGACACCAGAGCTGTGACACTGCAGTGTGACACCAGAGCTGTGACACCAGCACTGTGCAGTCCCTGCTCAGCCCAGGGAATCCTGCAGCATTCCCAAGGACACAGGAGCTGGGACAGTGACACCAGAGCTGTGACACCAGCACTGTGCAGTCCCTGCTCAGCTCCAGGCAATCCTGCAGCATTCCCAGGGACGCAGGAGCTGCCTCCTGCTCTGCCTCCAGTCCCAGGCAGCACATCCAACTCTGACTTCTCTGAGGCTGTGGCAGAGCTCTTGCCTGAAGAGCCTGAGAACAAGGAGCCTTCCAGGGGCCAGGAATTATACAGACTTAAAAGAAACTCAGGAAAGCAGGGAAATCAGCACCTTATTTACATAAGGAGTTAGATATGCATCTTTTCATGAAATCACGAACTCTTTTGATCTCTGTGCCTCCTGGGCAGAAGAGAGAGCTGCAAATCCTCAACAACAGCAAAACGTGATGGATCAGTGCTGCTCAGACCCCTGGAAAACAAAATACCTGCAGCATTCTCACAGCCTTGTTACTGTCACAGCCAACTGTGCCTGCCAAGACCAGACTGATAAAAAGGTTAAAACATCCAAATTAAAGTTTTTACTGGTGCTTTCACAGACCATTACTTGCTTTGCTGCCACCTAGTGCCACACAAAACACGGTCCCTGCATGGACCCAAAGCCCGTTCTGATCTGCACAGGGGCTGCAGGAATTCCACCCCCTCCTCATTCCCGTGAGAGCAGTCAGGTCTGGTGCACTCGGTGAGATCTGAACCAGTTTGCCATTTCCTGTCAAAACCTGTAAGCAAAAAATAAATCCCAGAGAAGTTACAACATTTGCAGACTGGCAGAGGAAAGAACAATTTGGAGCACAGCCTTACAAACTGGCATTGGCAAAATCCCCTTGAACAATGTCAAACATCCTGATGCCATCGTGGCATAAATGACTTTCTGCAGGTTTCAGTGTTCCGTGTGTGCCAGTTTCTAGGAAAAAGGAACAGGAACTTTCATTTCCACCCCAATTTGGGGGATGCACTATGAAGTGATACACACATATCTCATAATTTCCAATGAAACTTTTTTACTTCAAGAAGTGAGTGATGATTTAAAAAAAAAATCTGCTCACAGTCATGCATCACAGAAATGAGCAAGAAGAGGGCAAGAGGAGCTGAGAACAGAAGCACTGTGCAGCACCTGCCCTCAGCCAGCCCTTCGCTGGAATTCACAGGGAATTCCTTTCACAGAGCTCCTCTGTGGGGACAAGAGCTCTTCCATTATGCTTTGGTGTTAATTTGGGTTTTTTTCCCCCAGAACATCACCCTGGCACAGGCCCTGCTGCATCCCAGACCCACGGCTGCCAGTGGCACTCCTGAAGAGCATTTCAGCTGAAAACCTACAGCAACAAAGGATGGGGTACAATTTCTCCTATGGAAAGCTGCCAGGTAAAATAACAATGGGAAGAGAAGTGATTGATAAGAGTTTGTTTTATCACTGTCAGCTCCTCCCAGCATTGGAGAGCAGTCAGCCCTTGCAGCTGAGCACTGCGCAGCCCTGCCCCTCAGCCAGCCTGGTTTGCCTCACCAGCCAAGGGCAGAGCATAAACAACACCAAACAAAGTGTACTGAATTCATGGCAGAGTTTATAAGTTTTTCACAAACATTTACATGTGAAATCCTAAAATCCCCCAGTGACTGTGATTTTTAAATACATTTCAGTAAACTAAGCTGAACTGAGAGTTCTGATAGGCCTGAGGAGCCTCTGCAGAGCCTGTCTCATGACAAACAGCTCAGCTCACAAGTGTCAGGAGAGCCAAGGGCTGGGGAGCTGCAGCTCCGATTTATGGCTCAGACAGCCCAGAGAGAGACAGCTCGGAGCTGTCCCGTTTGTCCTGTCCTGTTTGTAGAGCAGCAGAAAGCTCTAAGCTGGTGTTCCCCTCGTTCCCACAGAGAGAGACAACAGCAGCTCGGCCAACGCCAGCTCCGCGGCCGCCGCCCACGACCAGTTCACCACCATCGTGCTGCCGCTGCTCTACCTCCTCATCTTCCTGGCCAGCCTGCTGCTCAACGGCCTGGCCGTCTGGATCTTCTTCCACATCAGGAACAAGACCAGCTTCATCCTGTACCTGAAGAACATCGTGGTGGCGGACCTGCTGATGACGCTGACGTTCCCGCTGAAGATGCTGCGGGACGCGCGGCTGGGCCCGCGGGCGCTGAGCGCGCCGCTCTGCCGCTACGGCGCCGTGCTCTTCTCCGCCAACATGTACACCACCATCGTCTTCCTGGGGCTCATCAGCGTCGACCGCTACCTCAAGGTGGTGAAGCCCTTCGGGGACTCGCGGATGTACAGCATCACCTTCACCAAGGTGCTGTCGGGCTGCGTGTGGGCGGCGATGGCGCTGCTGGCGCTGCCCGGGCTGGTGCTGAGCGGAGCGCTGCCCGCCCGCCGCAGCGGGGACGACTGCCTGCGCCTGAGATCCCCGCTGGGCGCCCGCTGGCACTCGGCCGTGCTCTACATCAACACCTGCACCTTCGTGGTGGTGCTGGTGGTGCTGATCGGCTGCTACATCGCCATCTCCAGGTACATCTACAGGTCCAGCAAGCAGTTCATCAGCTCCTCCAGCCGCAAGCGCAAGCACAACCAGAGCATCAGGGTGGTGGTGGCCGTGTTTTTCACCTGCTTCCTGCCCTACCACCTGTGCCGGATACCCTTCACTTTCAGCCACCTGGACAAGATCTTAGACGACTCCGCACATAAAATCCTGTATTACTGTAAGGAGATGACGCTGTTCCTGTCCGCCTGCAACGTCTGCCTGGACCCGATCATTTATTTCTTCATGTGCCGCTCGTTCTCGCGCAGGCTGTTCAGGAAGTCCAACATGAGAACCAGGAGCGAGAGCATCAGGTCCCTGCAGAGCGTCAGGAGGTCGGAGGTGCGCATCTACCACGAGTACACCGACGTCTGAGGCACGGAGCCCCTGCTGGCCCTGGCAGGGCGTGCGCATCCTGTAAATAAAATGTCTCTGTAGGGATCTGAGCCCGGAGCTCATTAGGGATGCACAGACACGCTGGGTTTGTGCCAGCTCGCCCACAGCTCAGGTCCCATGCCCAGGCACCAGGCTCACTCTGGGCTGGGGGCTGCTCGGGTGGGTGGCCAGGTGGGCTCGCTGGGTGCTTGGGGAAGCAGCACGGGGCTGCCTCAGCTCAGAGAGCAGCCCTGAGCTCAGAGGCTGCAGCCAGGATGGAGCCCTGGCCCGGAGCAGGACACACGGGGGGATGGAGCAGGGCAAGGGCAGGGAGGGCGGTGGAACAGCCCCTGGGGACCCTCAGGGTGACCCTAGACCCTCTGTGCCACCGGGCTCTGTGCCACCCCCAGCCCCTCCGTGCCCCTCCCTGTCCCTGCTTTGGGCCAGCAGCACCCTCTCACCCAGGCTGCACTGAGCCCAGTGATGCTCATGTGGATCAGTTTGCCCTGGCTCACTGGGCATTAAATCACGTTTCAGAGCATAAACTGCTCAGCCAGAGGCCAAGGAGCCGGGAAGGGCAGGCTGGCAGAGCTGCAGTGCCCCGGGCACTCTGTGCCCACTGCCAGCCCGGGCTGCAGTGCAGCTGCACCAGCAGGAGAGGGCAACAGCCCATCAGCCACTGCCTCACACACTGGAGGACTTGCCTTTTAATACACAAAAACAAAAAGGGGTTGACAGGAAAACCCTGAAAATGCAGCACTCAAATAACAAGATTAAGTTCTGCACAAGGACATCTTTCATAAAGTTTTCCACTGAAACACGGGTTTCTTTCTTCTATTTTTTTTTTTTTTTTAATTTAAACACTTGGTTTAGGTTTAGATTTTAGTTTATGAATAATTAAGAAGTTGAAATGTAAGTATGATAATATTTGGATTAATGCAAGTATTATGAAACCACTTACATGATCAGGAGAACATTTCTGGAAAGGAAGACAGAATGCTTTGGGTATTTATCCTACTTTAAATAAAAATACTTTAAATGGCTAAAATACCACAGACAAACCCTGTTTCCCAACCAGCTCTGTAGAAAACTGTTCGCACACAGCAGACAAGTTTGGGATCAAATCTGCCATCCTGCACTCTAAGCAGTCCATGCACACAAAAACCACATTGAGAGAACCATTCTGGGGACTGGGCTGCATGGTTTAATTCTCACAACCACCAGATGAAATCAAGTGAAAATATTTAGGACTGGAAGATCAGCTCTGTGTGCAGACATTCCTAACCAAAGACTGTGTTCAAAGGTCTGACATGGTTAAAGCAAACCAAGGCTGAGTGCTTCTGGTCTCCTTCTACAAGGGCAAATCACCAAGGGTTTGTGGTTAAGCACAAGGTTTAAAGGTTGAACTGTGCCTGGTAATTGCTGTGCTAAGTGCACAGTGACCTTTCCCCAGTGCACTCCCCACACAAGCCCAGCCAAGCCCCAGGGCAGGGGCAGCAGCCCTGGTGGTCCCTGGCAGACACTGGGGGAGGGCAGCTCACTTTCCTTGGCAGGCTGTGTCTGTGCTAATCCTGTGCTAATCCTGTGATAATCCTGGGCTAATCCTGTGCTGATCCTGTGCTGATCCTGCTCTGGACACACTCACATGCAGCACAGCTCTTTGATGCTGTTTGGGAAGTATTTTCCCAGGGCTAAAAATGAACTATACAACAATATCCCAGTCCCCAGACACTAGATAACTGCATTCAGTTTACCCAGATTTAACATGGAATTTTGGTCTCCAGAAGTTCATCCTGAAAGAAAGAGCTACAAGGAAGTTGTACAGAAGGTCTCAGGCCCTGACCTGTCCCTTCCAGAGCCACACCAGGGCAGACATGGACATGAACTGTGGCTGTGCAGCCTCAGATTTAAGAGGAAATACAGTTTTCTGGGTGGAAGTACAACAGCAGATCTGACCCAAGAGTGCAAGGAGCAATTCCTGAACAGCTGAACAATTCATTAACATCTGGGATTTTTTGCATTCAGGAAGATTTGCTTTACAGTGTTTGTAACTCAGATGTAATTCTATCTTACAGACTCTGATTGAATAGCCAAGGCAGAGCTCTTCATGCCAGGGCATTACTGTGGGAGAAATGTGATTTGAACCTGGCCTCAGAGCCAGCTCCAGATCACTCCTGCTGCAGGACTTTTGTCACTACATTTATCTTGTGCTCTGCCTCTGTGGTTTCTCTGGTAATGACCCTTCCTGTGACTTTACACCAGTGCAGCTTCACAGGAATCCTAAAACAGGAAACCAAACCCACCTAAATGTCTCCAAATCTGTCTTTGCATGGGCAGCCAGCAGCATGAATGGAGCAGGGGAAGCACAGATGGGCAGTGGCTGTGACAGGCTCACCCAGCTGTGCTCAGGGCTGGAAGCACAAAACTGAAGAAATGACAAAAGTCAGCATGCAGTGGAGCCCAGGGTGCAGGCAGCAAACAGGATGAGGGTCCTGTGGTCTGTGTTAACCAGAAATGCTCTGCAGAGCCAGCCCACCCCCCCACACACCTCTGTTCTGTAAAATGCACCCACAAACAGCACAAGGTTGGACTGCAGTCCCACCCACAGAGCTCTGCACGTCAGTGTTACCAAGGGATAAAAGACACCCAGTTCTACATCCAGCTGGGGATGAGAGTTCAGCACAAAACTGCAGGGGCAGATCAGTGGGTTTGTCCTCCTCACCCTCCCCAGAACAGACACCACTTGATAAGCTTTTTGTCCACATTAAAGTGGAAAAGATAAAGGAGTTGTTTGTGCAGTTTTTGAGGAGAGTTTATCTTGCATGCAAAAGGAAATCAAAAGCTCTCCATTTCCTGAAAAGGTTGCAGATGCAAAATGTGTGATTCTGAAGTCAGAAAATGAGGTGCTTTAAAAACAGCTGTCTTTTGAGAAAGTGACACGGGGGAAACTGCAAAAATTGTGTCTTTGAAGTACAAATGTGCAACTAGGAAATGTGCTGTCTGTGGCTGAAAGACAAGAGACCCATCTGCAGGAAAGCCTAGCTTGACTAAGTAAGGAAAATTCCTTAATCTAATCCCTCATGAAGCATTTCTAACTCAGTCCAGCACAGTCCCTCCCTCAGCACTCCTCTCCTGCAGAACACCTGCTGGCAGCAGCAGTGGTGGCCCTGGCATGGCCAAGGTGATGGGTGAGCTCCAGACAGACCCTGGGAGCCCCAGAGGCTGTTCCAGGGCAGGAACACACATCCCCCAATCACCCAAACAAAACTGAGCACAGAGCATTTGCTGGCAGATTTGGCAGGGTGAAAACACAGCTACAAGCCCTGCAATACTTTTTTAATGAGCTGGCTTCTAGGGGGATTATCCCAGTGAAATATTTGTCTTGTTCATCCTGCTTGTAGCAATTCCCAGGGCTGGGCACTGGTTCCCCAGGGTCTGCACGAGTTCATGTTCAGGGCTGGGGGCACTGGCAGCTCTCAGCAGGTCTGGGAAGGGCACAGTGAGCTGGGACAGACACCCCTCCTCATGGCAGTGCCCTGTGCTGTCAGATCCTGTTCCAGGGCTCGAGGCAGGAGCCACCAGCCCCACTCTGCCAGCAAAGCCTCAGAGCTGCCACCCAGCCCAGCCCTGCTGTCACAGCACAGGAAGACCCAGGCCACCCCCAGATTCTGTCCCCAGACGTGCTGGGACACCCAGCAGTGCTCTGCCCTCTCTGGCTCTGCATTCCCCTGCTCTGGGACAGGAACCCATCAGCAGGATCCAGGATTCCCTTCTTAGGCCCTGAGCTCAGACAAAATGTTAACAGCTTCTCTCAACAAAACAGCCAGCAGCAGGGAATTTTGGATTTTGGGGGAAGAAGCAGACTTGGATGGCTGAAGGTAAAATCCATCATCAGTTTGTTCCTAAGGCACCTGAAGTGCATGGTGAAGTGCAGGGCCTGCTGGTGACTGTGCTCAGTGCCCTGTTCCAGCCCTTCAGAAACAGCAGCCATATCCTGAGATCCTTAAACACTGGGCTTGGCTGGCATTTTGGAGAATACCCTTGTTTGTATAACAGAGCAGCCTCTTGGTTTGCCCTGCTGGCCAGAGTCATTCCAATGGGGTGAAGCTGTACACAGAGCTCAGGCACCCCACCCACTCTTTGAGCCCTTAATCCTCTGCCCTGGACAGCTGCTTACTTCTCACTGCAGAAAATTATCTGTGCTGCAGCATTTAATCCATCACAGGCTGGCACCTTACACTGGACAGCACTGCACAAACTCTTCTTTGGGGCTTCCTGTGCTCCTTCCTGTCTTAGAGAAACCACAGCCTTTAAACCAAAGCCTGACCTGATTCACGGCTCTCATCCCTGCTTCAAGAAATGACCACGGGGTGCACGGGAGGAGAGGAAAAGCTTGGCTGAGTGGTGTCTTCTGGGGAGCACCTGGGAAGCCTCATTTTTTCTGCCTGATCCAAAGGGGAAGCACGAAATTGTCAATGAAAGTAACACCAGAACTGAAATTGTCAATGGAAGTAACACCAGAACTGAAATTGTCAATGAAAGCAGCACCAGAACTGAAATTGTCAGTGAAACCAAGACCAGAATTGAAATTGTCAGTGAAAGCAGCACCAGAATTGAAATTGTTAATGAAAGCAGCGCCCAAAGCCATCACCCCAAAACCATGGATGGACCACTCCAGCTTTGGGCTGAGTCTCAGGATGGAGAGGGCAGGAGTACTGACAAGAATGTACAGACCATTCTGCCTCCCAGGTTACCCCCTTATTGCACAGAGAGATACTCAATGAAATTTGGGGGAAGGAAGAGACTCCAGGTCCAGGGTAGCTCCCAGTGGCCCCAGGTAAAGGATGTGGACGTGGCAGCAGCACACAGGGAGAAGGTGCCTGTGTTTCCCTGTGCCTTTGGGCCCTTCTGCACAGACAAACCCTCACAGAAGCACAGTCCATGGGGAATTGTGTGTTTTCTGCAGGGTTTAGGTGACACGCTGCCAAGCAGAGCTCAAGTCCTGCACTAAATGTTTACTTGCTCTAAGGTACACAATGTACATATTTGCCCATTTTTAAATAAACATTTAAACCTCGATTTATCTCCCCAAACCTCAGCTCTCTCTCAGAATACACTCTTTTCCTACAGCCACAGAGGAAATAATAGTTCTTCTGTTACCATACATCCCTGCTAATTCTGTGCTTGGTTTCAAAGCCTCCCAGGAAATTTACGGGAAGAACAGGAAGGGAGGAAGCCAAACGGGTATTTAAGGTTAAAAGGAAAGAATAGCACGAAAAAGAAGAGAAAGGAAACAGAAACCCCGAAGAGCCACCGAGTATTCCCAGAATCGTGTCCCAGCGCCAGCAGGCGGGGCTCAGCCCGGTTCGAAGCCCAGGAGGTCGCACAGCCTGGGAACAGCTCGAGAAAATCCAAGTGCGGCAGCTGGGAGCGCTCGGCTGTGCCGGCCGCGCTGTGCCGGGCGCGCTGTGCCGCTGCCGGAGCTGCTGGGCACAGCTGGGCGGGGAGCGGGGCCACAGCTGGACTGGGAGCGGGGCCACAGCTGGACTGAGAGCGGGCACAGCTGGGCTGAGAGCGGGCACAGCTGGGCGGGGAGCGGGCACAGCTGGGCGGGGAGCGGGGCCACAGCTGGGCGGGGAGCGCGGGCACAGCTGGACTGGGAGCGAGGGCACAGCTGGGCTGAGAGCGGGCACAGCTGGGCGGGGAGCGGGGCCACAGCTGGGCTGAGAGCGGGCACAGCTGGGCTGGGAGCGAGGACACAGCTGGACTGAGAGCGGGCACAGCTGGGCGGGGAGCGAGGGCACAGCTGGGCTGAGAGCGGGCACAGCTGGGCGGGGAGCGGGGCCACAGCTGGACTGGGAGCGAGGACACAGCTGGGCGGGGAGCGAGGGCACAGCTGGGCTGAGAGCGGGCACAGCTGGGCGGGGAGCGCGGGCACAGCTGGGCTAGGCAGGACAGGCCACAGCTGGACTGGGCAGGACCGGGACCTTCCCCTTTCTGCCCCGAAACCGCGCGGGGCTGAGCTGGGAGCGGCGGGACCGGCGGGCAGGGACAGCACCGGGACCGGGCCCGAACGGGCAACACCGGGACCGGCTCCGCACGGGCAGAACCATCCCGGGACCGGGTCAGAAAGGACAGAACCATCCCGGGACCGGGTCAGAAAGGACAGAACCATCCCGGGACCGGGTCAGAAAGGACAGAACCATCCTGGGACCGGGTCAGAAAGGACAGAACCATCCCGGGACCGCGTCAGAAAGGACAGAACCATCCTGGGATCGGGTCCGCACGGGCAGGAATAGCACCGGGACGGGCTCCAAAAGAGCAGAACCTTCCCAGATCCGCTCCCCGTCCCCCGGATCTCTCCCCGGATCTCTCCAGGATCTCTCCCCGTTCCCCGGATCGTCCCCGGCCGTTCCCCAGCCGCTGCCGAGGCTCGAGGGCTCGGGGGGCACAGGAGGGACCCGCCGCCGTCCATCCCTTCTGTCCAGGTGAGACACCGCCTCCCATCACCTGTCCTGCAAACGCTCTCGAACAACCTCGGGCATTTTTAAGTAACTGCCACTGCAATTTTGCTTTTTAAATTGGCGAATAAGCGGAGCATCCTCGCGTTCTGCAAAGCGCTAGCAGCACAAAGGAGCAGGTTTAACTCACTCATAACACGGAAAGCGGTACAGAAACTGCTGCTTGGGCTCCAGCTGTGCCAGAGACAGAGCACCCGCAGGCAAGTACTCATCTCTTCTGCCTTAAAAAATGACATTTTTTTTAAGCGGCTACTTTTGTTTCAGTTTATGACTGAGAAAATGTAACTATATGAAAATCATAGTTTAAAACATCAGAAAACAGAATTTAAAATGAAATATTTGAATGACAGATGCTATTATTAAAATATCATATTAAAGGGGGAAAACTCCCTTGATCCACATTTTATTACTTTTAAAACCCCACTTTTCAGACAGTGAAACTAATAATCATGACAATGTTTTATTGACCCAGGGCTCTGGTTTTAGCTGGGTTAGAGTTAATTTTTTCCCGGTAGCTGGTACAGAAATGTGTTTGGGTTTGGGATGGGAGTGCTGTTGATCACACCCTGATGGTTCAGCTGTGGATGAGCAGGGCTTGCACCAAGTTAAGAACTTACCAGCTTCTCATGCCCTGCCAGTGCAGAGGGGCTCGCCAGGAAAGCTGATCCACTTGTTTTTCTCGGGTTTCTCTCTCTCCTGGTTATTTCCCTTCGTTACAATTTTTCATTATTATTATTATTAGTAGTAGTAATAGTATTAGTATTAGTATTATTAGAATTATTAGTATTAGTATTAGTATTAGTATTAGTATTAGTATTGCTAGAATTGGTATTAGTATTAGTATTAGTATTTTCTTAAACTACTCTTCTCTGACCTAACATTTTCTCTCACATCCACCACTCCCCAATTCCAATATGATAACTGATGTGAGATAGGAAGGATCTCAGTGGGAGATTTTGAGGATTCATTTAGAAAACTGAGTATTTGAGTTAGATCTGAAAATCATTCTATGAGCAAGGAGCTCAAAGCACTGCCCAAGTTTCCATCTGAGCATCAGGGCTTGCACAGATTCTTCACAGACTACAACCTGCTAAGGCTAAAAGCGGGCTCAGAATAAAGAATACCTATGTCTAAAAATCAGAAGTAAAAAGAGAATGAAAAATTTAGCTTATCAGAAAGACAAAACTGTTAAATTTCTGATTCAAAAAAGCACGGAGTCTGCTGGACAGGAAGAAGAAATGAAACTGGTTATTACTGGTGGTTTTTGCAAGACAGAAATGGAATTCTGCCCTTGAGGTGTCCTGACACTGCCCCAAGGATCCCGAGGCTTTAATGGGAAATACAGAACCTTATCTTTGCTGTGTGTACCTGCTGGATTCCCGCTCTGTGTGTTCCTGTTAGCTCTCCTGCTCTGTGTACCTGTTAGCTCTCCTGTGTTCTGTGTGCCTGTTAGCTCTCCTGTGTTCTGTGTCCCTGTTAGCTCTCCTGTGCTCTGTGTGTCCCTGTTAGCTCTCCTGCTCTGTGTGTTCCTGTTAGCTCTCCTGCTCTGTGTGTCCCTGTTTGCTCTCCTGTGCTCTGTGTCCCTGTTAGTTCTCCTGTGCTCTGTGTCCCTGTTAGTTCTCCTGTGCTCTGTGTGTCCCTGTTAGCTCTCCTGCTCTGTGTGTCCCTGTTAGCTCTCCTGCTCTGTGTGTCCCTGTTTGCTCTCCTGTGCTCTGTGTCCCTGTTAGTTCTCCTGTGCTCTGTGTCCCTGTTAGTTCTCCTGTGCTCTGTGTGTCCCTGTTAGCTCTCCTGTGCTCTGTGTGTCCCTGTTAGCTCTCCTCTGCTCTGTGTGTCCCTGTTTGCTCTCCTGTGCTCTGTGTCCCTGTTAGTTCTCCTGTGCTCTGTGTGTCCCTGTTAGCTTCCTGTGCTCTGTGTGTCCCTGTTAGCTCTCCTGTGCTCTGTGTGTCCCTGTTAGCTCTCCTGCTCTGTGTGTCCCTGTTAGTTCTCCTGTGCTCTGTGTGTCCCTGTTAGCTCTCCTGTGCTCTGTGTGTCCCTGTTAGCTCTCCTGTGCTGTGTGTCCCTGTTAGCTCTCCTCTGTGTGTCCCTGTTAGCTCTCCTGTGCTCTGTGTGTCCCTGTTAGCTCTCCTGCTCTGTGTGTCCCTGTTAGCTCTCCTGCTCTGTGTGTTCCTGTTAGCTCTCCTGCTCTGTGTGTCCCTGTTTGCTCTCCTGTGCTCTGTGTCCCTGTTAGTTCTCCTGTGCTCTGTGTCCCTGTTAGTTCTCCTGTGCTCTGTGTGTCCCTGTTAGCTCTCCTGTGCTCTGTGTGTCCCTGTTAGCTCTCCTGCTCTGTGTGTCCCTGTTAGTTCTCCTGTGCTCTGTGTGTCCCTGTTAGCTCTCCTGCTCTGTGTGTCCCTGTTAGCTCTCCTGTGCTCTGTGTGTCCCTGTTAGCTCTCCTGTGTTCTGTGTGTCCCTGTTAGCTCTCCTGCTCTGTGTGTCCCTGTTAGCTCTCCTGTGCTCTGTGTGTCCCTGTTAGCTCTCCTGCTCTGTGTGTCCCTGTTAGCTCTCCTGTGTTCTGTGTCCCTGTTAGCTCTCCTGTGTTCTGTGTCCCTGTTAGCTCTCCTGTGTTCTGTGTCCCTGTTAGCTCTCCTGTGCTCTGTGTGTCCCTGTTAGCTCTCCTGTGCTCTGTGTGTCCCTGTTAGCTCTCCTGTGCTCTGTGTCCCTGTTAGCTCTCCTGTGCTCTGTGTGTCCCTGTTAGCTCTCCTGTGCTCTGTGTCCCTGTTAGCTCTCCTGTGCTCTGTGTGTCCCTGTTAGCTCTCCTGTGCTCTGTGTGTCCCTGTTAGCTCTCCTGTGTTCTGTGTGTCCCTGTTAGCTCTCCTGTGCTCTGTGTGTCCCTGTTAGCTCTCCTGTGCTCTGTGTCCCTGTTAGCTCTCCTGTGTTCTGTGTCCCTGTTAGCTCTCCTGTGCTCTGTGTGTCCCTGTTAGCTCTCCTGTGTTCTGTGTCCCTGTTAGCTCTCCTGTGCTCTGTGTGTCCCTGTTAGCTCTCCTGTCATCTGTGTGTCCCTGTTAGCTCTCCTGTGCTCTCTGCGTGTCCCTGTTAGCTCTCCTGCTCTGTGTGTCCCTGTTAGCTCTCCTGTGCTCTGTGTGTCCCTGTTAGCTCTCCTGTGCTCTGTGTCCCTGTTAGCTCACCTCTGCTCTGTGTGTCCCTGTTAGCTCTCCTGTGCTCTGTGTGTCCCTGTTAGCTCTCCTGCTCTGTGTACCTGTTAGCTCACCTGTGCTCTGTGTGTCCCTGTTAGCTCTCCTGCCATCTGTGTGTCCCTGTTAGCTCTCCTGTGCTCTGTGTACCTGTTAGCTCTCCTGTGCTCTGTGTGTCCCTGTTAGCTCTCCTGTGCTCTGTGTACCTGTTTGCTCTCCTGTGCTCTGTGTCCCTGTTAGCTCTCCTGTGTTCTGTGTGTCCCTGTTAGCTCTCCTGTGCTCTGTGTGTCCCTGTTAGCTCTCCTGTGTTCTGTGTGTCCCTGTTAGCTCTCCTGTGCTCTGTGTACCTCTTAGCTCACCTCTGCTCTGTGTGTCCCTGCTGCCTCTCCTGCTCTTTGTGTCCCTGTTAGCTCCTCTGTGTTCTGTGTGTACCTGTTGGATTCCTGCTCTCTGTGTACCTCTTAGCTCTCCTGCTCTGTGTCCCTGTTCTCTCTCCTGCTGTGTGTCCCTGTTAGCTCTCCTGTGCTCTGTGTCCCTGTTAGCTCCCCTGTGTTCTGTGTGTACCTGTTGGATTCCTGCTCTGTGTGTCCCTGTTAGCTCCCCTGTGTTCTGTGTGTACCTGTTGGATTCCTGCTCTGTGTGTCCCTGTTAGCTCTCCTGCTCTGTGTGTCCCTGTTTGCTCTCCTGCTCTGTGTCCCTGTTCTCTCTCCTGCTCTGTGTGTCCCTGTTGGATTCCTGCTCTGTGTCCCTGTTCTCTCTCCTGTGCTCTGTGTGTCCCTGTTATCTCTCCTGTGCTCTGTGTCCCTGTTCTCTCTCCTGCTCTGTGTGTCCCTGTTGGATTCCTGCTCTGTGTCCCTGTTGGCTCTCCTGCCTGAGGGCTCCAGACAGCAGAAGGGGGGACACTGCAGTGGTGGCTGCTGCCCTGAGGGAGCCCTCCTGGAGCCCTGCCAGAGGAGGGGCACTGGCCCTGGCACATCCAGCAGCAGCATGCCAAATCTGACACTGGCACTGCCAAATCTGAAACTGACACCGGCACATCCAGCACCAGCACTGCCACATCTGACACTGGCACTGCCACATCTGACACTGGCACAACCAACACCCATACTGGCATATCTGACACTGGCACATCCAGCAGCAGCACCAGTACACCTGACACCAGCACATCCAGCAGCAGCACTGCCACATTTGACATTGGCACTGCCAAACCCAGCAGCGGCACTGCCAAATCTGACACCAGCAGTGGCACATCCAACACCCATACTGGCACATCTGACACTGGCACATCCAGCACTGGCACTGCCAAATCTGACACTGGCACTGGCACATCCAGCACCAGCACATCTGACACTGGCACATCCAGCACTGGCACCGACATATCTGACACTGGTACTGCCAAATCCAGCCCCAGCACTGCCACATCCGACAATGGCACCACCATATCCAGCACTGGTACCACCAAATCTGACACTGGCACTGCCACATCTGATACTGCCACTGCCACATTCAACAATGGCACTGCCAAATCTGACACTGCCACACCCAGCACTGGCACTGCCACATCTGACACTGGCACTGCCAAATCTGACACTGGCACTGCCACATCTGACACTGCCACCACCAAATCTGATACTGGCACTGCCACATCTGATACTGCCACTGCCACATTCAGCAATGGCACTGCCACACCCAGCACTGGTACTGCCACATCTGACACTGGCACTGCCACATCTGACACTGGCACTGCCAAATCTGACACTGGCACTGCCACATCCGACACCCGTACTGGCACATCTGACACTGGCACATCCAGCACTGGCACTGCCAAATCTGACACTGGCACCGGCACATCCAACACCCATACTGGCACATCTGACACTGGCACTGCCAAATCTGACACTGGCACTGCCACATCCAGCAGTGGCACTGCCACATCCGACATTGGCACTGCCACATCCGACACCGGCACCACCACGGCAGACCCTCCCTTCTGCCCCCTGCAGCAGCAGTGCCACCCGTTCCTCCTGCCATCCCAGCCCCGTTTTCCTGCACTGCATCCTGTGACAAACAGGAGCTGCCACCCCACGTGCCACCTCCAGAGGCTGAAAGAGCCCATCATGTGTTTTGCAGACTTTTATTCTCTTAAGGATTAAAACCCAGGCGTTGCCCTATGACAAACGCCATAAGAAGAGCAGTAAATAGCAAAATTTTAGTCTCTTGGCACACTTGCAACAAGTCAAATGCAGCAGCACATCTCCACAGTCAGTGCAGGCAGTGCCTTCTGGAGGAGAGCAGCAATTCCAGCAGGGACCCTGAGTGTGTCACCCAGCAGGCACCCCCAGGCTGGGCACAGAGAAGGGTCAGAGCAGCCCTGACCACACTCGGTGCTTGGGAAGGAGGTTTCCCCCAGCTCAGCCCCCCACAGTGCCCAGCACAGCTCCCAGACCCCTTTCTCCTGCCTCACCACCCTCTGCCCCACAGGGACACCCACAGCAGCTTTCCCCTGGACCACACCAGCAGGGACAGCACTGCAAGTCCCACCAGTACCAGCACTCCTACCACACTAGAGAGAAAAACCTTAAAATAAGATTCTTCTTTTAGCACACTCAGCACAACTTGCAGTGCTTGTGGTGTGTTGTGCTTCCTCCTTTTCCAGCTTCCTCCTAACATCAGAGGTACCATCCAGTGAGATCACCTCCCCTGATTTATTCCATTTTGCAGTTCAAAAAATATTTCTGGCAATAGTGACCACTGGCCCAGTAACTGTATTACTGTAACTGTAAGAGGAGATATTTATTAAACAGCTACATTAGTTTCCATAAATAGCTAAAATGTGTACTTGGAACTACACGACTTCTGGTAAGTTCAGAGTAATAAATATATAAATAAAACAACTTATAAATATTATTCTCATGTTCAGTGAAGCAGGGTGAACTTTGAAACGTGACAGCCATGTCACAGAAGTCAAGAATTGCCTTAATGCTGCTGTGGAAGAGTCATAGGGGACAGCACAAGAGTCTGGTCTCAGAAGGGACTGAGCATTTCTAATGATTTATGCAGCTTCCCTTTCATGTGCTGTGCCAAGACAACATGATTTGCATGCTAAGGAAGTTCAGAACATTTTTCTATTTTACCCAATCAGTCTTGGTCATCTGGTGAATCAAGTTTGCTGGTTTTGCACAAGGAGCTGAGGTTATTCTCACAGAACCAAAGTAATTTATGCAGGCCCAAGCACTCCAACAAGAGCAGCTCTGAGTACCAAAGGCTGTGTGCCACCCAGCCCAGATGCTGGCACCAGCACGTCCCTCTGCCCCAGCTAAGGACAGGGGACAGGCCAGGGAGTGACACACTGTGCTGCCAGTGCTGAGCTGCTCACAGCAGCAGGACAGGACCCTCCAGAAGAGCTGAGTGTGAGAAGGTGGCACAAAAACCAGATAAAGCTGAGTGTGACAAGGTGGCACAAAGAACAGACAAAGCTGAGTGTGAGAAGGTGGCACAAAAACCAGATAAAACTGGGTGTGACAAGGTGGCACAAAGCACAGATAAAACTGGATGTGAGAAGGTGACACAAAGAACAAATAAAGCTGAGTGTGAAAAGGTGACACAAAAACCAGATAAAGCTGAGTGTGAGAAGGTGGCACAGAGAACAGACAAAGCTGAGTGTGAGAAGGTGGCACAAAGAACAGATAAAGCTGAGTGTGAGAAGGTGACACAGAGATAAAACAGACAAAGCTGAGTGTGAAAAGGTGACACAGAGATAAAACAGACAAAGCTGAGTGTCAGAAGGTGGCACAGAGATAAAACAGACACGGGTGACCATGAGCGCAGAGCTGTGGTGCTCGCAGGGCGCTCTGGAGCCGCCAGCCCTGCCCGTGCAGGGACAGGGTTTAGCTCGGACACGGCTGCCCCTGCTCGTCCCCACCCGTTTCTGGAGCTCTCCTGCGCTCTGCACCGTGTCTGGGCGGTGCTCGGTGCTGAGCTGCAGGAGCCTCGGCAGCACAGGGACCTGCCAGGACACAGCACTGTCCTTGTGTCTCCCACAGGTGTCCCAGCAGGTCAGAGTGCCTGGGGATGGACAGAGCTCTGGAGCCTCAGCAGAACTCCGCAGCAGGCAGCTGAGGGGAGGTAAGGACATGCCAATGACATGGGAAGATGTACAGAGTCCTGTGGCTCCCTCTCAGTGACAGACAGTTGATAAATCTGATGTACCAAATGTAAAATTTGTATGGGGTGTTCTCCATGCTGCACAGACACAATGGACTTCACAAAGATTTCATGTTCACGTCTCTAGTCCCACAGCTCTGAAATAATCCTTTGTTGTACGATGCCTCAGCACAAAACATACTTCATGAACTTCTGAACAATTTAATCTCTGCCCCAAGGTCCAAGCACAGAAGGACCTGAGGGTTCTTGGCTGTAGAAAACCCGACAGAGAAGGACCAAGTTCTTAACATACCATGTGCAGAGAGAGGGTCCTGGGGGGAGGAAGTGAACAGAGACACAGAGGAGAGAGCAGGTTTTAAATACAGTGTGTTACTATTTAAATAAAAATACCATTTGCTGTTAGTGCCTTTCCAGAAGATGCTTCTAATTTCAGCACTATCACCCCAAGCTCTGCCCACATAACCAGCTCTAACACACCTGCCCATGTGATGGTTTAATACCTGCTCTCCAAACCTGCTTTTTCTTCTAAAACTCAGGCACTCAGAACCAAATGCCTCGCTGGCTAGAGCTGAAACACAAAGCAGGGTGGTGCTGTGGGATAATGAGCAGCAGGAGGTTAAGGGCAGGCTTTGGTCTGACCCCTGCTCCTCCCATCCCTGCAGAGCACACCTGAGCTGGTCAGCCTTTGCACCAGCTGCAAGGGGCACAGCAAACAATACACCAAATAACCTATTTGAGAAGAAATGTCCATCTATAGCTATTGCAATGTTACATTCAGGTTCCAATCTGCTCCACAGAGACATCAGTTACTGACTCAGAATGGGGATAAAAGGAAATTCTTCATTTTCTAAAAGACAAAGTGGGTTTTTTCCCAGCTCCAAGGCACGTATTTTCCAGTTACCCAGAGTTTCAGTTGCCAAATACAGCTGCATTATATTTATATCTATATTTGTTCTGCCCTCCCCACAGAGGATAATCCACCCCCACAAACATTCTGGCAAAGACAAGTGGGCAGCACATGTGATTTCTTCTTGGAAATCCTTTCAAATGTAAATCTGACTTGAGAAGCCAGCTCAAGCTCCCACATTTCCAACCAGCACACAGACACTCCCGTGTGCTGGGCTGCTGGGAGTGCACAGCAAACTCTTCACACCTCGTGTGAGCTCCTTGCAGGGGAGCACTGGGTGTGTTCCATTCGCTGGGTATCCTCTCACCTGACCAGAAGAGGAGCTTCTGTAGAACATTTTGAGCAGGAACGTTCATATCACTCGTGTTTCATGGTAAATCAGTGTTAAAGGTCCCTGAGCACAGCTCATTGACCCTGAGTCGCCCCTGGCTGTGGGTCAGCCCAGCTCACTGCAGGTGGGCTCAGGGTAAGGTCAGGGAGAGAAGAAATGGATCCTCTGTTCAAAGCAACAGCATCAGCAGAAAGGGAGATGCTCCCACTCAGAACATCCCTGCGTTCCCTGCCGGCAGTGCTGGGGTGTAGCTGTTTGGGGTTAAATGCTTTCTAACCCCGGGGTGCTACCAGAGTCCAAATAGCTCAGAACTCTTGTGGCAGAGCCCCAGCTACATTCTAGCAGAGAATAAAGGCTGAGACCGTGCTGCAAAGATTCCGAAGGTGTGTTTATTTCTTCGAAGGGAATTGCTAACAACGGTCCAATTATAGATACAACAAAGGGTTTTTATAGCTTTCTAGAGGATTGAACTTCTAACCAATAAAAACCACAAATTACAAACTAACCAATTACCTTAAAATTCTAAGTAAGAAAAAGACCAATTACCTTACAACTTTAAGAACCAATAGAATTATTAAAAGATAATAGGAGTTTCGATAAGGAAAAGGGGTCCTGTTTCAAGGAATTTCTTTGTTTAAGGATGGAATCCCAGGGGCCCAATTTGGGGGAAGTAACATCCTCTACACTGGGGTGTGGGAGCGTGGCCATCTCCGAGTCTGTTTGGAGTGCGGGCAGAGAGCTGAGTGCAAGCAGCAGGAAGCCCAGCACCGGCCGCCCGCTGAGCCGCTCCCTTCCCCGTTTCAGGAATGATGCCCAACTCCAGCAGCAACGCGTCGGGGGGCAGCTGCAGCCTGGGCACGGCGGTCAGCACCACGGCCATCCCCCTGCTCTACTGCCTCGTCTTCCTGGCGGGGCTCTCGCTCAACGCGCTGGCAGCCTGGCTCTTCCTGCACGTCCCCAGCACCAAGAGCTTCATCGTCTATCTCAAGAACATCGCCGTGGCCGATCTCCTCATGAGCCTGACCTTTCCTTTCAAGATCCTGGCAGACTCCGGGGTGGCTCCCCCCGCGCTCAGCCTGTTCGTGTGCCGGTACTCGGCCGTGGTGTTCTACATGAACATGTACATCGGCATCTCCTTCTTCGGCCTCATTGGCTTTGACAGGTACTACAAGATCGTGAAGCCTCTGCTCACCTCCTTTGTTCACACAGTCAGCTACAGCAAGGTGGTGTCTGTCACCATATGGCTGCTGCTAATGGCTATGTCGTTCCCAAACATGATTTTAACTAATGAAATCACTAAAGACAGTTACTCCACAAAATGTATAGGTCTTAAAAGCGAGCTGGGCAGACAGTGGCACAAAGCAACTACCTATGTCTGCACAGGGATTTTCTGGATTGTTTTTTTTCTGCTGATCGTGTTTTACACTTCTATATCCAAAAAAATATACAGCTCTTACAAAAAATTCCGGAGGAGCTCAGACTCGGCCAAGAGGAAAAGCAGCCGGAACATATTCACCATCATGTTTGTGTTTGTCGTTTGCTTCGTGCCCTACCACCTCTGCAGGACCCCCTACACCCTGAGCCAGACCAGCTCCCACTTCACCTGCCAGTCCCAAAAGTCCCTGTTCTACGCCAAGGAGTTCACTCTGCTGCTGTCTGCTGCAAATGTCTGCCTCGACCCTGTCATTTATTTTTTCCTCTGCCTCCCCTTCAGAGAAAAGCTGTATCAAAAACTGCATCTCAAGCCAAAAGCTTCAAGTCAGGTTGAAATTTCTAAATGCAGAAGATCAAATACGCTTCGGGAAAGTATAAACATAGTGTAGGTTTGTGTCTGTACAGAAATGTACATTTCAGGAAGTTATTGATGAGCAAATGTCCCAGAGAAACAGAGCACACAGCATTCAGCAGCAGCCAGGAGAGGGGCTCAGCATGGCACCAGGTGCTGCTGCTCTGGCTAAAGCCAGCACTGCCTGTGCCAATAAATTCACTGTGCTGGTTGAGCTCTGCCCTGGCTGCCCTGGGTGTGACACCTCCCTGGATCTCACAGATCCCAATAAATTCACTGTGCTAGTTCAGCTGTGCCCTGGGTGTGACACCTCCCTGGATCTCACAGATCCCAATAAATTCACTGTTCTGGGTCAGCTGTGCCCTGGCTGTGACACCTCCCTGGATCTCAGAGCAGATCCCAATAAATTCACTGTGCTGGTTCAGCTGTGCCCTGGGTGTGACACCTCCCTGGATCTCACAGATCCCAATAAATTCACTGTTCTGGGTCAGCTGTGCCCTGGCTGTGACACCTCCCTGGATCTCAGAGCAGATCCCAATAAATTCACTGTGCTGGGTCAGCTGTGTCCTGGCTGCCCTGGCTGTGACACCACCCTGGATGTCAGAGCAGAGAGGAGCCCCTGGAGCAGCCCCTGGAGCAGCACATCCTGCAGTCCAGAATGATGGAGTCTCTGAAAGAACCCTCCAACAGACCCAAACCACACCAGCTGCTTCTCTGGAGTTACCTGAACAGAAACATGTCCACACCAAATGCAGCAACTCCCCCCTGCTGGGGCAGAAGGAGCAGGAACATCCTAGACCCAGCTGGGAGCACACAAGTACAGCTGCCTAAAATCTCTGCTACACTCCCGTCCACTGAGAATGCTTTGCTGGTTTTCCTGTGATTTTTACACAGCAGTAAAGCATTTCTGACTGTACCAGTAAAGCATTTCTGGCTGAAAGCCACCACCCTGCTCTATACTCATATAATCTCTTCTGTGACTTTATTTTTCATAGCAGCTTTTTTAAAAATTGATTTTATTATTGTACTGGGAAAACATACCTGGGCCTAAAGTATCTGCTAAGGTTTTCAGACAGTGGCTCTGGAGCTGAATATCTCTATTTTAATTAAAGAAACTTTAGGAACAGAAATAACAAGTCTTTCATCTTTCTGCCACTGCATTTCATTTTATCCCAAACAGATCTAAGGGTTAAATATTTAAAATATTTAAACATTTCATCCTTGCACCTTCTCTAAGGCTGTGGGTAACTTCTCTTATCCAACACCAGTGGTCAGCAGCAGGATTCTACCATCCCACAGGATTGTACTCCAGCTAAAGTCTGGGCACCTCCACTGGGTTCACACAGAGATTTTGGAGCAAACTCATCTCCATGCACTTCCCAGCCAGCAGCAGAGGAGCTCCAGCCTGATCCCAGTGGGCACCAGCTCCCACCAGTGCCTGGGGCAGCCTGGTGTGCCTCGACTGTGGGAGCTGAACCTGCCCACAGGGGCTGCAGGAGTTGTGTTTGTGAGAGAAAATACATTAAAGATATTTATATGGTTCTTTCAGAGCTGCCTACTCTGTCAAACTAAGGCTCTGCCCTCCAAGCCAGGGAACCAGCTGGGGAGGGGAATCTGGTGCTTGGTGGGAGATCTTTGGTCATTTATGGCAACATTCCATTCCCTACATGGCAGGGCTTGGTATTTGCCTACATAAATTTACATCATTGCAGCAGTGGAAGATCACTGCCATAGACAGAGGAAAACATTTCCACAATATAAATTTGAACAACTTCTTGATTGCTTTGCAAGCTTTGAAAAAAATATTTATATTTTTATATTTATATTGTGCAGTTGTTTCACACCTCACCAGATTACTGGTGTTAGAACAAGAATCTGCATGCAGGCACAGGGGAATGGGTGGTGACCAAAACCTGTGTTCAAAAGGGATGCTGCATTTCCAGCTTTTCATTCATGTTGAAAAATCCTCCCCCAAGAGGTTCCCCAGCCGGGAAAGGGTTCCTGGCCTGTCCTGCTGCAATCCCCCAGGAGTGACAGGTCCAGGTCCCCCCAGAGCCAGGCCAAGCCTCTGCTCCCTCTGCTCCTCATGGCTGCATCAGCTGAGCCCAGGATTTCCAGCACTGGGTAAATGAATCCTCATCAGCCTCAGGCCCCCCAAGGCAGCTCCCCACACACTCAGGGAATGCACATTCCAGCACCTGCTCCCTTCCCATAACCCTTCTGCAGTAAGGTTCACTGAACCATCACTTTGTGCTTTTGGACCTGGAAAGGTTCCCTGAGCTGTGACCTGACTCTACAGCAAGGGAGAGCTGCCTGACAGAGATCCACAGGCAGAAACAATTCTCAGTGCTGCACTTTGGGGTTAAAAGCCCTACAAGCACAGGAAGGCCACTTTGCATGAGCAGAACTATAAAATTAACACTACAACATTAATCTGTGCTTGCTCACAGCTGGACACAGGATCTTTCCAGATTCTGAAGCTTTGCAAACATTTTGACAAATATGGTCTGAACTTTCAGTTTATGACTAAACCCAAAACCAGACATTCTTCATCTGTGCCTCCACAGATCTCTGGTACAGGGTTTGTAAATTCCTGTGCACTCTCAGCTACAGCCAAGGGCCACCAGTTGGAGTTTCAGTTTTGCTGTCAGCATGGTGTTAGATCTTTTCTCATGGTTTCCCAAACCAACCAAACAACAAAAAAATATTTCCCCAACTTCCCTAATGTGTAATTTTTACTTTTAACAGTGCTTGGAAGATACCCAAAGATTTAGAATTCATTCATTCATTGCAATCAGCAGAGTCCCATAAATCTGCCAGCTAAGGTGTAACCCTAAAACAAACCTAGAATTGCATGAGGAGTACTAAAATGAATGAGGACCAAGTACATTGCAAAATCCTGATTTCAGATGGGCTTTAAATGTGAGATATATGCAGGGAAGGGGGGAAACAGGGTTTCAGATTTATGGAAACAAAAGAAAGGAGCCAGTGCTGTCACATAGCCACAGCCCCTCGTGCCTCTCCCAGGCACAGGAAAGGGCTCTGGGCTGCTCCTGAGCTCTTCTTTCTCATTTCCCCTGTCCCTGCCCTTTCGGGTAACTCCACG
The DNA here is from genome assembly GCF_029582105.1 of Oenanthe melanoleuca. Lineage (NCBI taxonomy): Eukaryota > Metazoa > Chordata > Aves > Passeriformes > Muscicapidae > Oenanthe > Oenanthe melanoleuca. The sequence goes on along the minus strand of NC_079343.1, from coordinate 12,823,852 downwards.
TGATGCAGTTTGAAGGTTGAGTTTAATTGTGTCAGCAGCTCGTCGGGAAACCACAGCCCCGTGTGCAGCCGGCAGAGCAGCCTGGCCAGGAGGGGACAGCAGGGCTGGGGTCAGGAGGTGACAGCACGGGGACAGCACAGGGACAGCAGCTCTGGAACAGCAGCCCTGGGGACAGCAGCCCTGGCCAGGAGGTGACAGTACAGGGACAGCAGCTCTGGAACAGCAGCCCTGGGGACAGCAGCCCTGGCCAGGAGGTGACAGACAAGGGACAGCAGCCTGGGACAGCAGCCTGGGCAGGAGGTGACACAGCAGAGGGACAGCAGCCTGGGACAGCAGCCTGGGCAGACCATGCTCTGCACAGCCCAGGCCTCCAGCACAGGTAGGTGGCTCCAGTTTGTCTGTCACAGCCTGCTCAGCTCTCCATGAAGGTGCAGCCCAGGTCTGACTGGCACACGCTCTGGGCTCAGCTTTGGGCACAGCAGTGCCAATGTCACTGGCCACAGGCTGGGCTGGGGTGCTGGGGACCCTGCACAGGGATGGGACAGGCTGAGCCCTGACAAGGGATGGGACAGGCTGAGCCCTGCACAGGGATGGGACAGGCTGAGCCCTGACAAGGGATGGGACAGGCTGAGCCCTGCACAGGGGATGGGACAGGCTGAGCCCTGCACAGGGATGGGACAGGCTGAGCCCTGACAAGGGATGGGACAGACTGAGCTCTGCACAGGGATGGGACAGGCTGAGCCCTGCACAGGGATGGGACAGGCTGAGCCCTGACAAGGGATGGGACAGGCTGAGCTCTGCACAGGGATGGGACAGGCTGAGCCCTGCACAGGGATGGGACAGGCTGAGCCCTGACAAGGGATGGGGACAGGCTGTGAGTGTCTGGGTTCCAAGAAATTCAAAGGAATTTCCCACAAACATTCTCTGCAGCAGACTGACACAGCATAGCAAAGAAAAAAACCCTCAGTCTTCCAGGGGTATTTAGTTAAATTAGGACCAAAGTTTTCTACTTTCCTTTCTACTGAAGCCTACAAAGAAGGTGAGCAAAATTATTCATTATCTGCTTCTTTCAAAATGTGCTTTTCCTAAAGGTTTCATGAAAATGCAGTTAATTTGTTCTGTGTTCAAGCAGGAATGGAGAGCAGTTTGCAAACCTTAAGGCTGCTGAGGACCATTTGCTCACCCATCTGACATATCTGTATATTATATATCATATATTATATAATATATATTATATATTATATATTATATATTATATATTATATATTATATATTATATATTATATATTATATATTATATATTATATATTATATATTATATATTATATATTATATTTATTATATATTGGTTGGACAGTGCATTCTCTCAGAACTCCCAGTGCATGCTACAAATGATGCTACAAATCCTACTTTTTTCATTAAAATAAAAGCTTCAATCCTTCAAAAGTTAAGATGTTTTAGTATGATCATTATTAAATAGATTCAAACCTTTTTCTCTAGCATTCTGGCTGGAGGAGGGTGTTGAACCAAGCACTGCCAGAAAAGCTGCTGTGGTGGAAATGCTGCTCAGAAGGCTCTATGCCTTCAGAAACAAATCCTAATACATTCCTAATTCTTCCAGCAAGAGAACAAAGCCCTCCTGAATATTTGGGAAGTAGCATGAAGAGAGAAAAATACTTCTAATTGTTTTTGGTTTTTAGAATTAATCAAACAGAATTCTGAGAGAATAATACTGCTGCCCAGGAAAGGCTGATGTCATTGATGTCCTTTCTCTCGGCTCCTTTTGTAGGTCCTTGATATCTCCTGTCAGCAAAGCCGACTCACACAAGGAATTTACAATGTCAAGCAACGTTTCTGAATGTCATCTCTATGACGAAATGGAACCTTTCACCTATTTTTACTACTTGATTTTTCTCGTGGGAATTATTGGAAGCTGTTTCGCGCTGTGGGCATTCACTCAGGACCAGAAACCAAAATCTATGAGCATCTACTTGATCAACCTCCTCACTGCAGACCTGCTGCTGACGCTGGCACTGCCAGTGAAGATTATTGTCGACCTGGGAATCGCGTCCTGGAGCCTGCGGGTATTCCACTGCCAGGTGACAGCCTGCTGCATCTACCTGAGCATGTACGTGTCGATGATATTCCTGGGGCTGGTGAGCGCGGATCGCTGCCTGCAGCTGGCGCGCAGCTCGGGGCCGCTCCGGTTCCAGGAGCCCGGCTTCGCCCGGACGCTGAGCGCCGTGGTGTGGCTCACGATCCTGCTCCTCACCGTGCCCAACATGGCCATCCCCACCCGCCAGGTGCGGGAGAGCCCCGGCCTGGGCTGCATCGACCTCAAGACGCGCCTGGGGCGGGACTGGCACGTGTTCAGCAGCTTCGTGTGCACGGCGCTGTTCCTGCACGTCTCGGCCGCGCTGCTGCTGTGCCCGGCGCTGCTGGCGCGGCGCTGCTGGCGCCTCCGGCACGGCCCAGGGGCGCCCCGGGCTCGCCGGGCGCTGCTGCAGGTGCTGCTGGTGGCCGGGGCGCACCTGCTGTGCTTCGTGCCGTTCCACGCCGTGCGCGTCCCCTACACGCTGAGCCAGGGCAGCGCCGGCGCGGGCTGTGCGCTGCGCAGGGCGCTCTTCAGAGCCAAGGAGGGCACGCTGCTGCTCGCCGTGGGCAACCTCTGCCTCGACCCCATCCTCTACTACCACCTCTCCAGCTCCTTCCGCAGCAAGCTCTCGGGGGCGAGCGCGGCGCCCGGGCAGGGGAAGGAGCGCACGGCCCCGGAGGGGCAGCGCAGCAGCGAGCGGCACAGCGGCAACCACGGCGGGCAGAGCCCGGAGAGGAGCAGCAACCACGGCTGCTGGGGACCTGAACACCCGGGCAGCACCACCAACAATGCCCTTGAGGAGTCCTGGAGCTGCCAAAGCCCGGAGCAGAGCAGTGCCCACGGCTGCTGGGGACCTGAACACCCGGGCAGCAGCACCAGCAACGCCCCTGAGCAGCCCTGAGCCCACGCAGGAGGAGAACACCACGAACAAACACCCCTGGCTGTGTGACACGCTCACACCCACAGCTCCAGCACACACACAGCCCCTGCACACACACACAGCCCCGGGGATCCTGCACACACACAGCCCCTGCACACACACACAGCCCCTGCACACACACACAGCCCCAGCACACACACACACAGCCCCTGCACACACACACACACAGCCCCTGCACACACACACACAGCCCCTGCACACACACAGCCCCAGCACACACACACAGCCCCTGCACACACACACACACAGCCCCAGCACACACACACACACACAGCCCCTGCACACACACACACACAGCCCCAGCACACACACACACAGCCCCTGCACACACACACACACAGCCCCTGCACACACACACAGCTCCAGCACACACACACACAGCCCCTGCACACACACACAGCCCCAGCACACACACACAGCCCCAGCACACACACACACACAGCCCCTGCACACACACACAGCTCCAGCACACACACACAGCTCCAGCACACACACACACAGCCCCTGCACACACACACAGCTCCAGCACACACACACACAGCCCCTGCACACACACACAGCCCCAGCACACACACACAGCCCCAGCACACACACACACACAGCCCCTGCACACACACACAGCCCCAGCACACACACACAGCCCCAGCACACACACACAGCTCCAGCACACACACACAGCTCCAGCACACACACACACAGCCCCTGCACACACACACACATCCCCGGGGCTCCAGCACACACACAGCCCCTGCGTACACACACAGCCCCGGGGCTCCAGCACACACACACAGCCCCAGCACACACACAGCCCCAGCACACACACACACACAGCCCCTGCACACACACAGCTCCAGCACACACACACACAGCCCCTGCACACACACACAGCCCCAGCACACACACACAGCTCCCCCCAGCACACACACACAGCTCCAGCACACACACACACAGCCCCTGCACACACACACAGCTCCAGCACACACACACACAGCCCCTGCACACACACACAGCCCCAGCACACACACACACAGCCCCGGCACACACACACACAGCCCCGGCACACACACACAGCCCCTGCACACACACACACACAGCCCCTGCACACACACACACAGCCCCTGCACACACACAGCCCCAGCACACACACACAGCCCCTGCACACACACACACACAGCCCCTGCACACACACACACACAGCCCCAGCACACACACACACAGCCCCTGCACACACACACACACAGCCCCTGCACACACACACACACAGCCCCAGCACACACACACAGCCCCAGCACACACACACACACAGCCCCTGCACACACACACAGCCCCAGCACACACACACAGCCCCAGCACACACACACAGCTCCAGCACACACACACACAGCCCCTGCACACACACACAGCCCCAGCACACACACACAGCCCCAGCTCACACACACACAGACCCTGCACACACACACAGACCCTGCACACACACACACAGCCCCTGCACACACACACACACAGCCCCTGCACACACACACACACAGCTCCAGCACACACACACACAGCCCCTGCACACACACACAGCCCCAGCACACACACACACACAGCCCCTGCACACACACACAGCCCCTGCACACACACACAGCCCCTGCACACACACACAGCCCCGGGGATCCTGCACACACACACAGCCCCTGCACACACACACACAGCCCCTGCACACACACACACACAGCTCCAGCACACACACACACAGCCCCTGCACACACACACAGCCCCAGCACACACACACACACAGCCCCTGCACACACACACAGCCCCTGCACACACACACAGACCCTGCACACACACACAGCCCCTGCACACACACACACAGCCCCTGCACACACACACACACAGCCCCTGCACACACACACACAGCCCCTGCACACACACACACACAGCCCCTGCACACACACACAGCCCCTGCACACACACAGCCCCAGCACACACACACACAGCCCCTGCACACACACACAGCTCCAGCACACACACACACAGCCCCTGCACACACACACAGCCCCAGCACACACACACAGCCCCAGCACACACACACAGCCCCTGCACACACACACACAGCCCCTGCACACACACACACAGCCCCAGCACACACACACACAGCCCCTGCACACACACACACAGCCCCAGCACACACACACAGCCCCTGCACACACACACAGCCCCAGCACACACACACAGCCCCTGCACACACACACAGCTCCAGCACACACACACACAGCCCCTGCACACACACACAGCCCCTGCACACACACACACAGCCCCTGCACACACACACACACACACACACAGCCCCTGCACACACACACAGCCCCGGGGATCCTGCACACACACACAGCCCCAGCACACACACACACAGCCCCAGCACACACACACACAGCCCCTGCACACACACACACAGCCCCTGCACACACACACACAGCCCCTGCACACACACACACACAGCCCCTGCACACACACACAGCCCCTGCACACACACACACAGCCCCAGCACACACACACACACAGCCCCTGCACACACACACAGCCCCTGCACACACACACACACAGCCCCAGCACACACACAGCTCCAGCACACACACACACACAGCCCCTGCACACACACACAGCCCCGGGGATCCTGCACACACACAGCCCCTGCACACACACACACACACACAGCCCCTGCACACACACAGCCCCTGCACACACACACAGTCCCCAGGGCAGGGATCACCCACCAGGCACCAGCAACACCTGGGAACACAGAGAATACACGCTCAGACTCAAGTACACCCTAGAACTGTTTATGGCAGACACCTGAACTCACCTTCACTAAGCTAAATATTGTGCATTTACTATGTTAAATGGCTTGGTGCTATCAAGTGAAGAAATTGTTAAACAGCAGTTCTTCAGCTGCAAAGCTGATTTGACAAGGTTAACCAAAAAGCATTTTAGAGGACATTATTTACTCCAAAAAGGGATTTTCGACTTCACTGATTAAAAATTATTGTATTTGCTTACACCATATCTGCAGGCTTCATAAATAAATTTCTTCTACTTCTTATTGCCAAGTTCCATTGTCTCTCCTTGCTGCTGCCTCAATGAATATGAGAAAAGCTAATAGCATGTTACTGCAGAAAATTCAAGTGAATTGTAAAAGGAAGATAAGAAGTGCAAGCATCCATCGTGTTCTCTTTGTTTGATCTCTTTTTGTATAAATTTATAAAACAGCAACAAAGTTTATTAATATTCCAGTTTACAGTTACTTCCAAAACGTATGCATATGTAGAATAATCAATAATTGAAATTTAAAAATACATTTGCATTGGCAAAATCCAGCTGCTTAGATTATCTCCACCTGCAAATCAAAACTATTGCAGAAACAAAATCAAATCAAGTTATCATTTTTTAGTCCCTGCAAGATGGACAAAATATGAATCATATTTTAGGCAAGCATTCAAACTTCTCTAGAATTTATAAGCTGTAAATTGGTGACAAAGATCCACAGTCCTCCAAATGCCAAACTCACTCCTTTTGTAATGAGATTAAAGTGAGGCTTCCTTAGAAATATCTTCCTCTTTAGGCAGATTGCCACACAGTGCTGAAGAAGGAACGATTTACCTCTGCCTCAGTTTCCCTTGTCTCTCCTCCAGGAGCCCTGTGCTCCTGCAGCTCCCAGCCCACCCCAGGGCAGCCCTGCACACCTGCAGCCCCAGCAGCACCTGGGCTCTGTGCAGGGCAGAGCAGCTCAGGCAGCAGCCAGGGAGCTCTGAGCAAACCCTTTCCAGCAGCCTGTCTGCAGCAGGAGGGGCCAGAGGAGCTGGGGCTGCTCTGTCAGTGCTGTCACTTGCACACCTTTGCTTTCTTTGCAGTCTTTTCACATGAAATATCAGCTGGAAGGCAAAGAGAGAAAGTTTTCATATCCCCAGTTTTTACACTGCTGATACTCAAACCAAAATTTTACTTTATGGTAAATCTGCTTCACAAAACCCCTCCCAGCACCCTCAGCAGGGGAACACTTCCCTCAGAGGGACTGGGGAGGACAGACCCGAGAGCAGGAAGGTTCCTGCTTCACAGCTGTCCCTGCTCAGAAAAACAGAACCGAGTTTGGGCTGAGCAAGGCTGCTGCACACAGCTGGGGCAGGGGAGAGCAGGGGAAATGCTTTTCCCCAAATAAAGCAGCATGGTGACATCAGCCCTGCTGTGGTGAGATGCTGTCAGCTACCACCAGAGCCAGGGATGGTTCCTGGAGACAACCAGAGCACCCAAAGACTCTGCTCTCCACAGATGCAGAGTTTGCTGGGCATTGCCAGAGCCGTTCCCACCCTGGGCTCTTGGGACACAGGCCCTGGCAGCAGCTGAGACAAGTCTGGAAGGTCTGGCCATCAAATAAATTGCTTTGGTTTTGACTGGAAATCACCAATGTGGAGCCACACAGCTTCCTGTCCCCGAGGGCTGTGCCTCAGGGCTTCCTCCCTCCCTGCACCACGTTCACTCACACACTCAGAATGCACCAACCTCCCAGAACAACCAGGCTCTGGATTTGTCTCATCTGGGCTCTTGCATCTGCAGCAGGTCCTGGACAAGCACAGGCCAGGCCTCAGAGGGGCTCAAACTGCTGCCCCAGTGAAGGTCACAAGGAAAAGCAAGATTGAAGCTGTGTGTTCTTAAGGTCACTGTCAGTTATTTAAGTCACAGAACATTTTTCTTCATTCCTGAGGGATTTTGTACTTTAACTCCTTCAGATGAGCATGTGCTGGATTTCCTAAAATAGTTAAGGGTGAAAACCCCCAGGCAGGTAACGAAGCAATGTGAGCAACAGAAGCAATGCTAACTGCACTATTAAAACTGTTACAAAACTGCTCAGAACCTGCTGTGTTTGCTCAGTGCTTGGGGAACAGACTGATTCTGCAGATAATATTTTGCTCATCTTGTCTCTCTTTCCTGCCAAGCAGCCCCACACTCAGATTTCTCATAGTTACAAATGTTAAATTGAAGCTCTGAGACCTGTCAGAGCTCCTTTCCCACAGTGGCAGTTTTGTTTGTGTGTTTCATTTCCAGAACAGTGATCTCAGAAAGACAAATATCAACTCTCTGCATCTGTCACAATCCCCATTCGTGAGAACTGCATTCTAAACAGGACTTTTTCACTCGAAAGTGAAAAACATCTCTTGGCATCCTAAGAATTCAGAGGGATTCAAAAACAACATCAGAAACAAGTGCAGAGCCCTGAGTGCATAAATATCCACAGGGTTTCAGGACTCTACTCAGTGATTCCAAGAAATTCATCATCACTCCTTACAAATCAATCACTCTCTTCTGTCCTCCACTCACTGGCTAGAAAATCCCTCAAGCTGCAGGTTACAGGTTACAATCCACTGCTGAGGTGGATTTCAGGCTGTTCTTAGCCAAGCTGTATTTTGCACAACAGGAGACTGCAAGAGTCTCACCAACCATTCTAAACCTCTTAAAAAGGATTAAGAGGTGAAAAAGCCATTTCTTCTCAGTTCCCTTCCATGTGGTACCTGTGACAGACTATGACAGATAATAAAACACACTTAGTTCAAATGTCAGGTGAAATTTGAGTGGGTTTAACCCTAGGAAAATCACAGAGTTGTTACAGACATGAGAAAGTCACTATTGCATTCTCCTGCCCACCCTTCTGAGGACTCTGTTCCTGCCCAAATCAACTCCTGCCCTCATGGGACTCCTTCCTAACTGGGGCTGCAGACAAGTCACAGGCACTCCGAGTCTGGACTGGTGCAAAAAAATTTGTTCCTATTTAAAGCTGTACAGTAACAATACAGACTGTTTGCTGGATTTACACCTTCACAATAATCACCACCGTGAAAATCATTCTGGAGCTGTGCACAAGAGATGATCTGAGTCAAGGAAATGTCACATGGAAAATACTTGTGGCAGAAATAATGTCAGTCGTTTTCTCTGCAATCCCATCTAAAAAGAAAGTGAATTTACTGCTTTATTATGACACAGGATAGACTTCTGGATTTTGAGTCCTCCTTCTCAAGTAAATCTCCTGAGGAATCCACACAAGTGAAAGAGAACAGGAGTGAGAGATCCTTCGTTGCTCAGTGCACACGGCCACACTCACCGGGCAGCGATCCTGTCTCTGTATTCATGGTGATGTCACATCCTCGTGGGCCACCAGACCCTCCCACCAAAGCAATTCAACAGCTCCTATTATTGTTATTAGAAATTTCATTAACAGAGAGCAGAGCCCTGTCACTGCACTAGGGGCTGGGTTTGGGTTGCCCCAGCCTGATGGGAGCCCCTTGTCCGCACACAGAGCAGCTGGGACAGAGCCACGGAATCATCGGGCTGGAAAACGTGTCTGAGACCATCATTAACACAGCACGGCCAAGCCCAGCACCTGAACACGCGTGATGCATGACAAAGGCTCAGAACAAGATACTAAAACTGGAAAAGCAGACAGGAAAGAGATTCCAAACATGCTTCAGCTCACATCAAAGCGCGGGCAGCAGACAGCTGTCCTTCAGAGAACATTTCCAGCAATGTCAGCAGGCAGGAGAACTAGCCGTGGGCATCCCATTTGCAGAATAAAAATCCTCGGGGGCTCGCACGGGAACAGCGCACCCAGCCCCGTGACCCGCGGCCTCTCCTGCCAGGGAGGAGCAGAACTGCACCGAGGGGAAGGGAGCGAGATGAAAAGAGGAACAGCACCGCTCGTGGTGACATCCCTGCGGCCCCGGGAGCGGCTGCCCGGGGCTGGGAACCCCGCCCGGGGATGGGCGACACCGCCCGGGGATGGGCGACCCTGCATGGGGATGGGCGACACCGCCCATTATTTAATTATTTAAATAATTTAATTTTTAATTATTTAATTATTTAAATAATTTATTTAATTATTTAAATAATTTAATTATTTAATGGACGACCCCGCCCATTAATTAACAAATTAAATCCACTGTCTACAGATTATGAATTGAGGGGAGATTGCAGCCATTACCTCTTGGTTATCCTTACTCTGGTTTGTGTCTCCATGGAATTGCTGGAGTCTGATCTGTCAGAACAGTGCTGATCCAACACTCCCAAGGTGTGCAGAGCCTGGCTGATGTCACCTCTGGAGATGGGAGGGAGAGAGGAGCAGGGGGAAAAAAAGATTTACCCAGGAGGCCACTGACATGGCAATGGATTGCTGGGATTAGTGGTGGCACAACAGAATTACACTCATTGTACGGCTCAAGGAAGAACAGATCCAAACCCTAAATCTCCGTTTGTTTGGAATTGTCTTCCCTGCAGGGGACTCTTGGCACCTGTCAAACGAGCAGCACACCTGCACAGCACGGCCTCTTTGCTCTGTCTGCTCTTCATAAGCAAGGGTGGGCTGGGTCTTGTGTCAAGCTGTAAGAGAAAATGTATTTGTGTGTTTGAAACCTGGACTGAACAGCTCACCTGAGCATCCCACAAAACAAAGCGCTGTGCACAGCAGACACACTGCCCTGCCAGAGAACACCCTGACAGGGAAAGCAAGTGCCAGCAAGGGCTCAAATACAGCTGCAGATGAAGAGGAGCCTCCTGGTTTGCAGGGTGCTGTACACTACCTGGGCACTACCTTAAAAAACAGCAAAAAGAAATACACCCAGATGGAGAAAAAATCCAAAGCCCAGAACCAAGGAAACGAAACAACAACCAAAAAATAGAAGAGAGCAGCTCAGCATTGCTAGCCTTAGAAGAAAACCTGCAAAAATAAACCCTCTGAAAGCTTCCTTTGTGGAGAGCAGATAGTCATAGAGCAGCCAAGTTCACGGTCTGAGCCCCCAACTCGTGCACTCCCCGGGGGCTGGGACCAGCAGAGACTCATCGAATTACAGAGCTCTGTCATCCTAAACCCTCGCTATCGAGTGACAGGGGATGCACCGACACAGCTGCAGAGCTGTGCAGGAGCCACGGGCAAGGGGAGCCTTGGGGGACAGCCAGGGTGGCGGGGGGGGTCTCAGGGCAGGGTCAGGGGTCTCAGGACAGGGTTAGCCGGACACTGGGCTCTTGGGACAGGGTCAGCCGGGTACCAGGCTCTCAGGACAGGGCTGGCCGGGCACCGGGCTCTCAGGACAGGGTCAGCTGGACACTGGGCTCTCAGGACAGGGCTGGCCGGGCACTGAGCTCTCAGGACAGGGCTGGGCTGGGGGTTTCAGGGCACCACTGGCCGGGTACCGGGCTCTCAGGACAGGGCTGGCCGGGCACTGAGCTCTCAGGACAGGGCTGGCCGGGCTCTGGGCTCTCAGGACAGGGCTGGCCGGGCACCGGGCTCTCAGGACAGGGCTGGCCGGGCACTGAGCTCTCAGGACAGGGCTGGCCGGGCTCTGGGCTCTCAGGACAGGGCTGGCCGGGCACCGGGCTCTCAGGACAGGGCTGGCCGGCTGCCGGGGCTCTCCAGCCTCCCGAGCCCAGGCACCGCCTCTCGCCGCCCAGCCCCGGTGCCACCATGCCAGCGCAGCAGAAGAAGATGCTGTTCTGCACCGCCGGGGTGCTGAGCTTCGCCTGCGCCCTGGGGGCGGCGGCGGCCGTGGGCTCGCAGCTCTGGGTCCGGGGCTCCATCCTCTGCTCCACCGGAGCGCTGCTGGTCAACGCCAGCGGCCCCGAGCTGCACAAGTTCATCGGCGACATCCAGTACGGGCTGTTCTCGGGGCAGAGAGTGCGGCAGTGCGGGCTGGGGGGGCGGCCCCAGAGCTTCTCCTGTGAGTACCGGGGGTTCGGGCTGGGGGGAGGCCCCCGCATTTATCCTGTGAGTACCGGAGGGTTCGGGCTGGGGGGAGACCCCCGCATTTATCCTCTGAGTACCGGGGGGTTCGGGCTGGGGGGAGACCCCAGAGCTTCTCCTGTGAGTACAGGGGGGTTGGGCTGAGGGGAGACCCCCGCATTTATCCTGTGAGTACCGGGGGTTCGGGCTGGGGGGAGACCCCCGCATTTATCCTGTGAGTACCGGGGGGTTCAGGCTCACACCCCTGTCCTTCTCCTGTCAGTACCGATGGGGTTCGGGCTGTTCCCATCCCGGGACAGCTCTGCCTCGCCCTGCTCTGATCTTCGGGCTCAATAACTCGTTTTATGGCACTGTACTGCCTGGCTCATGCCTTCAGCAACCTCTCAGTTACACAGAGAGCCACGTCACAAAAGATTTATGCCATTACTTTAAAAAGAATATTTGGGGGTTAATTAATCTCTGCCATCCTCCTCTGTGCTGTTAAGAAGAATGAACTAAACCTGCAAGAGCCTCAGGGCAGAGCTGGGGCACCGGCTGCTGTTGGGAAACAAAGCAGCCCAGAAGTCTGCGACCTGTGGCACTGACTGGAAGGACTGGGGAGGCTGTCTGGGGAGAGCTGGCTGACTTGGTACCTGACACACAGAATGTCAAAGTGTTAGCTTCACTCTACACTCATAACCTATTAATCTTCAGGGATCAGAAGATCAATAACAATTATGAAGTGAGACACATCTGTGCCAGCAGCACATGGAGCAGGCAGTGAAAGCTGTGCACAGCACCTCTCCCAGCTCCCACAGCACACAGTTTATAATTGCTCTGCCACACCAGCACACACAAATTGTTCACATCTCTGATTTCATGCAAGGGAAGGTTGCTAGGAATTATTTACCATGTAGCATTTTCCCAAAACAGTAAACCAAGCTAATTTAATACAGTGCTTGCTCTCTCTAAGTTCCATCACCAGTCTGTTTACACCACTCAAGTTCCCTCTCAATTGCTTTGTGTGCAGTTACTGCACCCTGGGTGAATTTTCAGAGGGGTCTGTGCAATCCCAGGGTTTGTTTTACTGCTGTAGGTGAGACCTGTGGCCCAGGGCTGGTCCCTCTGCTCTGGGACTGGCACCAGGGTCAGCCGGGGACAGCAGTGAGGGGTCAGGATCAGCCACCCCAGGGAGCACTGAGAGCAGGTGCTGATCCTGCCCTGGGGCTGCAGCAGCCCTCCCCTCCCTCAGTACCTTGGAAGGTACCAGGGGCATTCCTGAGAGCAGGACAAGTTTATAAAATACACAGCACAATGCACTCACTGCACTCAGCATGTCTGAGGAGAACAGACGTGGAAAACAGGCTGAAAGATTTAGTTCTGTGCCTGTCCCCATTAAATGCTCCCCTCTGACCACTGTATCTCTTTTAATTGCAATGTGAATTTGCTCTGCCAGCAAACCCTGTTCAGTTGGGGGAAGCTTCTGCTCCATTTGTTCCCACTCATTCCCATCAGTTTCTAGGTCAGTGGTTCATTTTCTAAAGGTCTCTGCCATGCACAGCACACATGGGTTCATTCAGGACCACGAAGGAATGTTTTCCTTTCAAGACAACATTGCTTCTGGAATTGATTTTTCCTGATACATCACATATAAAATGTTAGCCAGCTACAGATGCAGGTGCCCAGGGGAGGATTCCATAGCACACTATTGCCTGTTTTCTTAAAACAAACCACAAAATGGTATTATCAGTTTTGCATGTTCTCCCAAAACATCACCAGTGTCACAGGAATTAATGCTATTCCTCCTGCTTTGTCCCCAGAGGATTCTTTGCACATCAAGGACCAAATGCACCCTCAGGAGGGGAGGAGAGGCTTTCCCTGGAGCTGATCTCTCTCTCTCCTGGCCAGTCTATGCTTCTGAGTTTCACAGAATTTTTCTGCCTTGAAGCATCCACGAAAAACCATTTCTAGTTAATTATTTCATCTGGTTGCATTTAGAGGAGCAGGATTAAAACAATTATCACAAACAAGCAGGAGCCCCCAGCCTGACGTTAGAGACAACTTTACCTAATGTGCATAATAATGCTGTGGTTTTTTGTTCTCAGTTTTTCCAGATCTGCTCAGAATTATCCCTGCAAGCATCCACGTCAGTGTCATTCTCTTCTGCACAGTCCTGATTGTCTTTGCCCTGGTGGCTGCAGGGTTCTTCATGCTCAACGCTTTTGGCAGCCCCTACGAGACCCTGCACGGCCCCCTGGGGCTCTACCTGTGGAGCTTCATCTGCTGTGAGTGCCCGGGCTGGGCTGGGCTGGGCAGGGGACAGGAGCCAGCTGAGCCTGTCCCACTCTGCCCTGGTACCAGCCAGGCAGGAGGGAGGGCAGCTCTGCCACAGCAGAGCACCTGTTCCAGACTGGAGCTGAGAGATGGACTGGGGCAGTCCTGCAGCAGGGTGGGAATGGACAAGCAGCTGCAGGAACCCCGGGGACACAGGGCTGGGGTGGCACCAGCAGCACCCCACACACAGCAGGGGGCAGGAGCCACAGCAGGGTGGGAAAAGGGGGAACAGCCAAAGCAGCCAGGGATGCAGCTGGTGCCCCTGCAGCCAGTCTGGCTCCCCTGCAGCCAGGGATGCAGCTGGTGCCCTGCAGGACAGTTCCCCTGCAGCCAGGGATGCAGCTGGTGCCCCTGCAGCCTGTCTGGCTCCCCTGCAGCCAGGGATGCAGCTGGTGCCCTGCAGGACAGTTCCCCTGCAGCCAGGGATGCAGCTGGTGCCCCTGCAGCCTGTCTGGCTCCCCTGCAGCCAGGGATGCAGCTGGTGCCCCTGCAGGACAGTTCCCCTGCAGCCAGGGATGCAGCTGGCTCCCCTGCAGGACAGTTCCCCTGCAGCAGGGCAGTGTGAGGCCAGCACTCAGGGCTGCAGGAGGGCTGAGCAGCCTGAGCTGGAGCCAGCAGCAGCTCATGGGGCTGAGCAGAACCACAGCCAGGCAGGGACAGATCTCCCTCTGCCCTCTCTGGGCTGAGGCTTGGCTGCCAGGCAGATCTACCCTGGTTTGCAGGGTGCCACACACTGCAATCATAATTTAACAAAGGACTCAGGGTGTTTCTGTTCAGGCACACAGAGCTCTGCTCTGCTCAGTGGGACACTGAACACGAGCACAGATCCTTCACCAGCTCAGGGCACTAAAGCAGCTGTGATAAATATTCCTGGTCCTGGGCCAAATTCAATTAGAAAACCTCACCCATTTCTATAGCCACTGGCTTGGATTCCAGAAATAACCCCTGCTAAAGCTAAGTGGCCACACAAACATTGTCCATGGGTGTCTGGCTGCAGCACACACCACATCAGGGCTGAGGATTGCAGAGGTGTGAGCATCTCCCCCTCCCTTCCAGGTTCCTGTGGCTGCCTCATCATGATTCTCTTCTCCTCAGAGGTGAAGATCCACCACCTTTCAGAGAAAATTGCTAATTTCAAGGAGGGAACTTTCACTTTCAAGACTCACAGTGAGCAGTTTGCCAATTCCTTCTGGACCATCCTGGTTTGCTCCCTGGTGCACTTCCTCAATGCCCTGCTGATCCGATTCGCTGGGTTTGAATTTCCCTTTTCAAAACCAAAGGACTCAGGGACAATCACAGGAGCAGTTGACCTGATGTATTAAAATGATGGCTTTTAAGAATTTTTCCAGTAAAGAAATTTGTCACTATTTCATCAACAACCACCAGATGTACCAACTTGTGAATGATTAGCTCTAGAGAAGGTAGAAAAAGGGAAGTTTCAAATAGGTGTCAGTATGGTGTAGGCAGTGACCAAAAGAGATGTGCTGTATGGTAATATGTGGGTGGAAAAGCCCTTTCTTGGGGTAAGATCTTAAGACTTTTTTTTCCTGTAAACTGTTTGAAAAGTGGCTGGTATGAAGAAACACAGGAACCTCAGTAACATTGCACAGAAGCTGGAATGTCCAGTCCTTGGGTTGCAGGAGAAGCAGACACTGAGCAGCAGCAGCTCTGCCCTCCAGCCCTGGTGAGGGCAGGGATGGAGCTGGGACAGGGCCCTGGACACCCACAGGGGACAGGCTCAGGCTCAGGCTCAGGCTCCAGCTCACTGGGCAGTGCTCAGAGGGCACAGCCCAAGCTCCTGCACTCTGCTCTGGCTCCACAGGCACAGCAACAGCAGCATTTCTCTGCATGGAACTCTCCAGGGTTTTTCCTTTTACCAAACCAGACTGTGCTCCACCCCAAACTCTGGGAGCCCTGGTTTCCCCAGCAGCTGCTGCAGCCTGGGGACAGAGCTGGCACAGCCCAGGGAGATGCCACCTGCCCCTGCCTTCCTGAGAGGGCAGCCAGGCCTGGCAGTGCTGAGCAAACCCTCTGCAGCCCAGCAGGCAGGGCAGAGCCACGGAGAGAGCCCAGGTACCCCCACCCTGCACTGCCCCTGCAGAGAGCAGCGCTGCCAGTGCTCACCCAACAATGCCAAAAACTGTGGGAACCCCTGGAGAAGGGTGGCAGTAACACAAACCAGACACACCAGGCACAGCACAGCAGGCACAGCTCAACAGGCACAGCCACAGCACGACAGGGATGGCACTACAGGCACAACCACAGCTCAACAGGCACAGCACAGCAGGCACAGCCACAGCACAACAGGGATGGCACTACAGGCACAGCCACAGCACAATAGGAATGGCACTACAGGCACAACCACAGCACAACAGGCACAGCACAGCAGGCACAGCCACAGCACACCAGGCACAGCTCAACAGGCACAGCCACAGCACGACAGGCACAGCACAGCAGGCACAGCCACAGCACGACAGGGATGGCACTACAGGCACAACCACAGCTCAACAGGCACAGCCACAGCACAACAGGGATGGCACTACAGGCACAACCACAGCTCAACAGGCACAGCTCAACAGGCACAGCCACAGCACGACAGGCACGGCACACCAGGCACAGCACACCAGGCACAGCCACAGCACAACAGGCACAGCTCAACAGGCACAGCCACAGCACAACAGGCACAGCACAGCAGGCACAGCCACAGCACAACAGGGATGGCACTACAGGCAGAACTCAACAGGCACAGCACACCAGGCACAACCTGACAGGCACAGCCACAACAAAACAGGCACAGCACAACAGGCACAACCACAGCACGACAGGCACAGCTCAACAGGCACAGCACAGCAGGCAGGCTCCCTGCAGGCTGCAGCTCAGCAGGGGCTCAGGGGCCAGCAGGGAGGGTCAGGCACAGAGAGCCAGAGCAGACAGGAGCCCTGGACATCCCCCAGTGAGCCAAAGCTCCCCAAATGTTCCCCATCACCCCACCAAGCACAGCCTCTGCGGGGTCACCTGGCTGCCTTGGGGATGAGCTGCTCCTCACAGCACACGGGAAATCCCCAGAGCAAACACAGGGGTGGGGGGAGACCCTGCCCCATTTACCTGCGGGGGCTGCACCAGCTGTGGGTGAGGGGCAATCCCTGCCAGACGTGGGTGAGGAACAATCCCTGCCAAATGTGAGTGAGGAACAATCCCTGCCAGCTGGGGGTGAGGGGCAATCCCTGCCAAATGTGAGTGAGGAACAATCCCTGCCAGCTGGGGGTGAGGAGCAATCCCTGCCAAATGTGAGTGAGGAACAATCCCTGCCAGCTGTGGGTGAGGGGCAATCCCTGCCAGATGTGGGTGAGGAACAATCCCTGCCAAATGTGAGTGAGGAACAATCCCTGCCAGCTGTGGCTCAGGAACAATCCCTGCCAGCTGTGGGTGAGGGGCAATCCCTGCCAGATGTGGCTCAGGAACAATCCCTGCCAGATGTGGCTGAGGGGCAATCCCTGCCAGCTGTGGGTCAGGAACAATCCCTGCCAGCAGCTCCCAGTCCCCAGGCACAGACCAGACCCAGGACCAGGTACCAGAGCCCTCTGTGCTTCGGGATCCTCCAGCCCACGAGGCCTCACTGACTTTAATGTCATTTTCTGTACCTTTACTGTGAAAGGCAGAGCACTGCTGGGTATTGTAAAGGTTTGTCAGCTGTGTCCTTTCCCAAAGTAGCTCTGCCTCTGCATCTCCCTGGATTTTATAATGGGGAAGGGTTTCTGTGAGTCAGCACAACTCCCAGTGCTTTTCATCATTTTCTTCTTAATCTACATGCATGTTCCTCCTAATGCTAATGTATGTTCTTAAAGCATAATTTGTATTGCATCTCATGGAATTGTTTACCACACAGCAAACACAAACACTTTCCTTTCCCAGCCCCAGCCCGGGCTCTGGGAGTCCTCACGGGGGTCCCTGTGCCCAAAGCCACCCCCACATCCCCCCTGCAGCGAGCATCAGCTCAGCTATTCCTAAGGCAAAGCAAAATAAAACTCGGGCAATGTTTGTGTGTTTGGCTGGCTAGAGGAGCAGATCCGGACTGCCCAGTGCAAACCGTGAGGGAGCCCCAGAAACGGCCCCGGGGAGCTCCAGTGGGACCCCCGACCTCCCTGTGTCCATGAAAACGCCCCTGCCCTGCCCTGCTTCTGTCCTGCCCTGCCCCTGTCCCTGCCCTGCCCCTGCCCTGCCCTGTCCTGCCCTGTCCCTGTCCCTGTCCCTGTCCCTGCCCTGCCCCTGCCCTGCCCTGCCCCTGCCTCTGCCCCTGCCCTGCCCTGCCCTGCCTCTGCCCTGCCCCTGCCCTGCTCCTGCCCCTGTCCCTGTCCCTGTCCCTGCCCTGCCCCTGCCCTGCCCTGCTCCTGCCCCTGCCTCTGTCCCTGTCCCTGCCCTGCTCCTGCCCTGCCCCTGCCACTGCCCCTGCCCCTGCCCTGCCCTGCTCCTGCCCCTGCCCTGTCCCTGCCCCTGCCCCTGCCCTGCCCTGCTCCTGCCCCTGCCCTGTCCCTGCCCCTGCCCTGTCCCTGCCCTGCCCTGCCCCTGCCCTGCTCCTGCCCCTGCCCTGTCCCTGCCCCTGCCCTGTCCCTGCCCTGCCCTGCCCCTGCCCTGCCCTGCCCCTGCCCCTGCCCCTGCCCTGCCCTGCCCTGCCCTGCCCCTGTCCCTGCTCCTGCCCCTGCCCTGCCTGCCCTGCTCCTGCTCCTGCCCTGCCCTCTCCTGCCCTGCCCTGCCCCTGTCCCTGCCCCTGCCCCTGCTCCTGCTCCTGCCCTGCCCCTGCCCCTGCCCCTGCCCCTGCTCCCTGCCCTGCCCTGCCCCTGCCCCTGCCCCACGCTGCTGCCGCCCGCACCAGCCCCCAGCAGCCCCCGCTGCTGTCACCCCCGCTCCTGTGTCATTAAACATTGATGAGCCATTAAACATTGATGTGGAATTAAACATTGATGTGTCATTAAACATTGATGTGCCATTAAACACCGCGGGCAGGGCAGCGCGGGGAGCCGGGCTCTGCGGGCGGCTCAGTCACCTGGGACACTGTGCGACACTGTGGGACACCGTGAGACACCGTGGGACACCGTGGGACACCGTGTGATACTGTGTGACACCGTATGACACTCTGTGACACTGTGACACTCTGTGACACTCTGTGACACCGTGTGACACTGTGTGACACTGTGTGACACTGTGACACTCTGTGACACTCTGTGACACCGTGTGACACTGTGTGACACTCTGTGACACTGTGACACTGTGACACTCTGTGACACTCTGTGACACCGTGTGACACTGTGTGACACTGTGTGACACTGTGACACTCTGTGACACTCTGTGACACTGTGACACTCTGTGACACTCTGTGACACCGTGTGACACTGTGTGACACCGTGTGACACTGTGTGACACTCTGTGACACTGTGACACTCTGTGACACTCTGTGACACTCTGTGACACCGTGTGACACTGTCCCCCGCGGGAGCAGCCCCGCCATGAGCGCCCACGGCGCTGAACGCGCTGCAGGGACGGAGCTGGAGGAGATCAGCAGCAGAATCTCTGATCTCAGCAAATGGAGAGAAATCTTCAGTTTCTGCAGGTAAGATTTTTCATTCTGCTAATTGAACGCAGTTTTAGTTCCAGGTGGTTTTTTAGTGTAATTTTTAAAGTTATGTTTTATTACAAAATGTATGTGACCATGACAAAAGGTGCTGGTGTGCTCAGTAACAGAAACTGTGCTGCAGCTCTTACTCTTCCTCTGTTCTGGGGTTCTCTTCTGGCTGGCTCTGGTTTCTCCACCTGCTAGCAATATGTTGGGTGTTTTCATTTGAACTTTATTTCCCGTTTTCAGCTTGGAGATCAACAGCACGGCTCATCAGGTAACTCCTTTTCCAAAGGTAACACTTTCTGTTTGTCTGGTGAGTTTTGTGCTGTCCTTGGCCGGTCACACATCCACACCTGCAGCACATGGAGATTCATTTCTCATGCTGCTTCTTTTAGAAACAAACATTTTCTTCAGATATTTTGAAACCAAAGGGACAGGCCAGTCCAACACTTGATTAACCTTTCCACCAAAAACTAATAGTTTCGATGGAGAGTTTTAGAAAACAAATTAAGATCACCAAAACACAAGTATTTGGAAAACTGCTGTGCCCTGGAGGGTGTTCCCTGTAATTCGGGCAAGCAGCACTGTGGCTGCCGCAGCCATCAGCTGGCGGGGATGTGCTGGGGTGTCTGAAGGCAGCTGGAAGCCAAGGGCGCAGGTCCCAGGGCAGGTGTGCCCCCCGCCCGCAGCCCCCAGCCCAGCGCGGGGCTCAGTGCCCGCCGGCAGCGCTGGGGGGTTGATGCTCTGCTGCTCCTCTCCCTGCAGCCAGGACACGGCGGGGACGGAGCCCCCGGAGCTGCGGAGTGCCCGGGGTCACAGCCCCCCTGCACTGTCCCCCAACCCCTCTGCACTGTCCCCCGGCCCCCCTGCAGTGTCCCCCGGACCCCCTGCACTGTCCCCCGGCCCCCCTGCAGTGTCCCCCGGCCCCTCCTGCTCCCCCCCGGCGGCCGCCCCGTCTCCCCGGACACGGCAATGGTGAGCGCTGCTGAACTAACCGTGGGTGTAACGGGATCTCCCAGCGAGGAGATGCTGGGGAGCCTGTCCCGGTGCCTGCTGCCGGCTGCGCAGCGTCTGCAGGGGATGGGCTCTTCAGGACGCTCCTAGCAAACGTGGCTGGAGCTCAGCCTTAAAGCTGGTACTCAGTAATTCTCAGGAGAGAACCATCAGATGACACAGGCAATGTTTGCCTGAACTCAGGGGGTTCCCTGACAAACAGCCTCAGGAGAGGAGGCAGGATCATGGAATTTTAAAATTGTTTGGCTTGGGAAGGGCCTTTAACACCCTCAGTGAGGGATTTCAGCTCCTGTGGAGTGCCTGGCCCCAAAGCTCTGCTGCCAGGTGCAATGGCAGGATGGCCCCCAGTGCAATCATCCCAAAATGTGCATTGTTCCAAATATCAGTTACTGCAGGACAGCCAAGCTTCAGCAGAGTGGCTGAGTGCTGAGTGAGGTCCTGCACTGAGCTCCAAGTCACCTTTGCTCTGGGCTGGCCCTGGGCAGAGTGGCACTGCTCTGGCTGAGGGACAGGGACACAGGGACACAGGGGACACAGGGACACAGGGGGCACAGGGGCACAGGGGCACAGGGACACAGGGACACAGGGACACAGGGACACAGGGACACAGGGGGCACAGGGGCACAGGGACACAGGGACACAGGGACACAGAAACACAGGGACACAGGGACACAGGGACACAGGGACACAGGGACACAGGGACACAGGGACACAGGGACACAGGGACACAGGGACACAGGGACACAGGGACACAGGGACACAGGGACACAGGGACACAGGGACACAGGGACACAGGGACACAGGGACACAGGGACACAGGGACACAGGGGACACAGGGGCACAGGGACACAGGGACACAGGTACACAGGGACACAGGGACACTAGGGACACAGGGACACAGGGACACAGGGGGCACAGGGGCACAGGGACACAGGGACACAGGGACACAGGGAAACAGGGACACAGGGACACAGGGACACAGGGACACAGGACACAGGGACACAGGGACACAGGGGCACAGGGACACAGGGACACAGGTACACAGGGACACAGGGACACAGGGGCACAGGGGCACAGGGGACACAGGGGCACAGGGACACAGGGACACAGGGACACAGGGGACACAGGGACACAGGGACACAGGGGCACAGGGACACAGAAACACAGGGGCACAGGTACACAGGGACACAGGGACACAGGGGACACAGGGGCACAGGGGACACCGGGGTACAGGGGGCACAGGGACACAGGGACACAGGGACACAGGGGACACAGGGGACACAGGGACACAGGGCACAGGGACACAGGGAACACAGGGACACAGGGAGCACAGGGACACCCCAAGAGCCCTGATGGGATGGACCCCCCACGCTCACAGGTCTGACCCTGCCCTGCTCCTGCTCCTCCCCAGAGGCTGCAGCAGCTGCTCTTCAGGAACACAAGTGCCCTGTTTGGCTGCGAGTGGGCAGCAGCCAAGTTCAGCTTCCACCCACCACACTCTGAGCTGGCCTACGCTCTGCGGGCAGGAAAGGTAAAAGTGTCACAAGGGAGAGGGAAAGTGTCACAGGGGACAGGGAAAAGTTCACTGACAGCTGTGGGAGCTGGCAGCCAGTGCAGGGACCTCAGCAGCACCCACACCTGTACCTGCACACCTGTACCTGCACACCTGTACCTGCACACACCTGTACTTGCACACATCTGTACCTGCACACACCTGTAACTGCACACACCTGTACCTGCACACATCTGTACCTGCACACACCTGTACTTGCACACACCTGTACCTGCACACACCTGTGCCTGCACACCTGTAACTGCACACACCTGTGCCTGCACACATCTGTACCTGCACACCTGTAACTGCACACACCTGTACTTGCACACACCTGTACCTGCACACACCTGTACCTGCACACCTGTACCTGCACACACCTGTACTTGCACACATCTGTACCTGCACACACCTGTAACTGCACACACCTGTACCTGCACACATCTGTACCTGCACACACCTGTACTTGCACACACCTGTACCTGCACACACCTGTGCCTGCACACCTGTAACTGCACACACCTGTACTTGCACACACCTGTACCTGCACACACCTGTGCCTGCACACCTGTAACTGCACACACCTGTGCCTGCACACATCTGTACCTGCACACCTGTAACTGCACACACCTGTACCTGCACACACCTGTGCCTGCACACCTGTACCTGCACACACCTGTACCCCACACACCTGTGCCTGCACACCTGTACCTGCACACACCTGTACCTGTACAGGTTGCAAAAAGCCTGTCTTTTCTCTGAGAATTAGACTGACCTAATTGTTCCTGCACCACCTAGAGTGCTGGGGATGGCACCTGCTCCTTCAGCCCCCTCAGGGGGCAGGGGCTGTTCTGCTCCTGGCTGGGGCTGTTCTGTTCCTGGCAGGGGCTGTTCTGCTCCTGGCTGGGGCTGTTCTGTTCCTGGCAGGGGCTGTTCTGCTCCTGGCTGGGGCTGTTCTGTTCCTGGCTGGGGCTGTTCTGTTCCAGGGAGGAACCAGAGCCATCCTGGCGGCCGTTCAAGCACACATCATCACATACCTGCTCTTCACAAGAGACACAGAGTGCACTCACCTGGAAAGGTAAGCTGGGCCTGTAGGACACATGGAAATAATTCTGGCACTGCTTGGTCAGTGGCAGCCTCTGGGCTCAGGCAAAGCAGGTTCAGGTGTGCAGATACAGGTGGGGATATGCACTGGGACAGAACCAGGCAGGGCTTGTCCCCACCAAGGCCTCTGGTCTGGGGACATTGGCTCCCAGTGGGTCCCAGTCCCAGCCCTGCTGTCCCCAGTCACAGCCCCACTGTCCCCATGCTCAGCCCTGCTGTCCCCAGTCACAGCCCTGCTGTCCCAGGCTCAGGCTCTGCTGTCCCCAGGCTCAGGCTGTGCTGTCCCCATGCTCAGCCCTGCTGTCCCAGGCTCAGGCTGTGCTGTCCCCAGGCTCAGGCTGTGCTGTCCCCAGGCTCAGGCTCTGCTGTCC
This sequence comes from Oenanthe melanoleuca, assembly GCF_029582105.1. Lineage (NCBI taxonomy): Eukaryota > Metazoa > Chordata > Aves > Passeriformes > Muscicapidae > Oenanthe > Oenanthe melanoleuca. The sequence goes on along the minus strand of NC_079343.1, from coordinate 12,800,088 downwards.
CCATGCTCAGCCCTGCTGTCCCCAGTCACAGCCCTGCTGTCCCAGGCTCAGGCTCTGCTGTCCCCAGGCTCAGGCTGTGCTGTCCCCATGCTCAGCCCTGCTGTCCCAGGCTCAGGCTCTGCTGTCCCCAGGCTCAGGCTGTGCTGTCCCCAGGCTCAGGCTCTGCTGTCCCCATGCTCAGCCCTGCTGTCCCCAGTCACAGCCCTGCTGTCCCAGGCTCAGGCTCTGCTGTCCCCAGGCTCAGGCTGTGCTGTCCCCATGCTCAGCCCTGCTGTCCCAGGCTCAGGCTGTGCTGTCCCCAGGCTCAGGCTGTGCTGTCCCCAGTCACAGCCCTGCTGTCCCAGGCTCAGGCTGTGCTGTCCCCAGGCTCAGGCTGTGCTGTCCCCAGTCACAGCCCTGCTGTCCCCAGGCTCAGCCCTGCTGTCCCCAGGCTCAGGCTCTGCTGTCCCCAGTCACAGCCCTGCTGTCCCCAGTCACAGCCCTGCTGTCCCAGGCTCAGGCTGTGCTGTCCCAGGCTCAGGCTGTGCTGTCCCCAGGCTCAGGCTCTGCTGTCCCCAGTCACAGCCCTGCTGTCCCAGGCTCAGGCTGTGCTGTCCCCAGGCTCAGGCTCTGCTGTCCCCAGTCACAGCCCTGCTGTCCCAGGCTCAGGCTGTGCTGTCCCCAGGCTCAGGCTCTGCTGTCCCCATGCTCAGCCCTGCTGTCCCCATGCTCAGCCCTGCTGTCCCCAGGCTCAGCCCTGCTGTCCCCGGCGCAGGCTGTGCCACCTCGGGCGCTGGCAGCAGGGCCAGGCGCTGGCCACGGCCCTGGCAGAGACCCTGTGGGCAGCAGGAGGAGGGGGCAGAGCTGCCGTGTGCCTCGTCACCGCCCCTGTCACCGCCCCTGTCACCGCGGTGCCACCCGAGGGCTGCAGAGCCAGCAGCTTCGCAGAGAGAGTGAGTATGGAACCCCTCCTGCCAGGGGGTTTTCCTGAGACCCCTCTGGCTGAAATGTGGAATCCCCCACTCCCCGTCCCCTGCACTGCCCTGACACACCCACCCCTTCTCCAGAGCCCCCTTCCTTCTCCTGCGCGAAGGAGAATCCTGTCAGAGCCCTGCCAGAGCCGGAGCCAGAGCCATGGCCCGGGGCTGGGGCTGGGGCAGACAAACTGCGCTGGTACCTCACTTGACTAACAGAACCAGGACTCCAAAGCTCAGCTTTTGTGTAATTCCTGTCTCCTTTACACCCCCTCACGGGGCTCACACCCAGCAGATCCGGCTGTTCGAGTTCTCGGAGAAAGCCGCAGCTCAGGAGTTCATCTCTGACCACATAGACTGTGTAAGTGGCGATAACTGCTTCATCCGCGTTATTTTCTTGCTGAATTACATCTTAGTTCCCATTCCAATTGTGCACTTCGGACACAGCAGTGTCACTGTCATCAGGACACTCACACAGGTGATGTACAGTTTGTTCTTGGATCACTTCCAGCCTTTCCTGTGGGAAGGGGTCCTGCTCCCATTAAATCCCCGGGGCTTTACTCATCATTCCAGCTCTCTCAGCCCACAAACACTGGGCAGCACTTTGTACATCATTCAAAGATGTGATTCCTTGCAGCCTCAAAAAAATATGGGGAAAATTGTACAAAACTCGTTTAGCCAATAACTGGAAGTTTCTTTTTTTCTTTTTTTACCTGATCCTATTCAACAAAATCAGTTACAAAATCTTACTGGAATAACACCCTAGTCATCTAACTCAAATTAAGCCCAGGAATTGTTTTAATTAAATATGATTTACTGGCCATAATTCCTCCCCTGTGATCCCTTGTTTCTTTTTCCAGTTCGAAGGTGAAGGGAGCCATGGAGTGATCCTATTTTTATTCAGTTTACTTTTCTCTAGGACACTTGAAAGGTATCTGTTGTTTTTAAACATGTTCCTGTAGCTGGTTACATGTGAAGAGCCCTTTCCTTCCCTTCCACTCGTGTTGGTCAGGCAGGAGGGGCAGTGCTGCCCTGACCCTCTCTTGGCCACGCAGGGTCCAGGAGGATTTGGGTGGCACAGCTCCTCTGCTGAGCGCCAGCTCTGGCAATGTCAGCTGCACAGAGGTAGGATCAGCCACGCCTCAAGCGCTCTGCTTTTACTATTCCCACATCCAGTTTAGGAAAAAAATTATCACCTGTTAAGTAATCCAAAGAAAAAATAAACATAAGCTCAGTTTTAAAAATATTTTGCGATTTTAATCATGACTGTGCACTTAAAAAACAGATGATGGTGATGATGATGATGATGATGATGACCATAATGATGATGATGACGATGATGATGATGATGATGATAGTAACGATAATTTTTAAAAAGCTGCTGGATGATGATGATGATGACGATGACGATGACCATGACGATGATGATAGCAATGATAATTTCCAAACAGCCTCTGGCAGACTGGCATTCCCCTGCCTGTGCCAGGCAGAAGTGGGAGCGGGCCATGCCCTGCTGGGGGTTCGCCCGTGTCCCCGCCCGTGTCCCCCGTGACGGGGCTGTTTCCCCAGGCCCTGCTCTGCCTGCTGCTGACCGGACGGGCGAGCCCGCGGGGGCTCGGTGGCCAAGGGGAGCCGGAGCCCAGCGCTGGCCCCGGGCAGGCGGCGGAGCCGGGGCGGCGGGGACCCGTGGGGTTCCTGTGCTGGGAACGGGCCCCGGGGCAGCGGCAGGTGAGTGCGGGGAGCCCCGGGCAGCGGGACACACGGACAGCGGGACACACGGACAGCCGGGCCCTGGAGAGTGTCCTCAGTGCGGGGAGCCCCGGGCAGCGGGACACACGGACAGCCCGGTCCTGGCACAGCCCGGCCCTGGCACAGCCCGGCCCTGGCACAGCCGGTCCTGGCACAGCCCGGCTCTGGCACAGCCCGGCTCTGGCACAGCCTGGTCCTGGCACAGCCTGGCCCTGGCACAGCCTGGCCCTGGCACAGCCTGGCTCTGGCACAGCCGGTCCTGGCACAGCCTGGCCCTGGCACAGCCTGGCTCTGGCACAGCCTGGCACTGCACATCCTGGCTCTGGCACAGCCTGGCCCTGGCACAGCCTGGCCCTGGCACAGCCGGTCCTGGCGAGCTCCCCCCGCAGGTGAGCCCCGCGCTGCGCTCGCCCCGGTTCCCGGTGTGGCTGTGCAGCCTCTCGGGCAGGCACAGCGTGCTCTTCAGCACCGACTGCCGGCTGCTCTGCGACTGGAGATCCGAGAGACGCTTCCAGCTCTACTTCTGCAGCGGGCAGCAGGAGCAGACCCGCACTGCCCACCTGACCGTAGGTACGGACCCAGGCTTCCCGGGGACTGAGGTATGGCTGTCACACAGCTGCTCTTCCTGTGTTAAATACTCGGTACAAATTTAAACACACCAGGAACCAGGACTGTTCCATGAGTAATTCAAAATTTATAATAACCTTGTCTCCAAGTGCTGTGGTTTTACCCCATCCAGCCCCACACATCCACTCACCCACCCCCCTCCAGCAGCAGGGAGAGGATTGGAAGGGTAGAAGCTAAAAAACTTGTGGCTTGAGACAAAGACAGGTTAATAAGAAAAGCAAAAGCCACACACACAAGCAAAGGAAAAGAAAGAATTAATTCACTTCCTGCACAGGCAGCAGGTGCTCAGCCACCTCCAGGAGAGCAGGGCCCCATCACACACAGCAGTGCCTTGGGCACACAAACACCACACTCAAAAGCCCCCCTCCCTTTTCTTCCTTCCCCCACTTTATATCCTGAGCATGATGCCACAGCTCATCCCTTTGATCTTTGGGCTCTCTGTGCTGGCTGTGCCTTCTCCCAGCCAGGCACCCCCAACTCCCCCAGCACAGCAGGAGGAACAGGAAAGGCTCTGGCTGTGCTGGCACTGCCCAAAATAACAAAATCAGCTCTGTACAATCAACCTGTGCTCAGCACAAACCCAAACACAGCTCCACAGCAGACAGTGGGAAGGCAATGAATTGCAGCCCAGCCCTGGCCCGCAGCAGTGCCTGCCTGGCTCACTGAGGCCGAGCTCTGCTCCCTGCTCAGCACCAGCTGCCACCGTGCCCTTGTGCTCCCCACCGAGTTTCACATCCCCCAGGAGGGACAGACTGCTCCTTGGCTTGTGAACCAGGCTTTGTGCTTGGGGTGAAAGGTTCTTGTTTCTCTGCTGCTGTGCATCACTTACCTTCCTCACTCGGTGCCTCCTTCCTCTTGCTCTCCTTTCACTGCAGCATTTAAAGCAAAGTCAGAACCTCGAAACTAAAGGGTAAATCTGCAGGGAGGCAGAATGGTTTGAGATCAACTGTCATGATAGGTGGTGTGGCCACAGATAGTATCTGAGCATCTGCTCAGAAAAGCAATATGCAAACACGGGGTGCAGGGAGCCCAGAGCTGCACTCGGAGCCCCGGAATTCCCCGGGGGGCCAAGGTGCAGGGGCTGTCCCAGCCCGGAGGCCCTGCCTGCCCCCAGCTCCCTGGGGCAGAGCAGCACAGCAGTACCAAGACAGCTGCAGAAGCTTCTGCTTTCAACCTCCACTGAAGCCTTCTTGAGTGGGGTGGGGTTTTAAGATTTTTTTTTAGACATTTATTTTTCATTTCCTCTTCAGACACTCATTCGCATCACTGGGAAGAGGCTCCAAGAGAAGGGCCCTGCAGCCCGGGGCAGAGGGGCCCGGCCCTGGAGATGGCAATCAGGACCAGGTGGCCAGGGGCCACCGTCAGCTGGAACGGGACTGACCCCTTCTTCTGAGCAGAGAGCAGGATGGATGGAGCCTGCTCCTGGAGGGGACTGGCATGTGCCACACACGGCAGCTGGTCACTGCAGGAGGACACAAATCTCCCCAGTCAAACAGCCCTGGGGGCACTGAGGGGCAGCCTGTCCTTAAGGCATCACAGCCCTGCAAGGGCAGGCAGCAGGAACAGCGGCCCTGTCCCATGCACGGCTTCTCCAGTGCCAGGATGCAGGTTCTCCTGCTTCCCACCACAGCTGGCAGCAAAAGGAGTCAAGCCCTGGCACCACTGCCCATGGCTGTGGTGGAGTCTGTCCCTGGAGGGATTTAAAAGATGTGCAGATGTGGGATTTGGGAACATGGTTTTGCAGTAAGCTTGGCAGTGCTGGGGTTGCACTTGTCAAGTCTTAGAAGGCTTTTCCAACCCAAACTGTTCTGGGGTTCTGTGATTCGGTGATTTTACTGCCATTGCCAAATCCCGGCACCCTGCATTAGCCTGACAGTCATGGGCAGGGCACGTTGCTTCTAGCTCACAAAAACCACTGTCCACTTCCCTTTTCACTGTCATTCCTCCAAAACGAGCTGTAAAGTTACACACCCTTAGTGTGCTGCTAATGACAGCTGAGAACAATAAACCTTCTGCAAGTGACCCAGAAACTTGGTTCAAAGTTATTGAATTTATAAACAGTAAAAAGAAGCCGTGACACCCAGCCTGAGATTATGCTGGGCAGGATGAGGAGAGGCTGGTCAAGCTGTGGGGTTTCAGTTCCTGCTCCGTTCAGGGCACCCGAGCCCCGGGGACACCGGGAGAGGAGCCCAGAGCTCCGGGGACGGCACGGTCCCGGTCTGTCCCCGTCTGTCTGTCCCGCTCTGTCCCCGTCTGTCTGTCCTGCTCTGTCCCGCTCCGTCTGTCCCAGTCTGTCCCGGTCCGTCGGTCCCTGTCTGTCCCGGTTTCTCTGTCCCGGTCTGTCTGTCCCGGTCTCTCTTGGTCTGTCCCGGTCTGTCCCTGTCTGTCCCGGTTTCTCTGTCCCGGTCTGTCCCTGTCTGTCCCGGTTTGTCTGTCCCGGTCTCTCTTGGTCTGTCTCGGTCTCTCTGTCCCGGTCTCTCTCGGTCTGTCCCGGTCTATCTGTCCCGGTCCGTCGGTCCGTCCCGCGCGGGGCACGCCGGGAGCGGGGCGGGGATCGCGCGCAGGCTCCGCTGTCCCCGCCCATCACCATCATCACCATCACCACCATCACCATCCTCATCAGCATCAGGCTCTCCTCCTCCCGCGCCGCGCCGATGCCGCCGGGGCCATGAGCCGCCCGTGCTCGGCCGGGCCCGGGCCCAGCAAGCCGTGCGGGAAGCAGCAGCAGCCGCCGCACGCCCCGTCCCCCGGCGCCGTGCTGCCCGGCACCGGCGGCGCTTCTCCGCCGCCCGCGCCGCCTGCCCTGCCTCCCCCGCCGCAGCAACAGCAGCAGCAGCAGCAGCAGCAGCAGCAGCAGCAGCAGGAGCTGACCTCGCTCTTCGAGTGCCCCATCTGCTTCGACTATGTGCTGCCGCCCATCCTGCAGTGCCAGGCCGGGCACCTGGTGTGCAAGCAATGCCGGCAGCAGCTGAGCCTCTGCCCCACCTGCCGGGGCTCCCTCACCCCCAACATCCGCAACCTGGCCATGGAGAAGGTGGCCTCGGCTGTGCTCTTCCCGTGCAAGGTAAGGATGAGGGGCTGGGCAGGGGCAGCCCCATCCCCGCTCCCCTGCGGAAAACCCCCACCCGGCACCCCGCATCCGTATCCCCACATCCCTCTGCAGAGGACACCCACCCACCACCCCGTTGTTGAAACTAGAATCCTCTGTTCTTTTTTAAGAAAAGGAAAATCCGAGCCAGGACCTCTCCGGCTGATCTGGACGGATCAGATCTAACTGCAGCAGCAGATCTAACTACAACTCAGCCATGCAGCCCATTTTACCTAAGTGCTTGCTTTAGGAAAAAACTACCACAAAAGCCAAGAAGAATCCATTTTAAGTGGAAACAAAAACTAAGTAAAGCTCAGCTTGAGCCCAGGGCTACTACAATAATGTAAAATTTGCAGTGACACGAGAGCTGTGGTTGATGGCCTGTGTTTCCAGCTGACGGCTGGGAGCAGCGGACGCTCGTGCTGCTGCCTTTCCTGACGGCTTGTGTTTGGTCTCTTTCCAGTACGCCACAACAGGCTGCTCCCTGACACTCCACCACACAGAAAAGCCAAAACATGAAGCCATCTGCGAGTACCGTCCCTACTGCTGCCCGTGCCCTGGGACCTCCTGTGACTGGGAGGGGTCCTTGGAAGCCGTGATGTCCCACCTCATGCACGCCCACAAGAGCATTACCACCCTGCAGGGAGAAGACATCATTTTCCTTGCCACGGACATTAACCTGCCGGGGGCAGTGGACTGGGTGATGATGCAGTCGTGCTTTGGTCACCACTTTATGCTCGTGCTGAAGAAGCAGGAGAAGTGTGAAGGTCACCAGCAGTTTTTTGCCACCGTGCTGCTGATCGGCACCCGCAAGCAGGCGGAGAACTTTCAGTACAGGCTGGAGCTGCACGGCAGCTGCCACCGGCTGACCTGGGAGGCGTCGCCCTGCTCCATCCACGAGGGCGTGCCCGTGGCCATCCGCAGCAGCAACTGCCTGGTTTTCGACACGGCCACCGCTCACCTCTTTGCTGACAACGGAAACCTCGGCATCAACGTGACCATTTCCATGTGCTGCCCATGATGCACTGCTGGCTGATGTAAGCTTCACCGGGCTTTGGTTTTGGTTCCCGTTTTTTACACTGTTCAGCTCTGTCATCTTGTGTGCTAAGGTTTCTGACTAGCCAAGGGTTGGGACTTTGGGCAGAAGAGGAACAAGAGTGTGCTGTAAGTAACATGAGCGGGACAAGGTCTTTTAAAATTCTTGGGTGCCTTAGGAAGATTACACACACACAGAGTTACCTTTTATAATTTAATTATATTTTATGGAAAGAGTGCTTCCATTAGATATGTGGCTTAAGAGGCTCACGTTTGGAGCACACCTAAAAGCCCTTTCAGCAGCAGTACAGACTCCCTCTGTCACTGGTGAGCTTTAATAAAAGGCTTTAGTACCACAGGAGGGTTTGGTTTGGAAGAGACCATCATCTGTTCCAGTCCTCCTGCCATGGCAGGGACACCTTCCAGTATCCCAGGCTGCTCCAAGCCCTGTCCAGTCTGGCCCTGGACACTTCCAGGGATCCAGGGGCAGCCACAGCTTCTATGGGCACCCTGTGCCAGGGCCTCCCCACCCTCACAAGGAACAATTCCTTCCCAATATCCCATCTCTGTCCACTAGCAGTGGGAAGCCATTCCCCGTGTCCTGTCACTCCAGGCCCTTGTCCAAATTCCCTCTCCAGCTCTCTTGTAGCACCTTTAGGCACTGGAAGGGGCTCTAAGTTCTCATAATTTGCCCTTGTGAAGCCACAGTGGCTGTCACAAATCACCTCCTAATTTTCCATGTGCCTTAGCATAGTTTCCAGGGGGATCTGCTCCAAGCTCTTTCCAGGCACTGAGGTGAGACCTGACCACCTGTAGTTCTCTGGATCTTCCTTATTCCTCTTTCTAAAAAAGGGGTGGTTGTGTTTCCCCTTTTGGAGTCAGTGAGAACTTCTCTGGACTGCCACAACTTCTCAAACATGATGGATAGTGGCCACATCCTGCACCAGTCCCTCTGAACCCACAGGTGCATCTCAGGCACCTTCAGGTCCCTCAGACCATCTCCCCCCCAATCCTCTCCTGCTGCAGGAGGTTCTTTGTGCTCCCCCTCTCTGCCTTTGCTCCTGCCCCTCGGGCAGTGTGGCTGGAGCTGCCTTGAAGGCTGTCACACATGGCTGACACCTCACCTTCCCAGGAACTGGGTTCCCCATTTCCTTCCACACAGGGTCCACATTCTTCAAGTCTTCCTTTTATCACCAGTGCACCTACAGAGGTGCTTTGATTGCTTGCCCTTGATGTCCCTGGCCAGGTGTAATTCTTTCAGGCTTTAGCATTCCTAACCTGATCCCTGGCTGCTCACAGTCTCTCTGTGCTCCTCCCTGGCTGCCTGTCCTTTCCTAGTAGGTGAGAAAGGAAAGAAATCCAAGTGACCTCTCACAGGAGAAGCTGAGAGTGAAGCAGGAGATACTTCAGCAATGTTTCTCCATTACCTGCTACCTTATGGAAGGGCATTGGGCCAGCTGTGGTGGCTTTAACAGGAGAAAGGAGAGAAGGTGTGGGGTATGGCACATTTCACAGAGCATGGAATTACTGGCACCTGTCTGTTTTAGGGGGATCAGGCCAGGCAAAGGTGCAAGCAGGAGGCACAAGTCTCAGACTGCAGGTGGCTGGAGCCAGTGACATGGGGCTGTCCATGAGCAGCTGCCCTGGGACACACTCTACTGTTGATTATTGTAAAAGATTCAGAATATAGCAAGAGCTTTATGGCCAGTGTCTTGTCATTTGCTATTTAAGTTTTGTTGCCATATTCCTTCTATTTTGCAATAAATATTTTGCAAAACCTATGCTGAGGAGCTGTGCTAACACAGGAGTGTGTGGCAGCTGCTCCAGAGTTACTCTGAGTGCTCTCCCTGGAGGGTCCCTGCCCCTGCCACCTCCCAGCCCTGCTGGGACACAGCCACAGCGCAGCACGAGCAGAGGAGCTGGCTGGGGATGTGAGCTCCAGGGACAGCAGTGACAGCCTGATCTGTGCCACTGAACCACGGGGCTGTCACCAACTGGCTGCCTGCAGCTCCCCCTCTGCTGGAGTCACCGGCAGCAGATTCCAGCTGCACACACGGCTGTGCCAAATCTGGCCTGGGCACCGTCTGGAGGAGGCAGTGCCACCAGGTGACACTTCAGAGGGAAGCCTCACCACGGTGGAAAATGGCAGGTAAAGGGGCAGGTGAGGCTTGGTGTGAATAAATAAAATACAAAAGGAGGAAAACCAGTCCTGACAGTGCTCCTCCTGGGAGAGCTCTGGAGTTCTGTCAGCAGCACCTGGCAGCTCTCAGAAAAGGGCACTAGAACAAGTTTGGCCTCAGTCAAGGGAAGCTTGGTCTGGCTGCAAGAACTTGGAAGTAGCCATGGAAAAAACCTCCCAAGGAATTACTCTCTAGGCACTGAATACCAACAATTAAAGATCCTATGTCTGGTCTCACTTACACTGTGCTGGCAGGACTTGGGCAGCATCAGCCCTCTGAACTAATTGCCTCCTGCATAAGCAGGATTGAAGTCAAGCTGTAGTTCCAGCAGCTGTTACCACCTGTGCTTTCATCAGGATTTAAGCAAGAATTCCTAAGGATTTGATTGATTTTTTCTGTAATTCAGCAGAACTTACAGTGCAAGGTAATTTTCTTACTGGCAATTGGGACATAAGAGAATTTTTGCATAAAGCAAAACTCTAAAGCGTGTCTTTGAATATAGCAGGATTAATTAATTACTCCAGTGTTACCTATAACCCACATTAGATAAATTAACACACGTTATCATTAGGTCTGTCCACACTACTCAGTTCTGAAAGAGTGGAAAACTCTTGTTAGTTTGACCTCAAAAAACCCAAACAAAGCCATCACCTTGTGTCTTTTCTGACTAAAACAGAGTTTGGGATAAGGAATACCTCGTCTGGCACTGCCAAGAAGGGAAATGTTTCCAGTTCAGGTCAGCAAGTAGACGGGTGACATTCATTTCAGGTTTCCCTCAGGTTTCAGGTTTTCTTCCCAAGGCAGCCGAGGAAGAAACTTAGTGTGCCAGTTCCTCAGGACATTCAGGAGAGGTGAGTGAGGCCTGCCTGGTTCTCTGAACAGAGCTGACCCCTCTCAGGCCCCCAGCCTTGGCAGGGATGGTGAAGCATGTCCACACAGGCAGACCTGCATGCTAGGAAGACCCCCAGGCAGGGGGCAGGTGCCCTGCAGCCCCTTGGCTGTTCTGCAGCCACCAGGAGCATCTGCTGTGGAAGGTGATACCCAGGGAGCAGAAGCTGTGCTGTCGCTGGAGTTCTCCCTAAAAGCTATTTCCACTTCAAACAGTGCAAGTGCCCAGGGACTGATGGGTTCAGAGCAGACACAGCACAGCTCGAGGGAGCCCTGCCCGAGGCCTCTGCTGTCAGACAGTGCTCAGCTCTGTCATGCCACAGCCAGACCCTGGGCAATCAGGAAAGGGACCTCGCAGTGCTGTGGGGAGTTCACTGATACCAGGTGAGCCACCGGTACCACTGGCTGCACCTCAGCATGCTCCTTCCTTCTGAAAATAAGGGAAGCTGACTTTGTTGTGGCACTCACATGTTAGCAGGACACTGCGAATTCTTACTGGCAGCACAGCACACAGCTGCTCTCCCAAGGGCAATCCAGACCTGGCTGTGTTTGTGCAAGGTGGTTTTCTCTCTTTTATTCTCCAAGCTGTATGTGCAGATTCCTTGGAGAGGCTGGACAGCGCCAGGTCCTACAGGAGAGATCAGGAAGATGTGTGACAAGTGTGTGACACAGGTGTAAGGAATCCCCTCGGGCAGGTGTTCAGGTGCAGTCAGGTCGTGCCATGTCGGGTTTGGTAACGGGTGTCACCCCCAGCTCTCCATGCCTGAAGCAGCAGCTCCGGGGTTCGGCAGGCACGGAGCGCTGGGATGGAGGAACAGGAGCGAGTGTGGCGGCTGGGGACACAGGCACAGCCCTGGGGGGACACAGCCCAGAGCCTGGGACACCACAGCCCAGAGCCTGGGGGGACACAGGCACAGCCCTGGGACACCACAGGCACAACCCTGGGGGGACACAGGCACAGCCCTGGGGGGACACAGCCCAGAACCCTAGGACACCACAGCCTGCACCTCAGGACACAGCCCAGCATCCCGGGCGCCTCCGGCTGCCCCGTGAGAGCCGCCCCGGCTCCTCTCCCGGCCGCAGCCCCGCCGAGACGGGCACGGGGAACGGGGCACGGGGAACGAACGGAGCAGCCGCAACTGCAGTTCAGAAAAGCAACGCCGCGGGGCAGCCCGTGGCCGGAGCGGCCCTGGTCCCGGGTACGGGGTACCGGCCGGAACGGCCCGTGCCGGGTATCGGATACAGGGTACCGGGTACGGGCCGGCCCGTGTATCAGGTACCGGAATCGAGTGCCGGTACCGGGTATCGGGTACCGGTACGTACCGGTACAGGTACCGGGCGCCGGGCGGGGCTGAGGCGGGGCTGAGGCGGGGCTGAGGCGGCTCCCCCCGCCCCCCCGCGGTCCCGGCGTGCCCCGCGCTCCCGCCGCTCCCGTTGCCCCGGAGACGCGCCGCAGCCGCAGCCGCGGGCATGGACGGGCCGGGCCGCGCCGACGAGCCCAGCGCGGCGCCCGACGAGGGGCCGGACGATGGCGCGGACGATGCGGCGGGCGAGCCCCGCTGGCCCTGGCCCCTCGAGAAGGGCGCGGCCCACCCGGCAGAGCCGCAGTACGGAACACCGCCGGCCAGCCCGCAGCCGGTCCCCGCGGGCCTGCCCACCCTGCTGGCCTACAGGCCCGAGGCCCCGCCGGCAACCGCACACCACGAGGTCAGTTGGGTCAGTTGGCTCCCCGCTGCCTTATTCACACTGTTCCTTGTGGGAACATAGAACCAACGCCCTTCGCCAAGCCCGCAAAGGAGCCCCTACGTGACAGGGGTCAGCCCCTTTCTCTTCTGCGAGGCTCTTGAAACAGCATTGTGAACAACCGGGCAGCAAGAGGCTGTGCAGCCTCTCCCCACTGCGGAGAATTCTTTGTTGAGAATTTCCCAGCAGAATATTTTGTCTAAATCAGATTAAAAATATACATAAATAGGTATAGTCACAGAATACAAGCAGGGCACAGAGTTCCCCATAACCCCTGGCAGAGCAAAGTCAGCAAAGAGTTAATTCAACGCACGAGGTGGGGAACAGGGAAATTTTGTTTCAGGATATCCAGTACCCATCCTTAAAACACACCCTGCTGCCAAACTGGTTTGCATCTAGTCAGATGTGACCAGCTCTGTATCACCAATTCTGCTGGTGCTTCCTCAGAGACTCCCACAACTACAGACAGGAGTTCTTCTTTCTGTAATACATTCAAATCCTCAGCTACAGTGTTCTGTGCTCTCAGCTTCCCTGGAAAGGAGCGGAGCTCATAAATACCACGATCATTCCCTTTCTTAGGGGCCATTTATTGATTTATTTACAACACATCTGCTTTGCTTTTTGGCGGTTTCCTGAACCGAATGTTTTGAGTTTAATCATTCCAAGATCTCCCAGACAGACACGGGTCTGTCGCGAGTGCCCGTGGGTGCTTTGTCACATTTGCTGCGTTTTGAGCAGAGCCCTCTGTGGCCGTGGTTAACCCCACCCCCCTCCCCGCTCTCCCGCCACGGCTGCAGGCAGAGGAGGATGCTGAGCCGACCTGCGAGTACTGTGGCGACAGGCTGAGGCCGTTCCCCTTGTCTGAGGACATCCCCCTCTCCGAGGAGCCGGCAGACGTAAGCAGGGGGAGGGACGAGCGGGGCTTGCTGTGGAAGGGCCGTGTGACAGCTCCGCTCTCTGCCTTCCAGAGATTCTGCTGCCAGCGCAGCCGAGAGCTCTACGAGTTCATCGCCAAGGAGAGGAAGAGGCTCGAGGATGCCAGCAGCATTTCCAGAGCTGTCAGCAGTCAGGAGTCACTCGGCTCTGAAACCAACCTGCTGCTGTCAAAGGAGCAAGAGAACCGCAGGTACTGGGAGAACTGGGGATCAGGGCTCTGTAATGAACAACAAGGAGCTCTGAGGGGAAAAGGAGTGCTAAAAAACCACAAGGAGAGGGATGAAAGAAGTGCTTTGGGCACCAGAAGTTCAGATTCTCTCTGGTCCCTCCTGGCTCCTCTATTGCCAGGCTGCACAAGGAGGTGGTGAAGCATGTACTGACTGAAATGTTAATTCCAGTGCTGACAGATGAACTATCTAGAGACAGGTAGAGCAAAAAAAAAAAACCCCACAACTGTGGGAGGGACAGTATTTGAGTGTAGCTTCTACCTCTGGCTCTGAAACAAAGCTGGAGTTTGTATTTCTGTCTTGCTGCATAAACCATGCTTGGATTAGAGTTTCCAGAGTCACACACAAGAGCTCTGCAAGTTCTCAGGCTGTTTAGCAGGAGACCCAAAGCTTAAGCCTCCAGGGAAAGTCTAAGCCACAGGGAAAAGGAAAACTAAACCAGTACACCTGGAAGTAAACTGTTGGTCTCCTTGAAAATCCTTCACAGCCTGAGGGTGCAAGTGCTTCCTACTATGTACAGAGCACACACCAAACCACTGTCCCACCAACAGATTCATAGGGAGCTACACAAGAATAGTGAAAATATTCTTGGAGATGAGCTCTTGTGGGCATCTGTCCTTCTCTTTCACATAAAATCTGATGCAAAGCCCATTACAATATTCAGCTCTCCTGCCAGCAGAGCTGATGCCACTGCAGTGGCAGTCTGTTCTGGAATCTGTGTGGGCACAATTCCTTTCTGCTGAGGTGTGAGTATTTTGGTGACACTGCTGCCTGTTACTGTTCTGTGAGCAGATAGAAAACAGATTCAGAAATTGTGTTCCTAAAGCAGGGATATCCACTACTTGCAGCTTTCCAAACACGATACATGAGGTGTCAACAACACTTCTATTTTCCAGGCAGCAGAAAAAACAACTGGCCAGAGAGTTGGCTGACCAGTTTTTAAAGCCAAGTGCCACTGCAGGTGAGTTGGTATTTTCTTATGGATTTGTCCATTTGTCTCAACAATGCATTCAGTGGAATTGCTGGTTTCCAACTGGAGGATTTTATGCAGCAGTATGTCCATTCATTGTCTGATATGCAGTATCATTAAATTAGATCCAGATACAGCCATATTAAATCATCCCTCACACATGTGCACAAGAGTGGGCACATCCCCTTTGGACAGAGAGGCTGTTTGTCATGATTTTCAGCATGTATCTGTGAAGTTTCCAGCTGAGATGCACAGAACCTGACTTGAGAGGACAAGCTGGCAAAGCCAAGCCCTTGGCAAGTAGGAACTGTCAGAATGAGGCTCACCCATATCTTGCCTCAGAGGGATACTCCACCAATTCCTAGCCCAGGCTGTGGATGACTGAGCAGCCTTGGGGTCTAGCTGTAGAGGAGTTTTGACAGGTGAACCAGATTTATACTATGGGCATGTTTTCACAGAGGATGGCAGGGCACTGAGGCTTCTGTGGCACTGGGATCTCAAATGGTCACTTCCAGTGTGTGGAGCCAAATGTTATCCCAAAAAGTTGCTGTTTACATAGATGTCTGTACAGACATAACTGAAAAAATGCTACCTTTTATCATAATCCTGTGCTCTGGAACAGCTGAGCACTTTGGACTGCCCTTACTAGAAAATACCCCGAGACAGACAGTCAGGATGGAGTGTTTCAGCCAGGAACTCCCCCTCCCCCAGTTACAGCAGAGCAGCCCCATGGTGGGCACTGCCAACCCTCTCCCCTGCACAGAAGCCTCCCTGTGCTCTGCAGGTGCACAGCAAGCTGCATCCGTTTCCTACGAGCTTTCCCCGGAGCTCACATCCACCAGCGGGACACCAGAGCCTGTTGTGAGTGCAGCCAAGCCCAAGCCCGAGCCCAAACCCGAGCCCCAGCCCAAGGAGCAGCCCCAGCCCGAGCCCCGGCCCAAGGAGCAGCCCGAGCCGGAGCCCGGTGTCAAGAAGGAGCCCGAGCCGGAGGCCCGGCCCAAGGAGGAGCCCGAACCCGAGCCTGGTCTCGAGAAGGAGCCTGGTCTGGAGGAGGAGCTTGGTCCAGAGGAGGAGCCCGGTCCGGAGCAGCAGCCTGGTCTGGAGAAGGAGCTCGGTCCAGAGGAGGAGCCCGGTCCAGAGCAGCAGCTTGGTCCCGAGGAGGAGCCCGGTCCCGAGGAGGAGCCCGGTCCCGAGGAAGAGCCCGGTCCCGAGGAGGAGCCCCAGCCGGAACGCAAGCCCAAGAAAGAGCCCAAGCACAAGGAGGCCGAATCCCACGGCATCCTCCACGATTTCAGCCTTCTGGGGAAGAAGGTAGGTGCGGCCGGCAGCACCTTGGGTGTGTCAGCGCTCCAGGCGGTCCGAGCCCAGCAGTGCCCGTTCTCACAGGGCAGCTGTGCCTGACTGCTCTCATCCGTTTTATCTTTCCAACCTTAGGTGGGGACGGCTAAATTGGTGCAGAAGTACTACAAAAATGGAAAGAAATTCCTTACCATGCTCCCAGACGGAACCTCGCAGTTATTGTATCCTTCACGGGGTTCACTTGCCTGCATTAGTCCAGGGCTGTTACTAATTTTAAGTTTAACCCAGTCCACTTTACTGCAACCCGGTTAAGTTTATCCCAGTCCACTTTTCTGCAACCCGGTTCATCGCTCTGTCTGAGGAGCAGCAGCAGTACAACCTGACACAGTTCCTTGGCTGAGGTTTCAAAGCAGCCAGCAGCTCCAATGAGCACTAGCTTCCAAGACCCAGCCCAAGGGAACAGCACACCTTTAATACACTTTAATAAGCACTTTTAAAGTGCTTATTAATAAAGAACTTTAACAAAGTGCTCTGGGTAATACATCAGTTTTTACACCCCAAAGTAGTACCCAAAAGGATTTAGCGAGTAATAATTGACCAACCAAGCAAAGCAGGGGGTTACAAACACCTTACCTGGCAGCAGCTATCCATCTGGAAACCTGGCCATCACCATTACACGAGGGAGTGACGAGCTGATTTGCATAGTACAGGAAGATGAGCTGAAGACAACCAAGATCCGAGCACTGTTTCAGTCTGACGGCAGGAGCACGTGCTATTACCCCAACGGAGCTGAGTGGTGCGTTCAGCAGCTTTGCTGTCTCCTCTGTGCACTGGCATTTCAAAGGCCATAAAGGAAGGGTATTTTTAATAGCATCCAAAAATAGACGAATTCAGCAGCTCATGGGCCCTGTTTCAAGTGTCCCCAGAGCAGTAAGGCAACCCAGCTGTGCTTTGAGAGGTGGGGGACAGACCCTGCCCCTGCTGTGTCTCTGTGCCATTCCTCAGGGGCATGAGACACCTTCTGACACAGGAGCTTACAGGGTTCAGAGCTTCCATTTCTCTTTCTTTAGGATAAATATGAGTATCCAGGGTGGGCAGTATTTGGACCAAGCAGGCAACAGGGTCAGAAGGTGGATGTGGCCAGAGTTGTCACCAGGACCCCACACGCCACTGAGCCCCATTTTCATCTCCCTGAACCGCCACGTGGGGGTCAGGATCCTGGCCCAGGACAAGATCTTCGTCTCCTTCCTCGCCAAGGGGCGCCAAGCAAAATTCAACATGGGAATCAAAGTGCAGGTACTGTCCCTGTGCCAGGCCACTCCCACAGTAGGAGCGGGGCAGGATGGAAGCTCCCATCTGCACTTACCCGTGGTGGATGCTCCCTATGCTGTCCCATGCTCCTTCCCCAAAAAGCAGGCTGTGGCCATGTGTGTATTCCTGCCACCCCTATGGAGATGGGGCACTTGCATGCCCCAGCTCTCTGCAAGGGCCCACAGTGTGGGACTCCACTCCCAGGCAAGTCCCTGGCTGCATCTCCAAGGGTCACCTGGCTCTGTCACAGGGAAAAGAGATCCATGTGGGCAGGGTGCAGGGCAGCTCCTTTCCCCACAGGCTCTGTCACAGGGGCAGGTTGGCGTGCTGGGGACAGCAGCTCTGTCCCAGCTGGGCTGTCCCCAGCTCGGCTGTGCCCCGCACCACAGGTCGGCGCTGGCAGCCAGCCTCCTGCTGCCCGCCTGGGAGAGGATGAGCTCCTGCTGCTTGCCTTCCGCGTCAGGATCCTGCAGCTCTTCGACAGGATGCGGGGATGCATCAACTTCCCTTCCAGCGAGCAGTGGAACAAAATCCAGCCTCCCACGTACCTCATGAGCCAGGCTGTGAAGATCCTGGAGCTCTGCATGGCTGCTGACATCAGTGATGAGCTGCGCAGCTCCATCAAGGCCATAGTAAACGCACAGTAGCTCTGCCCAGTGTGTGTGCTGTAAGGCAGAACGCGCCAGACACGGCCCTGATGCTGTGGCACCTGCACGTGCTCAGCAGGGTTTCCCCTCTGGGCCTGCCCTGCCCTGGTGCAGAGCAAAGGGCACAGCCCCACATGGGTCCTGCTCAGGGCAGGCAGTGCCAGCCCACACTGACGACACCTTGGTCACGGAGGCAGGAGAGGGCTTTGCTGGGCAGAGCAGTGCTGTGCTCCACAGTGCACTGCTCCTAGCAGGCCCCTCTGTCTCAGCCCTGGCTGAGTACTCACTTCAGCCCTTGGGTAAAACAAAGAGCACAGCCAAGCCTTCAGACAGGCACACAGCAGGTGTCTGCCAAAGTCACCCACACAGGTACAGGTACTGCTCTACCACTACTGACAAGAAGGAATGCCCCAGGAGCTCCTGGTGCCCGTGCCCACAGCAGCTCAGCCCGCTGCAGGTACAAGACAAGGTGCAGAGAGTAACAAATGCCCTCGGTGCCCAGAGCAAGCACCTGTGCTTGGCTCCAGGGAGCACTAGCTGCAGCCTGGGATGGGCTCTGGTTCAAGCACTCCAAACACAGAGCTGGCAGTGGGTGTTTAAAGGCCTGTGGTGCTGCAGTGAGCTACCTGCAAGCCTCTCAGAGCTGCCTTTGAAACTCCGGGTTCAGCTGGCTAGCTGCCCCCAGGGAGGGCACACCTGAACTGTGCTAAGTGCCTGGAATGATAAGGCCAAGCCCCATGTGCCCCTCTCTCTGCACTGGAGGCTCTCAGGGCCTTACACACGACAAATACAAGGTCAGGAACTGGAAAGTTGGCTTTTTATGCAGCTTTTCAATTGCAGTCCAAGAATGTCCATCAGTGACAAACAAGGTACTTCACACAGGAAATGGGAACTCTTTATTTCAATTAATGTTCTTGGGTTCTTATTCAGGACAGCAGGAGGGCCTAGCTCATCTCTCAAATGGCCAAGGAAGAACTGCTGGAGCTGGCCCACATGATTAAAGAATAGCTGATCTTAATTTTCACTGAAGTCACCGAATGATGTAACTATTCTGCATATAATTTTGCTTATATAATTCAGTATATAATGCACTGTTCGACTCTGCCATAGATTTTGAAAAATATACAAACCTGTTTTAACCACATTAAAGAGATTTGATAGACAACTATCAATTACTCAACAATTTAGGACAATATCAGACACTCCTATAACTTCATTTTAAACTACAAAAAGAACATAAATTCATATAAAATACAACAGATTAAACAAACTTCTCTTTTTCCAAGGAAAAATTAGGTATCAACTCAATCTGCCATTGTGTGAAACACGAATATAAAATAAGTTACCATTAGTAATGCCTGCATTGCTGATCTATGAACTGGTCGAATGAAGTCTTAAAAAAACTATACAGTATTATTGCACTCGTGGCTGTGCAGTGTGGACCAGCCAGCACCGAAACAGGGCTCATTGAGTGTTTGTCCAGGAGGCACAACGTGGCTGCAGGAGAGGCATCCAGCCTGCACCAACAGCAGCTGTCTTCAGTGCAGGCCTTCATGGGTCTGCACCACGCGGCCCGGGAACCACACCCAACGCCTGTGGAGAGACACCTGGGTTACAGCTGGCAACACCTGTGCCACAGCACACCTGCAGGGGGCTGGGGCACACCTGCACTGAGCCTGCTGCACACCTGCACTGAGGGAGAGTCACACCTGCACTGAGCCTGCTGCACACCTGCAGGGGGCTGGGACACACCTGCACTGAGCCTGCTGCACACCTGCAGGGGGCTGGGACACACCTGCACTGAGCCTGCTGCACACCTGCACTGAGGGAGGGTCACACCTGCACTGAGCCAGCCCCAAATGGGGAATGGCAAGCGATGCATTTTGAAAGGCACAGGTGACACAGGGACATGGAAGTGGTTTGCCATAAAACACCTCCAGGATGTGAACCCTGTGCTCCCAAAAGCCTTTTGCAGACAGGCAGGGCAGCACAGCAACTGGAGCACGACAGCATTCTGCTCCCCAGGGTTAAGCAAGGAGCAGGACAGCATCCTGCCCCCGAGGCCGTGGGACTCAACTGGGATAAAAGCCAGGAGACCTTAATCCCCTGCACAGACTGTTCTGAGGCACACAACGTAGTGTGTTCTGATCTCTGCAGCACACACTCCATTGACATCAGGCTTCTGCCTGCAGTAACACACCTTCTCCTGCCCCATGGAATGGCAGCTTCCTGCTCTGAGCCAGGCACAAGGAGCCACATCCCAAACAGCCTCTGTGACACCATGTGTGGCAGTTTAACACCACAGCAGCTGGTTCTCCAAACACTGAACTGAACAAACGCCCTCCTGAACTCCAGTGCCTGCCCCACCTGGGCACTGTATGTAGTGTACATGGTGACTGGGCAGACTTACGAGAAGTTTCGGTGCTGCTCGATGGGGCTATGATCGATGATGGGGCATTGACTCCATGTGCACATTGAGCTTCATCTCGTTATCAAGGATCTGTACAAGCTGCTGCATGGAAGGGAGGTGGCCAGACTCCAGTTTAGACCACACTGGGACATCTAGCACAGAGCACACACGGGAGAAAAGCACTGTTACGCTGGGAGCATCAGAACACAGGTAGAGCTGGTGGAAACATGGAATTGAGAAGCTCTAGGAAGCTGTGTGAGTTGGTACTGATCTATGTTGAGCAGAACATCTGAATAACAATGCTTCCAAACCTCTGGCTATGCTGAACCCCAGCCCAACCAGGAGAGCAGAGTGTCTAATGCTTCCATTTAGAAGTGTATTATATTGATGGAGAGGTGCAAAATATCCACTGACAATCCTCTCAACCTGAAAAATCAGCACTGCTGCCCATCAGTACCAATAATTCAGTATTAGTAACACATTCTTTAGGGTTCCAAGGCTAAAGCATGCTGCAGAGCAGACAGGGAAAGCATCTAATTGGAGAGTACACGTCCCTAGCTGATGGTTTCTTATTTAATGCACATCACATACAAAGAAAGAATCTAATGCAATTATTCCAAGAAACCAAATATCCCACTGAGTAAGTTTTTACAGAGCCATTCCAGAATATCTGACTTCTGTATAAGTTGCTTTTTAAGACTTCTGTGATTTTCATCATTTATTGTGATAAGACAACACCTGAAGATCCAAATGGATGGCAATTTCCACATATCACACTTGGGACATGAATTTCCTGACACCATCCCTCATTCTCCCCATCCTACCACTCTCACATCTGTATATGTGACACTCCCCAGACAAAGTCTCAGCTCACCATTCAAAGTGATCTCAAAAGCCCCAGTGGACATACACTGGTTCTCAATCATGTTGCTCAGGAAGAAGACCATCATGCAGGCGTACACCTGGAAGAGAACAAAGATCCACAGAAACCTCAGCCATGCCAGCACACCTGCTGTTGCTCATGGGTGCCTCTGAACTCCCTCTGAGACTGCTCAAGGAATGTTCCCATCTACAGACACCTCCCCTTCCTCTTTTCACACAGACTGCACCTTGCCTTCCCCAGAAAAGCACCAAGCCAGCCCCAAACCCACCCAGCTGCAGCCCTCTGCCATCCCTGGACCCAGCAGAGGGGGCTGGCAGTGTGACATGGGAACACAGCCTGTCACTGGCACTACCATCTCCAGATCACAGAGCCAAGGGCCCAGCCACAAACTGCAGAGCAAAGCAAGTCACACATGCTCAGGAACCACTGACCCTCCTGCACACCTCCAAGCTCTTCATGGGGAATTTTCTCTGTGTGTGGGTAAGGAGGAGAGGATTGCATCTCCCTCACCACCAGCACCTCTCTAATTTCCTTTTCCTGTTCACAGGCACACTCACACAGGTCACTGCAACACTGCAGGACCTGGCACAGGGACAGCAGCCAGCCCAGCCAGGCACAGAGTTGGCCCATTTCATTCAACTGGAAATATTACAAAATGCAAATTGGCCAGTGAAAGATCCAGGGCACTGGGCAGCTCAGCATGAAGGTCTGCAAATTACTTTAGTTTAGTGGAATAAATCTGGAATGAGGCTACTCTAAATCAGAGTACAACACCCTGAATCTGCTGGCATCACCAGTACTGACTCATGGGGATATTCTCCCACAATGTCATGCCAGTCTGCTCTCCAAAAACACCCACAACATTTCAACTTCATTTTTCTAACGCCCTTCTAATTGCTGCCTAATCTATCAGGAGTCTGATGGAAGCATCAACTGAAAAACAGTTAAGGGACAACAGAGAAGGGGAGCTGTAATTTTAACATCAACAATACTGGCTGGAAATGCTGCTCTTGAGCCCTACAAAATAAACAACTCTTTAATCATCTTTGTCAGCAAGTTAACCTCAGCTGCCCTCCTGCAGTAGCAGCAGTTTGGAAGAAGATCACAGAGGCACACCTGGGTTTGTCAAAAGCATAAAGCACAACTGGTAAGAATTATTCTACTGTAAGGCTGTTGCATATGAAAGGTAAATCAGTCAGAACTGAGGGACTCACAGAGCACCCTCATGAAGTAATGCTGGAGCTGCTTTTTCAGACTAAAAGAAGTATGTCCTTTACCTTGTTTTCCTGGCCCCACTGCCAGATGCTTGGAGCTTGCATGCCAAAGAAAGCAAACGGGTCCTTGCCCACGATGATTAAGCCAATTAATACTAGTTTGAAGACAGACAGGAAGGATGCTATGTGCCTGTTGGAGACAACACACACCAGTGACTGAAAGGTTCAGCTCCTACTTCACCATACACAACTGTAATTCACCTCACCAGGAGAATTTTCATAGTGTACAATCAAATGTTTCAGAGGAAGTACAAAACTCTCCAAGGTTTATCTTACTGCAAAAAACTCCAAACCAAATTGAACCAACAAAACCAAAAAGCAACACACATTAACAACACCTCCAGTAAGGCCCTGTTTTGCCCAGCAGCCCAGATGCAGAGCTGCCCACAGCCAGCCCACAGCAGGGCCCCGTGCCCTGCAGCCTCCCACCAGCACTACCCTGCCAGAAACCAGGCCAAGCACTGCTGCAGGAGCCACCCAGTAACTATGGCATCACCCTGCAGCGTGGGCACACTGCTTTAAGGAACAGGAATAACACCATTTCGGCTTTTTCTGAATTGCTTTGGGCTTTCCCCCCACAGCTGCAGCAGAAGTCACTCTGGCAGCTTACCCCCCCAAGGTGAGCTCTGATTCAGATGTTAAAATTGAGCTTTCATCTGTGTCCTTAACCCACTACAGGGATTTGGCACTAAGTGCATAAGTCTGAGCAACAAATTTAATTTATGTCCAGATACAGCATGAAGAAAAGCTGGGGAAATTCACTATTTAAAAAAAACAGTTATATAATTTATTTTTAGTTAGATATGACAGGCCTCATCATACAGATAACCAGACAATGATATTTGCATGGAAAACTGAGGCAGCTACCTGGAAGGCAGAAAACCACCACACTTGTATGTAATCACAACAGAAAGTGCCCTTAAGTTTACATTGTCAGCATTATGTCAGTGCAAACACGTGCGTTTACCCTGGAAAGCAGCCAGAGCACAGCAGAGGGGCAGGCTCACCTATAGATGGGCTGAGGAAGGTAGTTCTCCCCTTCGATCCGGATGTCTGGGTACCGCTGGCTGATGACCCGCATGTACTCCTCAAACACCCGCCTGTAGCCTCAGGAGACACTGAACACAGACAGCACTGTCACCCAGCAGCACAGCCCCTGCTGGGCGCCACCCACCTCTGCAGGACCCTCCAGGAAAACACAGCCACACTGTTTTATAGCACAGAGAAAACCCGACCCGCAGTGAAATCACACATGGCAAATCCCAACAGGTAAGCCCTGAGTGTGCTGGGATGGCTGGCTCCACATCCCAGCACAGACACAGAGCTCTGGAAACGCTCACTGGGTATCAAATGACTCGCTTTCCCTGGAAAAATCCGTTAAGGATTAATTCACGAAGTCGATATAAGCAATCAAAAAAAAAAAAAGAAAAAAGATCTTCACACAGAGCCGTCTGAATCCCTCTCTGGGACTGTCTGGGATCCCAGACAGGCAATGTCGCTCCCAGCCACCCCTACGTCAGCAGGAAACGGAACTGCAGGAGTTAAACATTACCGAGCTGTCCCCCGCCTCGCCTTTCAGCAGCCGTCTCTATCAAATGCGGTAAAGAGCCAATGGCCCCAAACCCCTGAGCATTCTGCGGTGCCTCACGGAGCCGCAGGGCCCGGCCCTGGTCCCCACCCGAGGCCGGCAGCCGCGGGGAGCAGCGCCCCGGGGCTGCTGAGGTTCCTGCCCGCACACAGGCTCAGCCCTGCTGCTGCTGCTGACACCACCGCAACAGCCCGGAATGGTGCAACGCTGCGAGAGCACCGACCGCAACACGGGCACTGCACCAAAGCAAACACAGAATTACAGCCACTGCCGAGACATCGGTCCCTCCCAAACGTTAGTCCCGGGCCAGCATAAGGCCATACACGGCTAAAGGGCCCGAAAAGCGCGGATTTCTGGCGGGTGGCCCTAGCGTGGGCCCCACTGAAGGAGCCACCGCCCGCGGCCCGGTGCCACCGCCCACGCTCCAACAGGGCCCGGGCCCCGACAGCCGGCCCGGGCCAGGGCGGCCCCTGCCCCTGCACGGACCACGCCAGCGAGCGAGGCGGCCGCAGCGCCGACGGAAAGGAAGGGAAGAAAAACGAACGAGGGAGCGAGGGAGAGGCGACGGCCCGGCGGACGCCGCCATCTTGGCCGCCGCCATCTTGGCGGGCGCCCCTCACCAGATCTGGAACTTGAGCAGCGGCCCGGTGGCGTAGGCCATGCGCAGCTTCTTGGCCGGCAGCCCGCCCTGCTCCGCCGCCGCGGCGCCGCCGCCGCCCGGAGCCGCCGCCAGCGCCGCCAGCAGCAGCAGCGGCAGCAGCCGCCGCAGCTCCGCCGCTCGCATCTCGCCGCCGCTGAGGCACCGCGCGCGCGCCGCTCGCCAAGGTCGGGCGGGGGGCGGGGCCTGACGGAGCCCGGCGGGATGGGCGGGGCCGGGCGGGGTCTGGGGATGGGGCGGGGCCTGACTGCGCCCCGCCCCCGCGCCCCCTGGCGGTCACACACGGCTCGCACAGCTCGCTGATATTAAATGCTCTTTATGGTTATCTACATTCCTTATTGCATAAAGACCGCGTCTCTTCTTAAATAGAATAAAGCTATCCCATGTCTCTGTCGCCCTCCCTTCCCCCAGATCAGGAGATCTGCTTCGGGCAGTACGTGCTCAGGCAGGAGCGCTCCCCGTTGGAATGGCGGCAGAAGCGGCTGATGGATACTCGTCGCTGGCTTACAGCTCCGTGGGCACAAATCCTTAGGAAAACTCTCTTTTAAAGGCAAATGAGCAGCAAATCTGTGGACTTTTGCACCCTTGGTCATTTGCTGAAATGTTTAACAAACTACATTTTGCATGAACTTGTGTTAGCACCACACTGGAGCTCGAGGAAGATTTAAACACCCAGTTCTAGGTCTTCCAGTTCCTTAAGGAGAGCAGCTTCTTTCTGAATCTTCTCCACCTAGAGTAGAAAAGCATAAAATGTCATAGATGTAGACTATAAAATGAACCTGGAATAAACTGTACAGATCTCAACCATACCTGATTCTTCTCCAGCTGTTTGCCAGCAGCTGCCTGTTCCTTCAACTGCTCAATTGCCTTTAGTTTCTGAAAAAAAGAAATACAAAAAGCCACTCTAACACAGAAATACTGTGAAAAAAAACTCCTAGAAGTTGCTGCACTTGCAATCACCTGATACATCTGGTCTTTGTGGAAGGCACAATCACTTAAGCATCTCCAGATGCTCTGCCCAGAATTTCCCACCCATAACAGACATTTCTCTCAAGAACAGAACCTAGAGAACAGCAGTACTTCTGCATCTGAAACAAACACCAGGCATTGTCTCCCTGAAGGGAGATCCAAACTTGGAAATTACTCCATCACCATCCCTCTTCATCACACATTTCCTCAGAAGTCTGGAATGTTAATCCAGAGACTGTGAGCAGCAGGAGGCAGCCAAGAGAAATGGGAAAGATTCTCCAGAACCATTTCTGTTCTGTAATTATTTGATGCAAGAATTCTCCAGACTGGCAGTAAACTCTGCACTCACAAGGGCACTGTTCCCCTGACAGATGCAGGTCCCAACAAGCACAGAATGCACAGAGCTCCTGTCTGAGCCCCAGCACCTGCCAGTGCTGACCCTCACTGGCTGCAGCTCCACAGCAGTCCTGCCTGGAGCCAAGGGTTACCTTTAGAAACTCCTCCTCTGGTGGGACCTCCAGGAACCTGGCACACGGTGGTCTCCAGTGCTGCCCAGGGTGGGGCAAAGGGAGCTGCTACAAACTGGTGTGTGCACCCTCCTGAGCCCAGCTCCCCCTGCACTAGGTCTGACACACCAGCCCAGAGGAATACTGTCTGATGCACACATAATCCCTTCACACCTTTTTCAAATTCTTTATCTTCTTGTCCAGTTCAGGATCTCCTGTGGTCGTGGCAGGCACAGTGTTCTGCTGGGCACTCTGTGGGGGCTTGACCTGGGCAGGGCCTTGCTGTGCATCAGCTTTGGCTTCCTGTGGACACAGAAGCACAATCTAGAAAATACCTTTGATTACAAAGAGAATGAAAAATCTTTAATCACTTTCAGAGGATCCATTAAATATTCCTGCTTTGCCCAGTTTGCTGGTGTATTTCAAAATCTGAGCATGACTTTCTCTGAAGTACTGTATTATTTACTGATCTGCTTTCTGGAACAGCTCACATGCTGTTTCTTGTTTAATTTCTACTTACTTAAAATCCCAACCACACACAGCACAGGGAAACATCAGTTTAAACGTGATATGACAAACATATACACAAATATTTTACAAAGCAGACTGGGTCACTGTCATTGAGCAAAAGAAAGGGCTCAAAACCAGGGCTAGATATTTTTTTAAATACCATTTAAAGAAACTGTTGTTTCAGAGGTTTTTAGAAATTGGAAAGCTAAAACCAAAAGCTGATTTTTGTCCACCTAGTCAAAGAATAGTAAGTCTAGAAATGACAGACAGGCTGCCTCTGGTCTGGCCTAAAAACACACCTCAGCATTGACCTGCTGGGAGCACCCAGCACACAGCCTGTTCTCACCTGCTATCTAAAACCAACACACAGAATGCCAGAAGTCAGAATCACTTTGTCTCCACACTGACTTTAGCTAACATTTGCAGTGACTCAGCAGAGCTGCTCCTTTTGAATCCCCCTTTTGTAACTCTGCTGCCCATGCCACACACGTGGGGGGCTCCCAGTGCACCAGGCATTGCTCTGAGACTGACCCCTGCCCTCTGGAGAAACTAATTAACATCAGCCTTCTAAGAATGACCTTTGCAGTACCTGTTTAGCAGCTTTCTTTGCTTCATGCTTCCTCTGATTTTTGAGAGCTGTTTTAGACACTGGCTTATCACCACCTCCCAGCGGGGGTTTCATGTTCTGGGGTGGCTCATCCTCATGCTGCAAAATACATATACAAAATGGTTAAACCCCCTATTCCATGTTGGCACAGAAACCCCAAAATCTACCTAAGGCAACATCATATACAAAGATGAACCAGATAGAAAAATGAACGAAAGGAAGGGTGAGAAGGGTTTCAAACTCATCCACTCAAGCTGGCATGGGACTACCATGTGTGCCCTAAAGATTTCATAGATTTCCCATGAAAACCCAAATTCATTGTGTTTTCTATCTCAGGAAAAAAAAAATCCAAGAGGTATAATCTAGCACAAAATAACTGAAGCCTGGCATTTTGCTGTTGTTGACAGCTTTGTAAAACTCCTGATGACCAGAGAGGAAGGCTGAGTGCTGGGAGGGGAGATGGGGGCTCTTGGGGGGCAGTGGGGGCTGTTTGGTGTTGAAGGTAACTCTGAACTGTGGCACTGTATTGCTTTAATGCACGTGATGAGATTTTTTGCCCATACAAGCAAGAAGAATTATTTTACTGACTGTATCTTTTCCCTACTCCCTGCGCTCATGGATGGTTTGTGAGAGGAGCCCTCAGCATGGCTCACAGACTGCTGAAGTGCTCCTGCAAAAGCACCAGGCTCAAAATCAAAACTCTCCAGGACTCAAACATTAAGGGTGCAGCTGTCACACAGAATTAGCTGCTACTCAGCCTACTTTGAAAACCTGCAGAAAAAACCTAATTATACAAGCAGGTCACTGTTCTGAAATGTGTTTAAGCTGCAGCTGACTTACTAATGATCCAATCCCTAGTAAGTACATTTACCTTAAAAAACCCTCAAAAACAGGAAAGAATGGCTGTTGGGAGGCCAGGCAAGCCCCAGGCTGGCTGGGCTCAGAACTGGCAAGTCAAGCCACCCAGATCAGAGGCTTCTGTCCTAACCAGAGCACTCAATTTCACCATGAGCTATACCTGAAGTTTAGTGTTTCCACAAAGAGTATTACCAAAGTCTGCAGATGCTTTGTGAAAGGACAGTATTTGTGCCAAAGACACGAGACCTTTCTAGCACACATTCTGGCAAACTGTGAGCAAAGTGCCAGAGAAGCTCACCAAAGCCCCTCCAAACCCACAGGTGCTGTTAACCTGATTACTGTGCCCATGTTCCTCCCCAAAAGCACACACAGACACACATACACATACAGACACACAAGAGGCCAGCTCCAGGGAGCCATAGGAGCAGGACACAGACACATGAGAGGCCAGCTCCAGGGAGCCATAGGAGCAGGACACACACACATGAGAGGCCAGCTCCAGGGAGCCATAGGAGCAGGACACACACACATGAGAGGCCAGCTCCAGGGAGCCATAGGAGCAGGACACACACACAAGAGACCAGCTCCAAGGAGAGTAAGAGAAGGCACAGGGGCACAGGGACACAGAGACACAGGGCACAGGGACACGGGGGCACAGGGCACTGGGACACAGAGACACAGGGACACGGGGGCACAGGGACACAGGGCACAGGCACTCACCAGCTTGGCGCTGGGGCCTGGCCTGTTCCGCAGCGCTGGCGGCCGGTACGCCTGGGGCGCCTCTCCGGGCAGCGCCTGGCCGCGCACGGCCCTCTCGGGGAACACGCCGTCCGGGAAGGGCTGCCAGCACACCTGCCACAGCTCCTGCTCGCAGGGCACCTGGTGGGCGTGCAGCACGCGGCCCGAGCAGTGCCACACCTTGTAGCCGTTGGCCACGCGCAGGCGCGGCGCGCACGTGGCCGTCACCACGTGCTCCCCGTCGGGACACCAGGCCAGGTAGGTGGAGTCGGGGGCCACGGGCTTGGAGAGCAGGCGGTAGCTCCGCACGTCCCACACCTCCATCTGCCCCCGCAGGTTCCCGAAGCCGGCCAGCAGCAGCACGTGCCCCTGCGGGCTGTAGTAGGCGGCGTTGCGCGGCCCGGTGCCGAAGTCGAAGACGGGCTCACACTTCAGGTTAAAGACCGTGGCTTTGGCAGGCATGAAACCGTACACTGCACAGAACTCCACGGAGCTGGGGCTCCAGGCAACGTCGTAAATAGGGCCACTCTTTGCTAAAGGAAAAGGAAAAACAAGCAGCTGCTAGGAGATGGAGTTTCTTCAGAGCAAGCCAAAATAAAATCCATAGTGACTCTTCATGCTTTGCTAAAACGCTGTGCTCTAATTATTGACAGTGAAAACTAATTCTCTAACAACAGAGGGAAAAACAACCTTCTACCATCTGGTAACTTTAGCTACAGTTTGCAACAATAACCCCAGTCATTCCACATTACCTCTGTAGGGCCAGCACCAACACTTTAACAGTAAGCATAGCTTGACATGTAAAAAAATCCTTTTTTTTATTTTCCTCAAGTATGACCTCAGGACCTTCTCAAATTGTTCCACTGGAAACCTGTGAAAACAGGAGTTTTATACCAGCTGGATAATAGTTTCTTTTCTTTTAATCTAAGAAATATTACGTAGTTCAATTTTGCAGAGGTAAGAAATAGTGACCTGAGTTATCTTAGGACCATGCCCATGCACAATGGTTTATAAGTCAGATTTTAATGTAAGCAAGCACACAAAAATGGCTTTACACATAATGATCAAAACTTAGTAGTGTTAGAAGCTACTCTGCGGGTTGGAACGTTAGGAAATACTGAAGAACGATGAGTTAGTGATGAAAACTCAGGTAAAATATCGAGAGGTAAATAAAAACCACTGGCCATTATAACTTTTCATCATCTGGGTATATTTACCCATAGTTCAGATAAATGCAAAGTGCATGACTGAATTCTTAAATCCAGAGCTGACCCAAAATGTTCAAACTGAGTTAAATGGTTCATGCCTCTTGTCACTCTGAAGTCTCATTATCTTTAGAAAGGAGGATGTCTAATTACACTGTGTGTTCCCCTTCAAAACCTGTTCAGTGACATTAACCCAGTGTAGCCAGATGCAGAGGCGACAGAAAATGACATCTGGTGGCAGCAGCAGCTGGGGAGGTGAGGGCAGCTCCAGGCAGCCCTCAGAGCTCTGCCAGAGCCTGCAGCAGCACCACATCTAAGTCGAAAATGAAAAGCCCTCTGCAAAGGCCAGTGTGGAAAAAAGCTTCAAAACTGCACTTCAAAAAGATCCAACTCCACAGGGAATGAGGCACCTCTCACTCCAAGTGCCCACCACCTGCTTCTATCAGTTTGGGCTTCTCCTTGAAAAGGAATAGCTAAATTAAATGAAAAGTAACAGTAAACTCCCTGCTAAATACAGATGCAGTAGAAACAATGTTTTAGTAAGTATGTAGTTAAACAAGTAGAGTTGTCAAGCTGCGAAACTGCTCCCAAAGAGACTCTATACAGTGACTCATAACCCCAATTCTCCTTCCCCAGTGGAGTTACCACCAAGGGGAAATGGGGCACAGCACTCATCCAGAAGTTTTGCAGCAGAAGGCAAACTGGAAATGCTGCCAGTCAGCACAGTTATGGAAATTACACTCACAGTACTTCCAGCAAGGATAGCCACCTCACCCATGCCCAGTGCTCCCAAGCACTCCCCACAAACTGGCCTCCTCATTCCTGAACAGGCCAGATGTTTGTACACAATAGCAATGCCTTGAGACAGTGAAAAAAGACCCCCACAGGGGAATTTAAGACATGGACTTCCAGCTCAAGCTGGACACAGGAATTAAGCACATTCATCTGCTGCTTCTCACTATGTCACTTTTATGTCTTAGAAGACTTACAATTTTACAATACAAAATAAAGGACTTCTATTTTCCAACAGACTTAAAAAAATTGCTCTCATTCTGCCCTGGCTCATTGAGCAACAGTATCTTGCATGTATAAAAGTGCAGGTAGCATTATTCTGTTTTGATACATATTCCTGCCCGTTAGGGGTTCTCAGACATCAGCCTGGCTCCATTGCCCAGGTGTTTCCTCAGCACACAAGGAGCTCCCTCCAAGTGTACTTGAACACCTACCCAAACAAAGCAGCAGTATGTTTTAACTGGAAGTGTTTGTTCTCTGCCACTGGCATTAAGATGATAAATCTACCAAAGACAGGAAAATTCAGCTACTGAAAAAAAAAAAAAAAAAAGAAAAGAAAACAACAAACCAACCCAAGAAAAGGCAAGCTCTGCCTGCAGAGGTTACAGAGAAGGTGAGGGATGTTTCAGAGGATTTGGCCAGGGAGCCTGGCGCTGGCGGGTACTCACGCAGCTGCACCACGGCGCTCTCCCCGCTGGCTGCCACGTAGTGCAGCGTCTGCTCGCCGTAGTACGAGGCTCCGCTCTTGTCCACCTCGGTGCTGGCAACCACCAGCACTGCTGTGGCTGAGAACAGACTCAGTCAGTGAGCACAGCCCTGGGAGCCACAGCAGCCACTGCACACACACCCCACACAGCCACACAGCTCCACCATGATCCTACTGCCTGCTGGTGATAACAATAACAGTGCTGGTATCAACCCTCCTGAACTGAGCTTCTCCTAAATGCCAACACAAAAGGACTGAAAACCTTCCTTTCTCAGATGGAAAATGTCAGATCAGTCTATTCATTCACTATTAGATCACAGCAAGTGAACAAAGCTGTGTCCTTAGCAGCTATTAAAAAAATAGTAAACTACAACAGAAACCAAACAACCTGATCAATCCTTGAATTAAATGTTTCCTCAAAACCTTCTGTATGCACATCTGTTATCCAAAGCTGTGTCCCAGTGGGGGTGCAGAGCAGGGCACTGTCTCATCAGGGCAAGGCCACACCTGCCCCTTCCCCCAGACACAAGCACCCCAAAATGCCTTGAGCTATCAATCTTTCCTGTCTCTCTCAGTCCCCATGCATGGTTTCTATGTGTGTGTAACACCTTCCCTGCATTCCAAACCGTGTGGGTTGAAGTAAAATGATTTGTACAAAATCGTTCTGAAACAGCTCTTTGCTAACAAAAAGCAGAGCACAGAGGCCTGTCAACTCACCCTAGGTATAATATGCCTGCATACAGATAATTCTAAGATTGAGATTATATCATGGCGTGAACTGTTCTTATGTTTACAATCCAACTATATTATCTACACTGAATAAAAGTTATATATATATATATATATATATATATATATATATATATATATATATATAACTGCTGAATTTACCAACATGTACAGAATATTTTCAGCTACAACATACACAATGATGAAAGTCACAGGAAATGCTGAGCACTCCAGGGTGTGCAGAAATGCACCTCAGCAAGGCACTAATGGGTGCCCTCAGGATTTATCAGCACATGCAAATCACACACAAACCCCACAGAGTAAACCAAGGCAGTCAATCCAAAATGAGCACAATGCAGAAGTCTCAGTACCTTTTTTGTTCCACAGCATTGTCACCTTGTCAGCCTTGAAGAAGCTTTTGTTGGCGAGTGCTGACTGCGGGCCCCCGAAGTTGGGGTACTGGTAGAGCCTGACAAAGGATGGAGCACCTTTGCTGCCTGGGACATAAACAGCAACCTGAAACAAAGATTGCACTGCAGGTTAAAGCCCTGCTAGCACAGAGCATAGCTACTACCAGTACATTGCACTGAAGCCACAGTGGGTTTCTGTTTTAAGAAAACCAAGATAAAGATTGGAAGCTGGATCAGAAGTACCTTGGTTGGCTGTGCTCCTGGGGACAGCACGAAATCACTGACCTTCTGCAAATGCAGCTTATTTGCAATGGTATCTGCCAAGAAAAGCGCCACAGATATGTGATGTTAATGACAAATCACATGATCTGGATGTCCTAACCACACCCTTCTATGGGGCTGTATTCTGGATAACACAGACCAGTAAAGACAATCACAAAGAATCTCTTTTTCTAGGCAAACAACCATTATTTTCCCATTTCACATTATTTTACCTACTAAACCAACTTGAATCAGGCCTATGTCTGAAACCCAGCACTTGGTATTTGGAAGTTCAGGAAGCAAAGGAAGCCTCAGAACCTGAGGTGAACACAGATTGTGTTTGAAGCAGATGCTCCTCCCCTGACCTGTGCTGGACTCAGTCACATTCAGGTGCCAGCACACAGAGCCAGGGCTCTCCCCTCCCAGCTCCAAGGGATAACTCTTCCCACCAGGCCTGCTCTGGGCTCAGCACTGCCCCTCCCACAGCACCTGATGGGAACAGCATCACCCCCAGCTCCCTGCAGCCAGGAATGTGCAGGGCCAGCAGTCCTGCCCAGGCTGGCATTCCAGGCTTCCCACAGCTTGGCCAACACCAGCAGGGCTAATTCTCAGGAAACTTAATCTCTCAGAGCCATAACTCTCATATCAACTTTATATTTAAAACAAAGAAGGCAAAACTAAAACCACACACTGCTGTTCTTCCCTCAGTTTTCTGTAATTCCTTTACATTTTTGTTATAATTAATTTTTATCTTTCTGCTTTTTTCTTCCCTTATCAAGATCTATTTACTCCAGATATTCTACCACCAACAGTAAACCTCCTTGGTAAAATCTTCAGGCTTCACTATTTCATTTTTGCCATCTATTTTTTTAATGAGCCATTTTTAACAGTCTATTGACAGAATATGCACACCCCAAGGAAGTAATCACAGATCACATTTTCTAACAACAATTTCTTGGATCTCATTAAAGAGAAACAATATAGAATCAGGCCTCCTTAACTGAGAATCAGATGCATTTCATATAATGTCTGTCATTGAAAAAATAATTAAGAAAGTGAAAACACACTTTATTAAAGTGTTCAGAATCATAAAAGCATAATGATTCTGAATTCCAAACTGAAATAGAATGTAAGCAGTATTTAAAATAAAAGGCAAGCAAAGGCAGAACCAAAGAAAAGCCTGAAAACAAAAATCTCCCCTCATAAGAAGCAGCATGTACAGAAGGAGTGAAATGCAGAGAAATACTGTCATACTGAAGTTGTTGTTTTCAAAGAAGTGCACTTCATTGTTCACATTCCTGGCACAAATGCTTTCATCATCTGCCCAGCAAGGACACCTGCACATGGAAGGAAAAGTCAGAAACACAAAATGATGCTCATCAGCAGCACTCCAGGATTGTTTTCCCCCTCTATAGTGAACCCAATAAGTTCAAACATGACACATTTAATGTGGATAAATGACACCTGCATAGCAAAAAATATACAAGTGGATTTAATTATTGTCTGCCCAGCCTTCCCCTGTGGGGCAAAGTGAGAGTGAATTTACAATCAACTACACACAGACACAAGCACAGTCTGTGGCTTTCAGTTAGCAGCAGGCACTGCTCTCAACCAGCTCCATTTACCTGGGTCAGATTCTTAAAACCACATTTCTTTGTAAACAATTAGCATCTGGAAGGCTTATTTACCAGTTCTGCATCTTTTTCTGTATAAAAGACTTTAGGCATTTTCCAGTTCTCAGATCATGGAGCTGCAGGTTGGGCACCCCTGCTGTGCCATCCTTAGCAGCTGCAAAAAATGAAAAAAAATTAAAAACAGCAGTCTTTGAGGCTTAAATCTGCTTTACCCCACATCCCCCCTCACAGTTCTGCTAGTGCCCAAACACACATGAACTCTCTGCAAGCAGGCAATTTCTGCCCAAGGGAGCAGACCCATGAATGTTGAGTGCTGTACCCATTAACCTCAGGCTTTTGCAGAAAATTCACATCTGGAGGCACAGGGCTTCTGCTCCCCACTGCCAGGCTGCAGCCACCAACACCTGCACAGCTTTCTAATCCAAACCAAAAACCATCCTCACATCTCTGCATGTTCTGCACTCCAGTGTTTTGTTCTCCCAGGATTTTGTCCATTCCACCACAGCCACAGCTCTCTCTGCAGAGAGTTTAAAAACACAAACTGACTGCAGAGTAACCATGAGCCCTGGCAGAGATGTGTGGCCAACACCAGCTGCTCCCAGACAATGGCATCCCTCCCTCCTCCACTGTGCTCCTGGCTGCCCACAGAACTCCCTGCACCCTCTCTGTGCTGCTCACTCAGCCCATAAATGTGCTACAGAGCCAGCCAGCTGCCAACCCAGGCAGGGGTTAAGGCATGCACAGGCTCTGTGCTTCCCCAGCCCTACCATACTCACTTGTATAGGCCTGCCACGTTGCCAGAACATTATTCTTTGGTGAGAATTCAAGGCAAACTGTCTTTGGGAGATCAAAGGAATGCAGTAACTCAGCTCTGGTGATGTTAACAACATTGACTCTGGAACCAAAAGATGGTACTTCAATATAACATGCTTACAATAGCCAATAATAACTGAGAGAATTGTTCAAGTATTTGGCTGAAGCACTTCCCCCCTCCCTTATTTTAGTAAAATTTTCCAAGAGCACATTTTTTAAAACTAGACACCCAAGCATGACAGAAACTAAGAGAAGTGACCACTGGTCAAAACATAACACATATTTTTGACTGCAACACATAAAGATGGAGCATGAACTCTCTAAGACACCTGATCCATAAAAAGGAACCTTGTAATATTCACAAGGTGTACAGAGCCATCATTTTCTGTGAACTCTAATAACAGATTAACCCCAGAGACCAGGTACTGGGAGCCATGAACCAAAAACCAGCCAAACAAGGAATGCATGTCCAGACTGCACAGGAATAGGTGCATTACAAATAGGAGACCAGCAGCAAATACTTCAGCTGATAGTCAAGAAACAAAGTCCCTAATGCAACAATAAACTCCATTCAAAGTGTACATGCACACACTTGCATTAACAGCAACTGCCTTTACACAGACAAGAGTAAATGAGGCGTAATTGACTCCACTTATTGCATGCAAGCTAAAAATTAAGATAATAAAATGCACTCACTTTTGTCCATTGCACCAGGCAAAGAGGGAGCCATCCTTGCTAAAAGCAACAGCTTTGCAATTTTTTCCAGAATCCCTAAAGAAATAAGAAATGCACATGAGTATCCAATAGTGTCATGGTTAAAGTTTTCTTAACAAAAACGAGCACAACGATTTCCCTGCTGTGCTCCTGAGGAGCTCTGTGTCAGTGCAGCCCCTTGCTCAGGGACTGTCACCTGGCAAAGCCCTCCAAACCACCACCTTCCTGAACTCACTTATATTCACACATTTTCCAGTTCAGAGTCTACCTCTGCTTTTCAGAAAGGGCAGCAGTACCTTTGGAAGGCTGTGCTCTCGGTGAAGCTGGGGGGCCCATTCACCATGTACAGCCCTTCGGAGCCTCTCACTGCAGGAGGAAACAAACAGCTCGTCTCAAACTGCCCAAAGCAGGTGCTCTCCAACTCTGAGCCCTGAGACACGCACACTCTTTCCCATAATAGTCATAAGGGAACGCCAAGGCACAGCAGAGCCACGCCCGGAGCCCCAGCCCGCCCCTCCTCCAGCAGCTCCCGGTCAGGACAGGATCCACCCGCAGCCTCGGCACAGCACTGAGGCTCACACCCAAACGCGGTTCCAAAGGTTCACGTACACCCTGAGAGACCAAGGGAACCTTTTAGCACACCCTAAAACTGACCCACGAACTACGCAGCCCTGCCTGCAACGCGTTCTGCAGCTCCTCTGGCACCAGTGAGATCCAGACTTACAACAGAGGATGCCGAGCAGCCCAAAACGCACCCTGAGCACCTCTCAAAACGCACCCCGAGCATCCCCAAAACGCACCCTGAACACCTCCCAAAACGCACCCCGAACACCTCCCAAAACGCACCCCGAACACCTCCCAAAACGCACCCTGAACACCTCCCAAAACGCGCCCTGAACACCTCCCAAAACGCGCCCTGAACACCTCCCAGAACGCGCCCTGAACACCTCCCAGAACGCACCCCGAACACCTCCCAAAACGCGCCCTGAACACCTCCCAAAACGCACCCCGAGCATCTCCCAAAACGCGCCCCGGGCACCTGCAGCCCCCACAGACCGGGCGGGGGAGCCCGGCCGGGGCTTAAAGCTTACAGATACAGAAAAGGAAAACGCACATCCCTTATGCTAGGGACAATTCAAACAGTGAGACACTGGAAAGGAACACGACTTTTGAAAAGAAACGTTAGATGAAAAGAAACTTCACAAAGTGCAGTTCACAGCCCACAGAGCGCAGCGGACACGCCACGGGCTCCGAGCTCCGGGAGCCGCTGCCCAGGCACCGAGCCCGGCCCGCGGCGCTGCCCCGGCACCCGTGTTAACCACCCGCGGCTGAAGCACGAACGAGGCCCGAGAGCTCCGGCGGGAGCCCTAAGCAGCGCCGGGAACGGCACCGGCAGGAGTGCCACGACCCGGGCCGGACTTGGCCACGCCGCAGCGGCGCACGCTGGGGAGCGGACGCGCGGCGGACACCACCGGAGGAACACCGGGCCGCCCGCGCCCGCCCCGGCCCTCGCCCCCCGCGCACCAGCCCCGGTTCCGCCGCCGCCCGGGCCCCGCGCACCTGCGAGCAGCGGCGTGGGCGGCGCCATCTTGGCGCGCGGGCGGAGCGCTGTTTCCGCTTCCGGGGCGGCGGCGGCGCGGCGGCCGCAGCGCGCGCCACGTTCGCGGGCGGGGCGGGGCCGCGCTGCGCGTGCGCGGCTGTGGCGCGCGGCCCCGCCCCCGGCGCGCTCCCGGCGTGCGGCGCGCGCGGTGCTGACGCGGCAGCGGCCGGGCCGGACCGGGCCGAGCGCCGACATGGTGGCCAAGCAGCGCATCCGCATGGCCAACGAGAAGCACAGCAAGAACATCACACAGCGGGGCAACGTCGCCAAGACCTCGGTGCGCGGGGCCGGGCCGAGCGGAGCGGGGCGGGCGCGGGCGGGGGCGGCGGGGCCGGGCCGCGCTGACGGCGGTGCTGTGCCCGCAGAGAACGGCCCCGGAGGAGAAGGCGTCGGTCGGGCCCTGGCTGTTGGCTCTCTTCATCTTCGTGGTCTGCGGATCAGGTGAGCGCCGCGCGCGGGCGGCCGGGGCCGGTGGCGGCTGCGGGCCCGGGTAGCGGCTCGGGCCCGGCGCTGTGCCTCTGGGCCCGGTACTGCCCAGGGCTGTCCCTCCGGCCTTGGCCCGCTACTGTCCGTCTGGGCCCGGTGCTGCCCTCCGTGCCCGGCGCTGTGCCTCTGGGCCCCGGCCCGGTGCTGTCCCCCCGTGCCCGGTACTGCCCCCGGGCCCCCCGAGCGCTGCTGGCGCTGCCCGGCGAGCGCTCCCCTTCGCTCTCTTGCAGCGATCTTCCAGATCATCCAGAGCATCCGGATGGGCATGTGAGGGCCGGGCTCGGGCCGTGCCCCCCGGGGCCGCGGCAGCTGCCGAGGAGCGGCGCGCGGCACCCGCCGTGTCGCATTCCAGGTCTCTTCACCAGTCATTCCGAGTTTTCTAGCCCGTGCCACAGTGCCTTGAACAGCACCACATGTATAAAGCAATAAAAGTCTGTTGTTGATCTACAATCGTGGACCTACTTATTCGCTGAAGATCCAGCCTGCTCTCTGTAATGCGTGGAGCTAACGCGCCGTAGGTGCGTGGGAACTGACACCTGCTGCAAGCGGCGCTCCCGGAGCAGCGGCAGCGCGCCGAGATGGCCGGGGCGCCGCTGGACACGGCCGGGGTTCCGCTGACACGGCCGGGGCGCCGCTGGACACGGCCGGGGTTCCGCTGGACACGGCCATGGCCG
Source organism: Oenanthe melanoleuca (assembly GCF_029582105.1). Classification (NCBI taxonomy): domain Eukaryota; kingdom Metazoa; phylum Chordata; class Aves; order Passeriformes; family Muscicapidae; genus Oenanthe; species Oenanthe melanoleuca. The sequence continues at coordinate 12,761,410 of NC_079343.1, read as the reverse complement.
GGGCGCCCTGGAGCCAGCATTCCCGCGGAGGCTGCAGCCCGGCTCTGCAGCACGTTCCCGAGGCGCCCCCGCAGCCCCCCGCGCACCCCCCGCGTGTGCGGGCCGGGCCCACTGCAGCATGTGGCAGCGCTCGGCTCTCCTGCACGCGGCACCGCCTGTAGCTTTGTGTAATCCACGCCAAACGCTTGTCTGTGCAGGGTAGGGGGGCAGCGAGGAGCCGGCACGGCCGGGCTGCGGGAGCACCCTGAGACCTGCGGCTCCCCGAGCCTCTCCTGCCCGAGCTGTAAATACTTCTTGGACAACTTTCAACCAGTGGTGATAGTTTTAAATTTGACAATGTTGTGTGGGAATATTGGGTGTGGGGGGGGACACGCTGCTCCCCTGCCCACAGTTCTGCTTCTGTATGTGCAGCCCCTGCAGAATGTGGTGTGTCTTGCAATATATATTTAATCTTATTTAAGGTAAAACCTGCCTTCAACTCGATTTCTTTTAACAATGGATTCAGTACTTAACTGCTTCCCTACTGGTGATCACAATTCCTTTTTCTGTAGACGACTGTAACTTGAGATCACATGGAAAATGCTGCTATTGATCTTATTTCCCTGCTGATGGCCCCGAGTCCTGCTGGCTCTGCTGTCTGCGTGCTGACAAAGGTGGTGGGAATTGCTTTGCTGCTGCACGCAGTCACTAAAGGAGGATTTCTCCAGGTTTCTTGGTATTAGACAAATTTTAAGTCTGGTTACACTAGAAATAATGGAAAGCTGAATGGGTTGAGGTTAATGAAATGGCTGTTAGCTGTGAGGGAGCAGATCTTTTGTACATATTGTATTTCCATATGGAACCATTGGGACTGGTGGGAGCCAGCGCAGCCCAGCCTTGGGCCACCAGGGCACGGGGACCTTGTGCTGGGAACTCGTGTGCTGTGGCAGGGGAAGTCTGTATAATCTGATTTTAAATAAAGTTCTTTTCAAACGCAAGTTGTGTTCACTCTGACGTGGGCAGGGCGGGGACTCGGCCGTTCACACCAAGCACGGGTTAATTGGCTTTTCCCCGGGAGGAGCCGTGCCAGGGGCACCCCCTGCTCAGCTGTCAGGGTGCTGGGCCAGGCTGGGACCCCGGGGCCTCAGCTGGGCTGCCAAGGCTCTGGGTACCCCCAGCTACTGCTGCCCTCCCTCTGGGCCCAGCCATCCCCCCCAGGGGCTCAGCAGGTGCCTTCTCCTCCCTCCTGTCTGCCCCGGGAAGGGCTCGGGGCTCTGAGCAGTCCTGCTGCTGCTGCAGGAGTCGTGGCTGTGCCAGCACAGCAGCTCGAGGGCTGTGGGAACGCTCAGGGTGCTTTGGACAAGCTGGTTCTTCCAAGGTCAGTAAATTGGTGTTTGGGGCAGTGCTGTGCCCGCAGTGGCGCCTGAGAGGGGTCACGGCAGCAGCTCCAGTGCTGCAGGGGCCCCCTCCACACATCCAAGCAGAAAAGCTGCAAACACCACGCTTGTTTCTTCCTGAAGCCTCCCAGAGCAGTGCCCGAGTTTATCCCCGGTGAGATGCAGTTTCTCGGGCGGTTCGCGGCGCTGGTTTATCCCCGGTGAGATGCAGTTATTAGGGCAGTTCGGGGCGCTGGTTTATTCCCGGTGAGATGCAGTTTCTCGGGCGGTTCGGGGCGCTGGTTTATCCCCGGTGAGATGCAGTTATTAGGGCAGTTCGGGGCGCTGGTTTATTCCCGGTGAGATGCAGTTATTAGGGCAGTTCGGGGCGCTGGTTTATCCCCGGTGAGATGCAGTTATTAGGGCAGTTCGGGGCGCTGGTTTATCCCCGGTGAGATGCAGTTATTAGGGCAGTTCGGGGCGCTGGTTTATCCCCGGTGAGATGCAGTTATTAGGGCAGTTCGGGGCGCTGGTTTATCCCCGGTGAGATGCAGTTTCTCGGGCGGTTCGGGGCGCTGGTTTATCCCCAGTGAGATGCAGTTATTAGGGCAGTTCGGGGCGCTGGTTTATCCCCGGTGAGATGCAGTTTCTCGGGCGGTTCGGGGCGCTGGTTTATCCCCGGTGAGATGCAGTTATTAGGGCAGTTCGGGGCGCTGGTTTATCCCCGGTGAGATGCAGTTATTAGGGCAGTTCGGGGCGCTGGTTTATCCCCGGTGAGATGCAGTTTCTCGGGCGGTTCGGGGCGCTGGTTTATCCCCAGTGAGATGCAGTTATTAGGGCAGTTCGGGGCGCTGGTTTATCCCCGGTGAGATGCAGTTATTAGGGCAGTTCGGGGCGCTGGTTTATCCCCGGTGAGATGCAGTTTCTCGGGCGGTTCTCGGCGCTGCCCGTGATCGCACCTGCGGCTGCTCGGGTGACGTCATTAACCACCTCCAACACACTCCTCAATTTTTAATTTTTTTTTTCAGTAACGCGTTAGGAGGGGCACAGGCTTTGCTTCCCGAAGCGAGAGGTGCCTGCGGTCCTTTCTCAGCGGCTGGAGCGCACAAAGCGCGGCAGCCACGTCCCGCCGTGTCCGTGTCCGTGCCCGTGTCCGTGTCCGTGTCCCCGCCGTGTCCGTGTCCGTGTCCCGCCCCTCTGCGCACACGCGGGGACCGGCGGCGGGAGCCACCCCAACGTCCGCAGGAACAACCTCGGGGACGGGGAGCAGCCCCCGAGCCGGGCGGGGCCGGAACGGGCAGGGACGGGGCGAGGGCCCGAGCGACCCGGAACCGCTGGGAGGCAGCGGCGGCGGACACGGCTACAGGACCGGGAATCGGGAACCGGAACGGGACCGGGAAGGGGAGCGAGAACGGGAACGGAAACGGGACCGGGACAGCCCCGCCCCGCCCCACAGCGCCGCCGCGCGGCCGCCACGGGCCCTGCAGGACCCGTGAGCCACAGCCGGATCCGCTGGGGAAAGGTCCCTGTTCCAAATGGGGAAGGGTCCCTGCTCCAGCCGGGGAAAGGTCCCTGCTCCAGGTGGGGAAGGGTCCCTGCTCCAGATGGGGAAGGGTCCCTGCTCCAGCCGGGGAAAGGTCCCTGCTCCAGGTGGGGAAGGGTCCCTGCTCCAGATGGGGAAGGGTCCCTGCTCCAGGTGGGGAAGGGTCCCTGTTCCAGCCGGGGAAAGGTCCCTGCTCCAGCCGGGGAAGGGTCCCTGTTCCAAATGGGGAAGGGTCCCTGCTCCAGGCAGGGAAAGGTCCGTGTTCCAGATGGGGAAGGGTCCCTGCTCCAGCCAGGGAAAGGTCCCTGTTCCAAATGGGGAAGGGTCCCTGCTCCAGGAGGGGAAAGGTCACTGCTCCAGGTGGGGAAGGGTCAGGGGAAGGGTCCCTGTTCCAGATGGGGAAGGGTCCCTGTTCCAGGCACAGAAGGGTCCGTGCAGCACTCAGGTGTGAAGGATGTGCTGCCAGTGCCTCACACCTCACACCCAGAGCAGCCATCCCGGGGGAGCAGAGCTGCCCAGGCCTGTCCTCATGGGCTCAGTGCCCCTCTGCTCCCAGCACAAGAACAGTGACCAGCCGAATCAGCTCCAGATGTCTCTGTTTGACTCCAAAGTGAACTGACAGTACAGCCTACCCTCCAGAGCAGTTTTAATCAGATACTCACCTGAGGGACTCTTGTTCCCAGAAGTCCCCAGTTTGTCCCTTTTTTTCTTACTTCACCAGCATCACCCTCACTGTACAGCTGGAGCAAACCACTGATCACACTGGAGAGGAAACACACACAGCTACTGGAGTATTTTGCTTTCTAAGCTGTGTGCACTGAGCTGTCCCAGCAGTGCTCACAGCAAAGGGGTGCAGCAGGCAGAACACACAAATCCACACCTGATGGCAAGAACATTGTGGTGTTACCTCAGTGAGTTTTTAATAAGCACACAACACCTGGTTTGTTTGAACTGTGCTGAACTGATGCTTACCAGATGCTTCTCAGTTTTTGGGACATGGACACTTATTTGAGATCTGAAAACACCAAAACTTCAGTTTCCAGTGTTTGACCTTAGACATAAACCTGAGCAGAGTTAGAGCTGCTCAAGGCTCAGGTACTGAAGCAGACATTCACAGCAGCCCAGATGTTTATTCAAAGCAATCAGTGCAAACCCAAACCCCTAGGGCAGCCACTGGCAGCAGCACAAGCTGCTTCTCCTAAAAGAGAGAAACCAGGCTGTTGCATGAGAAGTGGTAACCCTGGCACTGGTCTGTTCCTGCCTCACTGGCACTGCATTTCTCCATTTGGTTCAGAAAAGAGATACTGAGTTTAATCATACTGCAACAACATCTACAGCCAAAAAATTCAACAAAACTGGTTTAATTTCAGAAAATGTGTTAAAATATATATATATTTGTACATCAATTTGACACACTGCATTAGTTTACACAAATGATGGTCTTTCTTGAAACTGTATTTATGAAATGTACATTTTTAATTTAAATACTCGGTATACACTGCATTTAATCTGCATGTTGCATTTATTAAATACATTAAATCTGCAATGTAACAAAACGTTTTCTGCATACGAAATTCAAAACACCATTTTAAATGAACAAAAGATGGCTCACTTCATTTATTTGTTTTAACAACTAGTGCCTAGCACACTAGCTTAGCTCCACCAACACCAGCTGTTCTTTCTCTTTATTGACATTGTTCACAGACTAGTACATATTACACTAAGAGTGCTGGATAAAAACATGAGGTACGGAAGTGGTTCAAAGATTACAGGTCATGCAGATCATGCGAGACAGCAAAGAAAGTTGTGAATGAGAAAACACTAAATAAAAAATACATAAAGAATGTGCATTATAAAATAAAAAACCAACAAAACAAAAGGAAAAACCAACAACCAACTCAATTATACAGCTTTGCTTCTTTGGTTACAAAGTAGGTTGAACAATTTCACAGCTTTTTATTCCCACCCAAAAAACCAAACCAAAAACGAAATGTCAAAAAGCAGAGGAATCATGGCCCCTTTCTCTCTATTAGAAAGTAGAAACAGAAATGAGCAAAGTTTTCTTCATCAAAATAGCCCATCACTTATTTATTATATCACAAGGACTGGTGACTACCTGTACAGATGCACTATGGTCTTCATACTTACACTCTATACAAAATTTACATTCAAGCTGGATCTTGACTACCGTAAATAAATACCAAAGGTCAATTGCCATTAGTGTTAGAAATATGCCAGGATTCTTTGTTCAATTATTGCCTAGACATTGTATCTATTAACGCAATCCCATCTATCATTTTACCCATACAGACATTTATTTAAAAAAAAATTCAAAAGTTCTGTGACATTGTTCATGTACATTATGAAAATAGCAGCCCTGTAATAAATAAAACAAATAAATGAAACTAACATAGGCAAATGTTACTTATATGAAAAGAAGAGTGGCTCTGAAGAGGAATTGTTGCTGGGCAGCCCAGGAGCAGAGGGAGCTCCGAGCTCGGGCAGCGGGGCGGGGCACGCCCGGGCGCGGCTCTGCGGGTGATTGTCTAATACTGAGAAGGCCAAACGGGGAGAGCGCGGCGGTGCTCGGGCTGGGCTCAGGCCGAGGACACGTTGGGCTGCGGCTGCGGCTGCTGCGCGGGCGGCGGCTGCGCGGGGCCCGGCTGCGGCAGCTGCGACAGCTGCTCCGTGCTGGACAGCGACTTCAGCAGCGCGTTCTCCCGTTCAAGTAAAGAGTTCCTTTCTACCAACTCTTTTATTTGTTCCTTCAGGACTTCCACTTCTTCTCTCACTGCATACATCAGATGGCTTTTCACCAGATCCTGCAAAGCACAAGCGGAACAGTCACACCAGGGGAAAGCACAGCGTCCCTCAGCCCAGCCCAGGACCTGCTGCTGTCACTGCAGTCAGCCTGGAGAAACAGCTCCCATCACCAAAATGTGAGAATAAACCAGCCTCTGAGCTGTACCAAACCACCCAGCCCTTTGGTGCCAGCTCTGTCTCCAGCACTGTCAGTGACCTGGAAGCCAAGGACGAGAAGGGTGTCCCAGCTCCTCACAAGGAAAGCACCAGCTCTGATGCTGTGGCCTGGGGATGGCTCTGTGGCACACAGTCACTGAGGTGTGTGAGAACCAAACCAACAAAGCTTTTACATCATCAGAAGCAGAAATCCAGCAGCTCTAACTGAAGCTGAGCAGCATGCTAAGGATGGCACACCTGACCCTTCAGAAAACCTTGGCTGGAATAACAGACTGAAATATGCATTGTATCTTCAGCACTCCTTCAAGTTCAATCATCTTGTTCATAGCAATTTGTAAGAAAATTAACTGAAAAACATTTCTGGGCCAAGAGTAAAAGCAATAGTGGTTTGTGGCCATTCATAGCTGATGCAGAAAATCCTTTTTTCAATTGATGTTCTCAGTCTGAGCCACCTGCAGGGATATCACAGCCTCACAGAAACACAATGCAGCAGGAAACTTATGCTCAGTGATGAACCACATGAATCCCATTAGAAAAAACAATTTATACTTTACTTACCATTGCCTGTTCTATTTTGTTGTCAATGGCAACAACACTTGCACCAGACGCACTGTAAACACAAAGAGAAGTGGGTGAGTGTAATTGCATCCCTCAGGTAACACTGTGCACCTGCAGGGCTCCTGGGTCCTGCCCTCACTGAAGGCTGCAGCTGAGTCAAGAATTCAGTGCACACTTACAGTGTGTGCCCCTCACCCCACCCAGCTGCCCAGTACAGTTGTGGCTCACAAGAAACACTGCCCCCCCAGTTTATTCCTTTTTATACTGGGCTTATGGCACCCATAACCATAAAAATGCATCTGAATAAACACTAAACAACTGCTTTCATTCCTGGCCTCATTTCCCAGTGTTCTTCACTGAGGAAAACAAGAATTCATGGGATATTCATGGCATTCTTACCACTAGTTATTTCTTCCAGACTGTTTTTATAAAGAAATCAAGAAAAAATCCAGTTACAATACTTGTTCTCTGGATTCCCCCGAGTCCAGCTGCCAGGTCAGGAGCTCCTGGCTCAGGTGCCCCTGCAGCCAGCAGCAGGGCCAGGCACAGCCCGAGCCTGTGGCCACCTCCCAGCTCCCAGGAATGATTCTCCTGGAAGTGTCTGACAGGGCATCAGCCAGGGTCACAGGCAGGGCCAGGCTGGCTCCACAGACACACACACTGTGTGCTGCACAATGGCACACCTCAGCACCCTGTGCCACCCACGCCCCAAACTGCACCTGAGTGCTGCAGGATGGAAACCCAGCCCTCAGCAGGCAGGCTGTGTTCGCACAGAGCCCCAGGCACACCCAGCCTCCCCGGGGGTCCTGCCCTGCCCCAGCTCCGGGCCCTGGAGACAGGAGCTGCAGCAGCCCCTGCACAGCAGCCTGGCTCCTGGGGTGGCACAGATGGAGCTCAGGGCTGTGCCAGCCCCACCACTGAGAGCTGCTGATAACACCTGAGCCACGGCTGTGCCTATCAGCACAGAGCAGCCAGAGCAGAGCAGTCAGCAGGGGAATGCAGGGCCTGCAGTCACACTGGAAAACTCACCAAACCAAGTGCTAATAAAAAACCCACCCAAGGCTTTTCAGAGTATGGCAATGTGCTCAGCAGCACCAGTCACAGATGTGGAACAGCTCCTGAGGAGTGGTTCTGGTCAGAAGGTAACTTCAAGGGCTCCCACAGGACTGGCAGTACCAGCACTGGGCTTTGGCAAGATGAGGGCACCAGCTTTGCAGACTGAGGGAGTAACTGAGCCTCTATTTCTGCTGAAACAATCTCAAAACCCAAACTAAAAGTGCTGAACACCCATTTCAGAAGAAATTTCTTCCAGTCTCCTACTGTCTTCTTTCAAACACTACCTATGAGCCAATGCCTCAATTTGCAAATCCTGGAACTAGAAGAGGAAAGACAATCTAGCTCTTGTAAAAAAAAAAAAAAAAAAAAAAAAAAGACTGATTGCTCCAAGAGCTACAGAAGTCTGACAATTATTGTTAAAACTGTTAAAACTTGTTTAAAAAATCCACATCAATAGCACAGGGCAGATGCAGGGGTGCTTTAGGCATGTAGTATTTGTTTTTAATAGCAAAACCCCCAGCTCGCACTGAGCTTCTGAGCCCACAAAGTACCAAACAGACACTGAACAGGGCCCACTTCATTGTGACTGGGGCTTCCCAGCCAAGGGCATGTCAATGAAGGCTCTGCCCAAAGAGGTGTTATACTGGTACAGCAAGCTCACACTGAAGCCCACAAGGTACCTGCCAAGGTTTGTGTCACCAAAAACACCAAAGACCCCTTGAGCACAGTTTGTCACTCCCAGAGATGGATGGTGAACCCAGTGTTTTCTGTCTTAAACACCAGGTAGACAAAACTCCATTTTCCAGAGAAATCCTCATTTCAATGGTTTAAAAGAATCTCAGTGACTTTTGCTTTCCCTGTTAAATTCTCTCAGCTGACAAGTTCTCTCACTTCTGTGAGTGGCTGCATGGGGCTCAGAGCTGGCAGGACTGAACCCTGACAGCCCCTTGTGGCACCCACAGGTTTATGTAAGGACAGGTGTGGCTGGGATGCTCTGGCCTGACTGTGCCATTGCCTGCAAGCTGCTGTGCTGCCATGGGCTTGCTCTCTGAGTCTGGCAGGGCCCACTGCCTGCTGCTGGCCACCCTGTGCTGCCACTGCCCTTATCAGCTCACTGCTGTGCCTGGAACACCTGATAACAGCAGTGCCATGTGCTCCTCTGGGCTGGGACAGAGGCCATTCTCTCACTGCAGGTGCCTTGGGCTGTGCTCTGCACCTGCACTGAAAATGGTGTTTGTTACTGCTGAGAAACTCTTGCACAACACCAAGGCCTTTTCTGCTTCTCAGGTCTTAATGTTAACTTGCTAATGGCCACAGAAAATTTAACCCTCATCACCTCATACCCATGGGCACTAGGATCCATTTCAATTCTTAATCCAGCAATGCTACTGCACTCAGTGCAGTATTTTCACCATTAATGTCATTAGATACAACTATCATCCTTCCAAGACATACGCTCTGAATTCCAACTCACCTCAAAATCTAGGTAAAGAAGACCAAGAATCAAACTTCAAAGGTACTTGCAGCTTAATTCATTCTGAATGCTTAAAAAAGCACAGTGGTTCATTTTTAGGTATTTCACAGACTCAGTAATATGTGTGTTTTATGCCAATACTGGATTCACCAGGAATGAGGTATACAGAGCCTACTTTGGCACAGACAAGCACTAGACTAGGTAATAGTGTTTCACACTGAAATCCTACTGACTGGATGATGTAAGCTAATTCTGAAGCTTTTCAGTAACAAAAAACATTCTGTGTTCAGCTGTATTAATGATTATCTGTACACTACTATCCTAAGGAACTTCTTGACACCAAGTTACTCCTCAAAAGATTCCCAGAATGCAGTTTTCTTGCTCTTTAGATCCATAAAGCTGGTACAGCACCCTTCCTGTGCATCTCCCAGACTCCCACAAGCCACTATTCCCCTTGTTAAACCACATAAAGAAAAGACCAGCACAAGACTGGGCCTCCAGCAACACCTGTGTGAGCAGTGTGCAAGGGAACAGCCCTGCTGAAGTGTCAGTAACAGCCAGGATTCCCTAAGGCTGCCTCGAGTGTCCCCAGCAGTGTCACTCCTCCTGCCACAGTGTCAGTGAAAATAAAGGAGCTCCTATCCACTGCACAATTCAGCAACCTCTGGTTCTCCACTGCAGTGCCATGTGGCCAGCTCTGCTGGCTTCAGCAGCTCCCCAGAGACAGCTACTCACAGGGGAATAACCCATATTTGTTAGAAAAAAAGCTGGAATTACACAGGAGGGTTTCAGTTTGCACCAGCCAAGCCCCTCAGGTTCACAGAGTCCCCCTGAAAGAGCTGCAAATGGAATTAAGAGTTGCCAGCAGCAGACTGCTGCTCTGCAGTGTGCATCAGCTTGCTGCTTGCACAGCAGTGACTCTTCTCTCCCAAACCAGAGATGACAAAGGAAGCCCCAGAGCACGTTCCTGTCCCTCAGCCAGCAGCACTCTGACACCCCTGGCACTGCCCCTCCAGCTTCTGCTGGAGCTTTACAGCTGACAGCTGCTCAGCCTCAGCCATCCAGTGAAGGAAAGCTGCCTAATGTGCCCTTAAAATCCAGTAACTGGGGTATAAATGCAAAACCTGAAAAATCTTGTCAAAGACTCACCAATCCTGATGAATTTCATTCTATGTTCTCACAAACACCTGTTTTTACCACAAGGTGTTCACTGGCAAAGATGCAAGGTTATTTTAAAGGCAAACATTTACATTCTTCTACATGAATGTAATGTTCTTCTGTATCCCACATTTCCAGCATTTGCTTCAGGCATTATACATAAACTTTGGATTTGTGAAGACTCCATCTTAGTAATTCATTATTTGATTTTAGGGTTTTTCTAATTAGCTTCCTCATCTTAAGACTTACTTTGAGGCATGAAAATAGAGAAACAGCTAAAGGCTCACCACAAAGTGACCTTCTGGTCTACAGAATAAATGTGCATTCTAAGCCCTGAAGTTTGTTCCACTGAAATAACAAAGTCCTTGAAACCTAAATACCAACTCTGTTCCATAAATACAGGGAAGTGGCATCATCCAGAGCTTAAAGCAAAAAACATACATTTGTCCAACTTTCTGCTGAAAAAGGAAGATGTGCTTTGAAACTGAGCTTAAAGCCAGCACCCCAGCAATACAAAATTTTTTTAAAAAGAGCAGGACACTCAGCATTACTTATAAACTTCATCATTGTGCAGTATACAAACTGTTGCCAAGCAAACTTTAAAGGATTCAGTTGAGCTGTGCAAGTTGAGAAGCCTTTCAAGTCAAATACAGCCAGGACAGTGATGAAATGGTTATCAATACTTCAACAGCCAAACAAAATTTACATTCTACACAGCTTGTTAAGCAGAAGTTTTGACAAGCCAGAGCAGCACAAGGCATTAAATCACATCATCACTAGGATTTGACTTAATGCTGACAAAAAAAAAAAATCCTTCCAAATCATTAAAACACAAGAAAGAAACAGTTTGCAGCTAGTGATGAGTTAGTAATGCACCTCCCTCAAGCCCTATCCATGCCAGATAAGACTGTTGCACTTCAGTGCAGTTTCTCACCACGAGTTCAATGCTAACTCTGGAGACTGACTTTGTCCTTGTCACAGTTCACCTATGTTCCCCATCCAGCTTTACTTGAGCAGAATGAAAGTAAGCCAGAAAGCTTATTTTCCTGGTTTAAAGATAGAAATATCTTAACTTTGCCAAAATTGTGTTTAAATGTAATATTTTCACAATGTGTTTTCTGATACAGGACTCAATGCCAAAAAGTTTCCTCTTTTGGAAAAGGAAACTGTAAATATTTTGGCAAAAGTCAGCTAGGAGCTAACTAGCATTAAACTCTGAGCTTACACATTATGTATGATACATGCATAATGGAAGGAGGAAGAAAAGTCATGTCATATTTTAGAGTTTGGTTTTCTGTTTCACTTCCACGACCACTTCCACCTCTCCGAACAACAGAAGGCCAGTGTGGAGCTGTGAACAGGCAGCAGTTCTGTGCAAACAAACCCAAAGAGAACTTGCATAGTGCAAAGCAGCTCATGCATGGCCCAGCATGTATGCAGCCCACGTGCTTACAGCATGTAAGCAGCCATACCTATCCCCGGAGGCCTTTGGCTCCTGCAACCTGCTGCAATGGAACGCTTGGTAGAATGCAGCTGACGGGTTCCTATGAGATCCAAGAATCAGACAGACACGTTGAACATGGCAACACAAAAATACCAACTCTCTTCATTCAACCAGCATTACCAAGTGAATTAGCTGTCCAGACAGGTTAAACTAATGCCTGAAAGGCCCTACTGTTTCTGTGGGTTTGCATTAAAGACACGGGATCCAAAACAGAACAGTGATTCTCCAGCCCTATGGATTTTCAGACTATATCAAGCTGCTCCTGCACAAAGGTGAGACTGTAAGGCCAACAACGAGACATCTGCTGTCCTGCTGGCAGTGCTGTACAGCTTAGCTGACCACCACCCTAATGCCAAACACACCTGAACCCGAGAGACACCGCTGCCATTTTTGGTACATCCCAAACTACCTCTGTGTTTCCATCCTCCTCAGCTGCCTGCTTCACACTCACACCACATCATTCCTCCAAGGGCACTTGGGGAGCCCAACGTGCCACGCTCAAACCACGACAGAACAAGTTACAGCTGAGGAACAGACCCAGCTAGGAACAGAAATGGAATGTCAGCTACCTCTGTGAGCACCCTCAGACACCTTCCCACTCCCCTTGCCTGGTGTGGCAGCCCCAGCACAGCAGAGCTCAGGGGCCACTTCTAAAAACAACTATCTTCAAGTTACTTTATTTCAACTGAAGTACAATTACTGCATAGTAAAATCACAAAAACCAAAACCATCACAGAATCAGAAGTAATTAAATTCTCATGGCAGGTATATACCAAAAATCTTGCAAGGATACTGGTATTTGTATATCAGCAATGATCAGGAAATATCTGAGTTTAAAGAGTCTGTCACTCCTTTTCCCACCTTCAGCACTGTACCCTTCAAAACAAAAAAAAATTCATGCAAGTCTGGAATTTAGCTTAAAAACTGTTAGAGAAGTTGCCTGATGCAAACTGATAAACACCATCCTCCTATGCTGGTAACATCCACATTTTCCTAAAGCTCTACACAAACTCAACAAGTAATTACAGGAAGAGCAACACAATAGCTAAAGGACATTTGTGTAACAGGACTTCACATGTGGAAAACAATTGGCACCTGCAGATCAAGAGACTCCTTTGCTGAAGGGAAGGCCCAGGCCAGGCTCTTCTTTCTAATGCAGCTGGCAGAGCATGCACAGTCCCTTCCACAGAATGAGGCTGTAAATAGAAACTTCCAAATTTACTTGGAGGATACAGAGCCAAGTTGCTACTGCTAGGTATAAAAAGTGCTTTATAACCATACAGCATGTATTCCATATAGTCTATTTTTATGCTGATACCCTCTATGCTCTATATTTTTGTACTATTCTTGAACAAGCATCTGAAAAGATATGGAGAAACTTTCCTTATTAGATTCTCATTCGGAACCCCTACTGTTGAAATTGCTTTTGCATTACTTCAGACAAGTAAGAGAACCTTTTCTACTCCACAGCTATATATTTTAAAAAAATTAATGGGGTGTGTGCACCTAAACAGGAAAAGCAAATCCACAGAGGCAGCATGAATGATGCCTTACACACAGATCTGAACTAATATGACTGAGTTTCAGCCTGCTGAGGTATCTGGTTTAACCATAAGAAACAGTGAGAGGTTAGAGAATGCCTAAAAATGCCTTTCTGTTTGCAGAAACAACAGAGAAAACAGCTTACAGGAGCAGTAAAACCTCACCTGCTGCTGCTGTGCCACAGCTGGGGCCCCCCAAGCCCTCCTGACACTGCCCTAGGTGAATGCAGGGACAGCCTGGACCAGAAAAGCAGATTGCCTGAGTCTCCTCCCTGGCTGGCTGCAGCTCTGAGGTCAAGACTCAGCCCCAGTCCTTGGCAGACTGGGACAGCGGGACCCAGAGCCAGACAGGACAGCAATGTCCCAGGTGCTGGCCCAGAGAAAAAACAACCACCTACCCTTCCCCAGAAGGTACCCCAGAACTTTCCTCCATCCCCAAAGGTACACAAGGCTGCATTTCATTCCCAGACTATGACAGACAACTGGTTTAGTATGCTTAAACATTCAAAGTCTGTCTCAAGTGGCCAAAAATGCCTCTATAAACAAGTCCCACAATACATACTGCATTGATGTCCTTTAAAAGCTCATGAATGCCAATATTCACAATTTACTCCCATGCTCTGGTTTCTAAGAACAGTTTTCATGCAACAGAAAATTTGATCCAAATTTAAAGAAGAACTTACTCAGTTCTCTGAATGCCCAGGAGATCCAGCTGTCCCTTTAAAAGGGAGGCTCAGACCTCATCCCAAGGCTCAGGTCACAGTTGGAAGTGTATCCTCCCCCTGCCATTCTTCAGGACAATGTGCCAAATACAAACTTCATCCTTGAGAGCTCTGTTTGCTAGAAACCATGCCTGTGAAAGCTGGCAAACCATCAAGTATACAGATAAATGCCTTTTGCTTCAAGTAATGATACTGCCTTTGGACTGGCTCTCAGCCCCATGTACAGAGCCTGCCACACAGATGCCTTTTTAGCAACCTCCCTTGAAGGAGACAGTAACATCATTGTTCATGAACAAGTTTCAATCTTCAAAAAATAATGACCAACCTCAGCAACTGAGGGCAACAACAACAAGAGCACAAGAAACATACAGTAAAAAAATACAGCATTTTCCCCCAAATATAAAACTTATACCACCTCAGACAGTTCTTTCCCAACCTCACAGAGTTATTTCTTTAGGTTTGAGAACAGGAATGATGCTAAACATTCACATGACCTAAGCACCTGTCTTTGAAGAACATGAAAACAATAGGTCAGACAATCCCTGCTCAATGCCTCTAAGGAAAACCAAACAAGAATAGAAGCACATATTTATTACCCAGACAGCAGCAAGCACACATGGGTGACCTTTACAGAAGCTCACTCTAACCACAATTCCTTCTGAGAACAATTAACAGGTCTCATATAGAAAGCCACAGGAGGTGTGACCATGTCATACAATGAGTTGAGCTTCCAATCCACCTTGCCTGACACTTTTGTTGGTAAGAGCTTGGCTCAACAAAGCCAGTGCCCCACTGGCACCTGCTCTGCACACGTGGCTCCCCAAGGGCTCCATGGGGCATCACTCACTCATCAGGGCTCTCAGTCTCCTCCAAGTGTGGCATGGCACACTCTAATCCATTACTTGGGCACTGGGTACAGACTCTCTCTGTACCTGCAGATGAGCTGCAAGCACTCTGCCTAGCAGGAACAGAATTCAGGAAGATCTTGCTCAATTGGAGCAATGGTCTGAAATAAAAAGCATGCAATTCAATAAGGATAAGGGGGAAGCAGTAAGCTCTGGAAGCAATAATCAGCTGCACAAGTACAAAACATGAGCAGCTGATTGCAATTCCACAGAAATTAATCTAGACAGAATTAAAAAAATAAAAGCTTTGCAAGGGTGTCACACCTCTACACAGGATGTACAGAGTAACTGAAATCTTGCTTTATTCAGCCTGAGCCCTTAGCTCCAATTCCATGGCCAGGTTTGGGTACCAGCCCATTCTCATAACCCTGATCCTAGAAGTAAGGTCACAATCCTGCAGTCATGCATCAGGATGGGGAAGGCAGTAGCAACCTTCCAGCTCCCATCCTGTGACAGAGATGGAGGAGCTAAGCATTCTGCCCAGTGTTCTCCAGGCACATTTATCAAAGGAAGCACACCAGTGGAACTTTGTGCATCTGTTACTGCTACAGAGAACTGGATCCAGCACTTGGAGAAAGTGATTCAAAGATACCTTGAAGAGGGAATCAGCAAACGAACATACTGAGCCTTCTTTAACACCACAACTACTGAATAGGCAGGAGAGCCAGCAGTAAGGCAAGATGCAGGCTGAGCTCGAGAGAACTGCCACCACACCCGTGTGTCTGCACTGAAGGACAACAAACAAATCCTCCTCAGGCCTGAAGTTTCCAAAAGAGCGCATGTACCTTTAGCCAGAAGAGTTTCAAACCCAAGGGAGTTTTCAGTTCCCAGTGCTCCCCCAAAACAGGCTGTTGACTGGCTGGGGTGCTGACTGAGATCTGCAATGGGGACCCATCACAGCTGGTCCCAAATCACAGCACTTGGCAGGGCTCACGTGGGATCTGGATCAGGGACCTGAGGACCTTGGTCACAGTTTATCAGGGAACTCACAGCACAGTTTATGGCATTGGGAGATGATGTTTACACTAGCAACAGAAGTCCTTCTCCATCCTTCTCCTTTTAAAAGATATTTCACTTTATTTTTAGCACCTTCTATTTTAAGCAGCTGCAACTTTGAATCAGTTTTCCTTCGTAAGGCTCAATCTACAGAACAGTAACTGGAGCACAAAGTTTGCAGGAGAAAACTGAGGACTAAATGTGAGGGAGTCAATGCAAAATTAAGGGAGGGAACATCTCAAGCTCTGAAGTGATGTGTTTGATTGTATGTTCTGTTCACAGAGTTCCTTAAAGCCATTATACTTGCTATATGTACCCTGAAAGATCAGCAAGAACTCAAAGCTCTAACACGCAGGTTTAGGTGCATTCTAGCTGCAGATAAGAGGAAGGGCTGACTCAATGACCAACCTAGATGAGAGTTTTTGAGACAGTGGCTCTCTAACACCAGAATGGATTTAAAGAGATTTCACAGGCTACTACAAAATACAAGTATTGCAACAGCATAGAGAAAGCACACTGCAGGGAACTGATCTTCATTGGATAAACCAAAAGCAGCAGCCCTTCTTCACCTTGCTCTCAAAAGAAGATTTTGGCAAATAATTTCATGCAGTGACTAGACTGGAAGTCTCTATGGAGAAGGAAATGCAGAGAACTCAAATACACAGAAGTCTGGCAGAGGCATTTCACTGATCACTTGCCTGCTCTGTTGAAACACTGATATCAACCTTCCCCTGCTCTGGGTGGGCTGGAGTATTTAAAAACAACACCAGGAGTATTTTTCAACCTCTACCAATGCTATTACTTGTTTTACATAATTAAGTTATTTTAATAAATAATAAAAAATAATTTAAAATGTTTCATTATTAACTGTACTGGATAACAATCATATCCTATTTCTGAAGGAGCTTTGCTGAAGAGCTCAAACAGTGAATTCCAGTATGACTATTCAATACTAATCACAGAAAGAATACAACAATCTTCTCAGAATCTTCTTACTCCTCATTTCAACAGCTGCAGCTCAGATCTCTGGAGTGCAGTTCTCTTGGGCCCCACAGACTGTCCCCAAGCCTCAGGAGTGCTGCACACACCTGTGGCCACAACAGCTTCAAGGTTTCCAGGAGGCAGGGATGGCCCTTTCCATCCTCACACCTATCCCAGGCAGGTGCACAAGGCTCCTCCTGCCCCAGCACTGCTGCAGACACTTTAATTAACAGCAGCTGCTAATGAAGCACAGCTCCTCTGTGAAGGCTGGCAGCCAGGCTGAACCTTAATTACACCATCTCACAAACTGTGTGAGGACTAAAGTGAGTGCTTCTGTTCTTAAATCAAAACATGTAGCAAGTGTAAGGCTTCTTGTACTAATGATCTGTCTTCACTGGATACAGTCAACCTTCAGCTCTGGGAGGGAGGACACAGAACAAAGCATTCCAATGATGTACAGCTGGGCTTCCAGGCAAAAAAATCTGCAGTAATCACATTTTCAGAGGAAACTTATTGATTACAAGAGATAACAACAATGCAGAAAGTCTGCCTGATCTAGTCTGGGATTCTTGCCTCTACCAAGCAGCTTTCGAGAAAAGCCAAGAAAAACTCACCAATATTATCCACATTTGAATGAATTGAGACAAGTTAAAAAAACAAAAAATCAACCAAAAAAACCCAAAACCAAACAGTCTTATTGAAAATAAAGCCATAGTCTCAACAAACACCTTGAGCTCCACTTCACATGGGATGGAGTCCTTCAGCATCTACTGGTATCTTGAACACTCATCCCCAAATAAAACCGCACTAAAATGAGATTTTTTTTTTTCTCCCACTAAATTGCAGTGACAACACTTTCAGCTATTTCAGTCCTCTATAAATACAAATGGCTCCTGGTATTTTGACAACAAAATATTTCAGTATCTGGGGGGGAAAAAAGAATGGATAAAATAGTTTCAAGCAGACTCAGACAAATCCCACCTGTCCTACTCATGTGATAATGCTAAGGAATGCATCTATGAGCTAACGTTTCAAATTACACTCAGCTTTAAAAAAAGATATTAGATCCTAGGCCATGTATGGCATGGTTATTTACACAGTATATTGTAAATCTGTCTGCCTCCCCACAGCATTTACAAAGTCTCTACCACTCAAGTTTCAGGCCAGCCTGTGCTGTCAGTGAGTGCTCATCACTTGGTTTACAGAAAAAAGTATTTTTAAAAATGCATTTGTAGGGCTGGTCAAGGTATTTAGAGGCCTTGCACCCACCAAAGAGTGTTCTACATAGGAGACATTCCCAGGAGCTCTCATCTACACCCCCACAAAAATAGCCAAAGTAACCTGATGGAGAAGCAAGCAGAATTTTTTAACCCTCATTTCTGCCCATCCTGTACTGGATATTAAATCTGCCTCAGACACTTCACTGAAAGCAGTATCCCATCTCCTGGTACAGCTGGCACAGTGACCCCTGCCAGGCTCAGACTGCCCTCCCTGCCCAGGTGAGCTCTGCTGGGGCTGCAGCAGCCAAAGCCCAGCACAGGGAGGGGATCCCTGCAGGGAGCCACCCCTGCAGCCTGTGCCAGATCCCAGAGCACCTGGAACCCCCAGTGTGCCCCAAAGCCACCAGCTGCCAGTGCCACAGGCAGCTGACACCTCTCCAGGGCACTAATGAACACTCCACCCTCTCTCTGCACTGACAGCAGCACTCCAGCAAGCTGTCACAACCCCAATGCATCCTGCACAGCTTCCAAGGGAGAACAGATATGCACACTCCTGGACTCATTCTGCTTCGCTTGACAAAGAAAATTAACACAAGCATCCAGCTGTCCTTCACATGGCCAAGTAATTCACCTGCCCTGCCTGAGTAAAAATAGATTATCCCATAAGGCAAAGATTTCCTGGCACTTAATACACATTTGTGTTTATGAAGTGTGAAGTTTAAAGATAGAATAATTTTCAAGAGGAATGAAAGTACAACCTTACTCTGCACTTCAAGTGACCTCTGACATCTGGACAATCTTCTCAGAAGACAGTGGCTTTAGCAGCTACTATAAATACTTCTCTCTTTATACTTTGTCAAATATAGGAATAAAAGCAGACACCTGTGCCTGACAATCTAGATTTATTGAACAGAGCCATCCAGATGTACTTTAGCAGGAAGAGTCTCACAGCAGTTCCTTAAGGAGTCACTGCTGACACATAAAGCACAAACAAGGTTTGCCCTCCTCCTGAGCAGCAGAAACTGCCAATTGCCATGTTTAAAGAGGAAAATTAATATACAGCCTCAACATGCCACAGGCTGATAACTCAAACATCCAGTACAGTAACAGGGAGCAGCTTCCCTTTACTATAGTGTCACCTGAAGCCACAAAAATTACCAGCATCTCCCATAAAAATGCAGCCTCAGAGAACTTCCAGCCCTTCTGGAGTCTGAGAACAGTTTGGTAGTCCTGCTTTCTCAAAACATCCAAATATTCAATATTCAGTTTTGAACAAGAAGTTTAAAATAGCTTCCATAAAACATATGCTGTTATTTCTGCCAAACAGAGATTTCAGCATTCAGAAATCAGCTATGGAACACTTGCACTCTTCTACAGATGAGGAAAAAATGAGCCCCCAGCAGCTGAGCAGAACATTTGGGAGTCTGAGGTATAGGGAACCTCTCCTGTCAGGGCTGGTCACTACAGTTTAAAACAAACTGAACAGTATCACTGAATTTCTTTCAAATGTTTTCCCCATTTCCTCCTTTTAATAACACATGTGAAACACTTGGACCTCATTAATTGTAAGAATGTGTTGGCTCCTCCTTAACAAAGGCATTAGAATGTTTAAACTGGGAAACAGTATTGTCAAACAGGTAACCACAGCTTTGTTCAGCTACCTTGCACTACTGCAAAAGGATTTCTGCCAGCCAGAAACTCATGCAGTGCTGTGGGAATTTTTGTTATAGAAAGTACAGCAAGCAGTGAACACAACCCTTTCTTTGCATTAACCACTGTTTGCTGCCCCGAGCTGCAGCACCACCCCAGAGGTGCCAGCTCAGTTTTCCAACTGTGTGTCAAACCAAAGGTTCTCCAGGCCTGGAGCCTGTCTGCCCAGATTTCACCCCACCTGCTTCCACACACTGGAAACACAGACCTTCAGGAGGAGGCTGGGAACAAGCCTGCAGCTGTAGGCCAGCTCAAACCCCTACAAAGCTTAAGAGCAAGGTGAAGGAAGGTGAGAACTAATGCAATTCAAGTATCATGTACCAGTATGCATTTGCAGAAAAGTGACTTTTCCCTTCAGGAGCACAATGAACACGCATGCAGGGCAGCAGCTGAGTGATGCCATGCCCAGCTCTGTCCTCACACGAAGGTCTCAGGAGCACAGTCCCCCAGCCCGTGCTGCACACAAAGGTGTGATTTAGCAGAGCTGGGCCAGGCTGCAGAGCCTGCACAATCGGGTTCTCAGCAGCTCAGCTGCCAGAGCTGCCAGCTCACAATTGCAGCCATTCATCAGCGTTCCTGGAATCCAGCCGGAACAGCTCGGCCCTCACTTATCTCTGCAAAATGATCTGTGCTCTGCTCCTTTTCCAGCAGCCCCAGCAACATCTCACCCCAAAACTCTGCCAAACATGTAGGAGGCTTGAACAAGCTTTCTCAGTAACATTCTTTTAACAGAAGAAACATATTTCCTTTTCCCCAAGAGCCAAAATAAAGTTATTAAGCCAGATGAAATATTCTGCTTGTCAATTAAAAATCTGTGCGTACATGGGCATAAGGGTAAGCAGAGAACCTGACACACACAGATACCAAAATCCTCTCAGGTGCTCTAACTGCCCTTCCTCCAAAATAATTAGTACTAGTGCTGAAGTTCAACAAAAGAAGAGTCAGAGCAATTCTGAGACCTAGATCTAATTGTGTTTTTACACAATTAGTATTTTTCAGGCTCCCTGTTTGAGGCAGCAATATCCACACTGCCTCAGTACTAGTTCCCCCATCCTTTAATACTGCTGCAGTTTACTTTATTTGCAGCCACAATTAAAGAGAAAAAGAAAATAATACTGTGCTATGCTGTAAACATTTCATAACTTTCACACAATGATTTTTCCTTTTTACCAGCTTGGATATTTGGACACATCAACTGAAATACTGGCTTTGCTTTTCAAGGAAGGTGTGACACACCAAAGCTTTTTTTCTTTTTCATTCTTTTGGACTACCTATCCATCCTTTCTTCCTCCCCCAGACAAGACTTTCCAATTAACTAGTTCTTCACTATTCATCAGGTCAATGCAAGAAACCAGTTTTTTATAGACTACTTTCAAAGTGTACTGGGCTATGGGAACAGGAAATTAAAAGTCTTTGGGCAATGGCTTGGAAGAAAGTAATCTACAAACATAGTTCTCTTTATATATCAGGCTAGATCACCTCCACCCCGATAACCTTAGATGATGTTTAATTTAAAACAGCAGACTAGAAGACAGAATACAAAAACCCTTTCTTCAGAAATACATAAACTGACCAACTTTTTACATCACGTTTACTGTATTGCTGACATGCTGCTTTCAAATTATTTCCATCTTAACTATTTTACCTTTAAAATAGTTCCTCTTCATATTCAGAGTGGTGAGCAACTTTCCAGATAAATCCAAGGTATAGAGAGCTATACACTGCTCCTTGATGAGTCAACTGTTTCAGAAGATGGCTACAGGAGAATGATCTACACAAAAACTTCAAGTTTGTGCAAATATTGAATAGAACTGAAGGTGCCAGAAGATACCTGCCTACACCTGAGCCCCCTTTCAGGGAATGTTACACATTCTCAGTAAGGAAGACAGAGAGAAATGCTTTCCACAGATTTATAGCTCCTATGACCACCAAGTAACCTCTCTGAACTGAGCTGTGTGCTGACTTCCTGGACCTGCCAGCACAAACCGTGACTCATGATGTATCAGCTCCCTCCGTGCCTTAATAGCTTTATCAGTGTCAACCCCCAGCCTATTCACGACACTTGAAGGTCTTCATTAACTATTTCACCACTGATTCCAGTAGATAAGGCAGCTGGGCAAAGCCCATGGGAGTAGTGGCACGATTTAAATGGCTGGAAAGAGGAAAAAAGAGGAGCAAGAATAGAAGAGCAGACAAGCAGGAGACAGCTTTACAATAAAGCCTTCTCAGAGAGAAAAGCAAATAAAACCAAGTGGTAAAACAGCCTGAACAAACTGCTAGGTTTCATTCTCACCTTTCTCTGTCTGCAGCCAGTGGAAGTCAGGCTACTGCTTGAGAGAAGCAAAGAATAACCTTTGATCTACTCTCTGTACCTATCTCCTTTGGAATGTATGAGGGCTAGGTCCATTCAGGGAAGCCTTCTTGGCTTACCAGGATCACCTTCCCAGCTGGGAAAGACTCACACCATGTGTGTGCTGCTGGCTGACAACCAGCACACAGCACTTTTATCACCCGGTGCAGAAGCTGACAAATGACACTCCTTCACTGATAACCAGACATTCATTTCTCTACTGAACACCACAGCATGGCCTGTCAAAAAGAGGACACTGCATTCAGACACCATTTCCATTTCTTACCCATTGTTCTCATAGCAAAGTGTCTGAAAAGCCTCTTCAGACATGAACACCATGCAAAGCACCACTGCAAGGAGGCAAGTTCAAGGACTAAACTAGAAAACTAACTTTAAACATCACAGTTCTGGTAAGAGCACCAAGAACTGACTCACTGGAGTGCCACACAAAGTTAGATGCCCCTAATTTGAATAAGCAGGACAAGTTTTTCTCTATCTTTAAACAGAAGTGATTCACTTGCCACAGGTAATAATGTTCACTACCACAATTTACATTAAGTATTAGAAGTTATGAAAAACAAATGCAAAATGCATTCCTTTCTTTCTGATACATGAATCAACAGAATGATTAAACACCAGACAAGTCATCTCCTCAAAAAACATGAGTGATGAAAAAACCACGAGCTTGAAATCTAACCCTAACTGCACAAGGCAGTTTGTCAGCCAGGTTAGCAATCCTCTTAAGATAGGCAAACTGCAAGGAAATTTTAAACTTTTAAACTTATTCTTGTCAGTCCTTTACCACTTTAATCAGAACCAGCACAGGATTCCAAAGCACAGCAGTTACTTTCTCAGACACAGCAGCAGCCAATGCTCCAGCCAGCACAGGCCTGCATTAAACTGCAGCCTGAACTCTCAAATACCCATTTTGAGGTGCTCTCCATCCACTGCACCCCTACCCCACAGACACAGCTGCTTCACTAAAACATGCTCACAGCAACACTGAATGCACTACCTTAATGTCTGTGCTGTCCCAAGGTGAGGAAAGACTTACAGAGAAATTCACCACAAGACCTGCTCAAAATGGCCTAATACCTATTTCTAAAAACAAGCAGCACACGTGTATTCCCTTCCTCCAAACTGCAGCCATCCTGACAGTAAATGCTGGGACTTCAATTCAGTGCTCAAACCCTGCTTGATTCTCCTTCCCCTCAGAGCAGGGCGGTTTTGGCCTGCAGAGCAGTCTGACGTGTCCATGGAACAGCAGCCATACACCCACTCAGGAGTCTGCTCACACCACACCCCTCTGCTACAACTCACAGCTCCAAATTACTTCCCAATTAAAAAAAAACTCACTGTAAGGTAGGACTTCCCACCGTGTCCACATCTTAGCCCGAGTAGTGTCTGTTTCCTCAGTACAAAGGACCACTCTCTGTACAGCTTTCCCTGCATACAGATTTGCACACACATCCAAGTACTTTCCTTACTAACTGACACTATAAAGTGTTAATTCCACAGCAAGATAAAAATCAAGAATCTGTGTTAAAAGCCCTGAGATAGCACCACACAGATTTAACAGTGCAAAACAGTATCGTTTTAACCCAGTCACTGAAGTGCTTTATAATGATCCAGGAAAAAGGAGAGAACGGCCCTTCCCACATCCTGAGCCACTGACTACAGAAAGACAGCTTTCAGTCTTTGATTTTGAAGAGGTCCTACCGTTTGTGCATTAAGCAGTTTTCAGGATACTTTGTACCCCATTTTGTGACAAAAGTAATCGCACTCACACCCTGCAAAAAACAAGTACAATTCACCGCTGGCCTAAATACTTTGCTACGGTTGTGCCCTTAAAATAAAAACAGTCCAGGTGAACCTCAGAATGACCTTCTGAAAATATGAATTTACAAAAAAACTTGGCAATAACTTGAAAGTTGACTTTTTCCCCCCTAAAAATACAGTTCTTTTTTATGTCATTATAAAATAATTCATACCTGTCTTCATCACCATCAACAGGAATGGATATGCCAAAAACAGAGCTAGCAAGACTGTTCATTGGAGTACTTGCAGGTAACTGAAGAGGATTTGCTAGAGTGTCTGGAATGGGAGGCTTCACAAGAGGTTTATTTTCAGCTATAAGAGAAAGTGGCGGCTGAGGTAGGGGTTCCGATTTTCTTCTAGTATCATCGATCTGGCCTGCCAAGGACTGGGCCTGGAACTGTCCGAGGCTGGCCTGAGGCAGACTGGCGGGCGCGCTGGGCGCACCTTGCATCAGCGAGTGGGCGACGTGCTGCGACGGGACCCCGCCAGGGCTCCTGCTGGCAGAGGGGTGGCTCGTCAGCTGGGACTGCACCAGCGTCACAGGGACGTTTGGCATGGTAGCAGAAGCGCTGGTGGACACACTAGGCACACTTGTACCAGGCACGGCCGCAGGCACGCTCTGAACTCCGGGGAGCACGGCATGGGGAGCGCCGGGCATTGCCGACACTTGACTGCTTCCCCCCATCGGGTGCTGAGTCACAGATTTCTGCTGCACGACCCCCGAGTGCCCGAGGCCTGGCTGCACCACGCTGCCCGGCTGAGGGATGCCAGGCTGGCTGCCTTGTGCCTGGCCGCTCTGCAGCAGCCCCGCTCCCGGGGCGGCCGCTTCGCCGGGCTGCGCCGCCGCTCCCACGGGGGACGCGTTCTGGCCCCCCACCTGCCCCACGGGGAGGCTGGAGGCCACAGTACTTGGAGCAGAGCTTGTAGCAGCCTGCTGAATAGCTCCTTGAGACTGCATAATTGTCATGTGCTGCATGTATTCAGCCTGCCCAGGAGGCTGCGTCGGCAGTAGATGCACTGGTGGAATCTGGGACTGAGAATAAGCAAATTGTTGAGGCTGAGTCACTGGTATGCTTGCCTGCTGCACCTGCTGCTGAGCCACAGGAATGCTTGACTGCCCTACTGTCACATTTGGAGGTGCCATGCCTTTCCCGTTGGGTCCGGCCTGCGAAACACCCTGTGGATTTACCTGTGGCTGCGGCTGCTGCGGCACCATCATTTGCTGACTTGCTCCCGAAGCCCCAGAAAACACAGGCTGAGCAGCACTCTGAGGCACGGCCCCACCTACGGGCTGCTGCTGTTGCCCAATGACAAAACTAGGTTGCTGTAGAGAAGACGGGTTCATTTTCTCTGTCTGAAGCAGCTGTGACACAGCAGCCAGGGAGCTGTCAGCTATAGAATCGGGGCCATGGGCTGACGCTGGCACAGCCGAGATCACAACAGAACCTCCCGTGGCACCGAGGCCACTGTCCCTCTCTTGAGCAGCCTGTTCGAAGGTGCTGCTGTGCCTAATGCAATCTCCAGTCCTGCCCAGGACAGCAGCACCGTCCGAGTCCCGGTCATAGTACTCCATACACGTCCATCGGCCTCGCCTGTAGGGCTCCCCGGTACCGTGGTCCAGCTTGATCACCCTGAAGCGTGAGCTGCACGCGGCAGCCGCCGTCTGAGACATGGCCCCGGGGGCAGCGGGGCCTGCGGGGGGCACGGCAGCCTGAGCACTGCTGCCTCCCCCCACAGCAGTGCCGGGGGCAACAGCTGCCAGGGGCACAGCCGAACTTTTGGGCACGGCCCCCCCGTTGGGGCCTGCAGCCGCCCCAGCGGCAGCCACGGCCAGCTGCCCGTCCAGAACGAGATTGGGAGAGACGCTGCTGGGAGTTTCGGCCTCGCCCACGTTGTTGAGAGTCTCTTCGGAGGAGCTCCGCTCGCAGACGTCCTCGGGGCCGTAGTCGGTGGCTCGGGAAACATCAAAGATTTCAGAAGACACGTCCTCGGTGCGGGACTCATCCGGGTCATCCAGGCTCTCGGTGTCCTCGGTGATGCTGCTGGCCACCTGCGCCGTGGTCACGCTGGTGATCTGGAAGCAGCTCTTCTTCTTGGCCGGCATCTTGGACATGTTTCCTCCGCAGGAAGGGCTTCGGCCGGCCGCGGCGGGGCGAGCGGGCTGCTGGGCCGGGCTGTCACGGCGAACCGGCCGGGCCCCCGGCGCTACCGTACATCCTGCGGCGGCTTCCTGCGGCGGGCGGGGGGCGGCGGGGCTCCTCCTCTTCCTCCCTCTCCGCAGCCCTCTTCCCGCGGCCGGGCCTCCTTCTCCTCGCTGCCGCCGCTGCGAGCGCCCCGCGGCTCCCTGCGGGCCGCAGCAGCGGGCCCGCGGCCCGCCCCGCGCGAGGGGCCCCGCGCTGGCCGGGCGAGGCCCGGGCGGCCCCGTGTCCCCCCCCCCGCTGTCTCCGCGCTCTACCTGGAGACCAGCGCCAGGCGCATCCTGCTCGCAACCGGCCCGCGGGCCGGCCCCACGGGCAATCCCCCGCCGCGGGCGGGGTGCCGGCGGCGCGGCGGCCCGGGCGGCGGCGCTCAGCGGCCGCGGGCGGGCGGCCCCGCTGCGCTGCGCCGGCCCCGCAGCTCCCGGAGCGCGCTAGGGCCGCGGCTCCGCTCGCCCAAGATGGGGCTCAACTTGTGCGCTGCACCCTGGGAGCGACGCGGTCACCCCCCGGCGGGTGACGTCACGGCCCGGCGCACAGCGGCGCAGCGCAGCGCGGCGCGGGGGTGGCGGGGGAGCGCGGCCTGCGGGGGACAGTTGGGATATGGCGGCGCACGCCGCGTTTCCCCCTTTTCCCCCGGCGATTGGTCGCGCCCGGCCGCGCGCGGCCCCGGCCCGGAGGCGAGTGCGCGGCGCCGGCGGAGCGCGGGCGGACGCCAGAGAGCGCCCCCCTCGGGCGGGGCCGGGCAGCGCAGGCGGCGGATGGGGGAGAGGGGAGAGAGGGGACTGGGGAGCGGGGAGCGGGGAGCACCGAGCACTAACAAACAGGAATGTTTCTGAAAAGTCGAGTATGAAAATTGCCATAATCCACGGCCAGGCTAGCCCGGCTCCACACAGTAAACCACACTGTGGCCTTGTCAGCATTTCACTGACCATATTTTTGTGATGTTGAGTTAGTGCTGAACAATATTCCGCTACACTGGGCACAAACACGCTGATATTTATATTGTGTCAGGCATGCTCGTATTCCGTTTTGTGTTCCGTCAATGAAACCCCGCCGCAGCCAGTCATTTGCCCGTCCCCTGCCGGTGCGAGCCGGTCCAAGCGCCGGGCGGCGGCTCCTGCTCAGCCTCTGGCACCGGGCGCGGCTCCGGCCGCTCTCCCGTTCCGCCCCTCACCTGCAGGATCCCACACAGGGTCAGCGCAGCGCGACCCTTCGGGCCTTTCCTTGTGGTTCTCCTGCTCTCGCTGCCGGTGATTTCGCAGATTTTACATATTTTCCATTTAAAGATTGTGTCCCCGCCATGGGACAGAACCTCGCGCACAATCCCTCAGCCCCCGGACAGAAATGTTCCCGCAGGTCACAGCAGAGTGAACAGGCAGCTCTTCGGGAGCGTGGTGGTTGTAGGTGTCAGGTGCAGACGGCACTAGGATGTTCTGTCTGTTTGTTTGTATCATTTTAAATGGTCAAAAGGTGGTGCTTCCCACTGAAATCTGTGTGTCCCTAGCGTGCACTGAATCCCTAAATGCTTGTGGAGTCACACGGTCACACACGTGCTCACACCACAAATTAATGCATGCATAAAGATACATTAATATGATATATTCATTATATATAATTTATTAATAGGTGTATGTGTACATTTAAGCTTTTGGAAAGCCCTGATGTAAACTTTAAAATGACAATGTTTCTCAAAAGAAAGATGTAGGAATATTGAAGGGAGTCAGTTTATCAGTATCTAGAGTGCATGGGTTCAGATATCTCAGCCTCTGCTAACATCAGGTGATTACTGGTGGGTGCTAAAATCCAGCCTGGGGATGCATTGATCTGGCAAAAGGGCATCCCCAGTGCCAGGGGTCAGACTGAGACTGTCTGGGGGGCAGTCAGGAGGAAAAGTTCAGGAGATTGGTTTTTTAGCTTCAGCCTCACCCCTCAGTTGGTGTTGGTCTGCAGTACAGCCTTGTACAAGTTATTTTTCGTTCTCTGATCTTCATTGTTGTTCTCTGCCATCCATCATCTGCCTTATCTGCAGATGCAGAGGGCTGCTGAGGGCTCTGCTCACCATTCCTTTTGTGTTGAGTGCTGAGCCCTGAATTTCAGTCAGGCCATGTGATACTGTCTTAGCAATAGTAACACACTGGCACAGTAATGAACAAGAGATAAGCAGTTTATTTATCCTAGGGGCTTTTCAAATTGGAAGAGAAATTTAGGAGTTACTAAAAACTGGGTATTCTAAGAGTGCACTCTGCTTCTGATAACTCAAATCCTGCATTAACATTATAAATTTTAAAATAAAGTCGTATCAGAAATTCTATTGCTGTAAACTTTGTATTTCCCTTTTTATGAAACTCGTGGTTCTAGACAGTAAGACATTTACTCTTTACATTTAAATCTCCTCTAAATTACCCCAATAGGTCTCAAACCCAACTGAGATGCAATTGTAATTTGAATTTCAACTTCTTTGGAATTTCAATCTGTATGACACAAGGCCTGGAAGACAAATACCAGGTTACAGAC
This sequence comes from Oenanthe melanoleuca, assembly GCF_029582105.1. NCBI lineage: Eukaryota > Metazoa > Chordata > Aves > Passeriformes > Muscicapidae > Oenanthe > Oenanthe melanoleuca. The sequence goes on along the minus strand of NC_079343.1, from coordinate 12,732,828 downwards.
TGCTGGAGGGAAGAAGGGCACAGAAAATGGCAAATTAGTTTTTGAATGTCTAAGTGGGATTTTTGCATTTATAAAGGCCACTAGGTACCCAGAGAGCCATGAATAGTAGCTGCAGTGTTTAGCTTCAGGCTCTTCCTAAAGTTTCATGTGACAAAGAGCACAGAATTTTCCTCTCCCCAACTCTAAAAAAAATTGCTCTTTTTGTCTTTGTAGTGTTCTGCATGGAAAATAATAGGCACTAAATCCAACAAGTAATGACAAAAAATCATGGGAATGACAAGTGAGGAAAATGGACACAGTTCCACACATGGAAAGTGCAAGTAGAAATGAATAAATGTTATGAAATGCCACCAGCTCTTAGCCTGCTCCTGGCCCCTTTGGAGTCCATGGCAAACCCCCAATGTCGATGGCAGCTGTTTTACTTTGCTGAGAGAAGTTCCAACCCAGATATAATTTGTGCAGATCAGCAGACAGGCCTTGGGCACCTCTGCTTTTTCTGGGGTCCTGTGCTGCAGCCAGCTGTGCTGAGCAGGAGCAGCTCCTGTGGTCGGAATAACAACAATAATGGGTCAGGCAGCACTGTGCCCGGCTCTGCAGAGAGCTGAGGGAGGTGACAGAGCTCCCTGGAGCTGGGGCTGCTCCTTCTCTGGGACAGGAGCTGCCACCAGCCCCTTCTGGGTGCAGACCTGAGGGCTCCAGCTGTGAGCCTTGGCTGCTCTTGCACAGCTGCTCTCAGCCCTGCTGCCTGCTGCACTCTGAGCCATTTGTGCTTCAGAGGCAGAGAAAAGAGAAGTATGAACAAGATCTGAGCTGCAAGTCTGCTTTGGGATTGTAACGTGTCCTTGATGCTGCAGAGGGACTGAGGGTTTGGAAGTCAGCAGGTTTTGGCACTAGTGATGAATTGCTGCAGGAGCAAGGCTTCTAGGGAAGGCACAGAGCAGACCTGGGGTTGGCCATGGCTTTAGAGAAAACCAATCCTGCCTTTAGGATAAATAAATCAGGTGGGTCTGTCTTTTCTTTCTCAGTTTGTAAACTGCTGCTGTTTAGCTGATACACTGGAATGTAGTGAAATTTAAAGACATGCAATGTTTCTTCAATTTGATGTATAAATAGATTACTGCATTTCCAGCATTCCAGTCTTATGATCAAGCGGAATCCAGATCAGGTTTCATTTAACCTAGTAAAGAGAAATGTGAATGGTTTCACATAGCTCATGTGGTGTTCAGCAGCAAATTCTCTCATGTATTTCAAACTCCTATTGAGTAAAGTGTGATATCAGTATTGGAGAAAATCCACATAGACTTGATGTATTGGAAATCTGTTTGGCATGGTTTTATTTTAATGGACATTTTGATAGTTCATTGCTGGATTTCCTAAATCTAGGTTGCCCACTTTCTTTAAAATCTCTTTTTTGAAGAGTCTGTAATCACTTGGCTTTGTGTATTAACCATTCTTCAGACTTTTCACCAGCTTTATCAATTACCTCTCAGTGTTAAAAAGATGAATTATGGCAGGGCATTTGTTTTTAACGTGTTGTCGAAGCAAAAAGGGAACATAGACAAACTTCAGAGAGCTTGTCAGATACTTTAAGTAATGTGGCACAATTTGATCTGTAGTTACAGATCCATTTTCAGGCTGAGTTCCCAAGGAATTATGTAATGCTTGGGGTAGAAGAGTAAGAGAAGTGTGGAAAGATGGTCAGTTTTTAGGATGAGGGAGAGCTGCAGAGTAGGCACTGAAGCCATTGCAACCCCACAATATTAATGTTTGGCTGGGCTGTTAACTCGAGTTCCTGGCTGTTTGCAGCAGTCTGACAAGCTCAGACAGAATCCCCTGGTTCAGGGAACCTGCACCCCTCACCCTGCCCTTGAATTTCCTTCCTTCCCTTTCCCTGCCAGGCAGGAATCCAACCAGAGATCAGAGCTGCATAAATAAAGGTGTGGGGAAACTTGTACATATTTAAGTTCTGAGCAATTTTTGACAGATCATGTAGGACATGAGACAGCAATCAGCCAAAACTGGTTCCATGGCCTTTTTTTTGCACAAACATGCTTCAGAAAACTTAGTCTGGATTAGCTCTAACTTTTCTACAAAAGCACAGATGTGGGGTTTGTGGTGGACAGTGGATTAAAGGATTCCCTCTCTCCACATGGAACCTGTATGCAAAATATATAGATCAAAAAATAATAATACTTCTGCAGCTAATTCTTGCCTTTCTCATCCACCTGCACAGCTGCTATCAATGTCTGTGACTGCATCTGCTGAATCACTCATGCTGTCAGGCACTAAAATGATGTGGTGGATATAAACCTGAATTCTGTTCACTGAAATAGAATCATCAGTGAAATGGAGAGCTTACTAAGCAAAACTAAAAGTGTTGGGGGTAGACAAATAATAGTTGTTTATGAGGACCTGCATTTTGTATTATTATTATTATTGTTTTATAATTGAGCACTTCCATTATAAACATGATTAAAAGAACAGGCACAACTTGTCCTTCATTAATGCTGAAGAAGTGATCTCAGTGTGTATCTGGGTTTGCAAATTCAAACCATTTTCAGAGCTCTGGTTTAGAAGCCTGAGAAAATTGGGAAAACAGAACAATTGGGGAAGAACACTCTGACATTTGTCAGAGTAAACTGATGGAAGTGATGCAAACTGCTGGGTTAAATGAAAAATACCACCATAATTAGAATACACTACTAGGATTCCCAGAGTAATTACCTGTTTCATGGCAAGCCCAACAGATTCTCCATGAGAAGTGTGATCAGTGGAATTGTCCTGTAGGTGTTAAGTGGTGTGGGAACTCTCTAGCAATGCATTGCAAAGGGGTGACATACCCAGCATTGTCATTTGGAGCATTTTTCTCTCAGTTGCACTATAAATAATTCCATATGGATAAAAATTATCTCATAAATTCTGCAAGTTAGGACTAGGCATTTTCTCTTTGGGGGCTTGTATTTGTTAAGACATCTGGAAGGCATTAAAGGCTGTGACATGGAATTGTCTCCAAGAAGGGAGCTGTGGTCTCTGGGACTGGCCAGGACTCAGACTCCTCCAGGAGCAGAGGGGATTTGGGTGTTTGCAGCCTCAGCCCTGCTGTTTGAGCCAGCCTGGCAGCCTGAGGGAGCTGGAGGCTGCTCAGGTGTGGCTCTGTGCAGGGCAGACCCAAGTGCAGCACAGAGCAGCAGAACTGGGGTCTGGCTCAGGGGGTGAGTGCTGTGACCACCAGTGTCCCTGGGCTGGGCAGGGCTGTGTCTGCTGGACAGTGCCATGGGAGCTGGGGAGTGTTCTGCTGTGGGGGCCACAGATGGCACCAGCAATGAGGAAATGTGTCTGATCCCTGCCTGGACATCAACTGATTCAATGGCATTGAGTGAGTTCTTCATCCCACTGCATCACACTTTGTGCATTGTGAATCCAGGTTGTGTCTCAGGCATTGTTCATAGTTTGAGGTCTGCAGGTACAAAACAGGACAGCACAGGCAGGCTCAGGATGGCAGGAGCCCCACTGCAGCTTTGGGACCCTGTGGCAGGAGCTGTGTGCCCACGAGGGTTATCAACAGCAGCTGCCAAGGGACCACCAGACACTATGAAAAATCAGAATTAAAAACTGTGGGAAGATCCAAGTTCACCACAAGACCTCTCCCAAGACTTCCTTATAACTCCTGGTTTGGGGAACATTCTAAATTCATCATTATTTTTATGTTGCTAATTCCCAGAGCTCTATTCCAGTTTTATAAATCAAAAAGGATAATTGTGTTATCCAAGTGGATCTTCAGAAAATGACTTCTTTCTTTCAATAGCTGCAGTCACTTGTAGGTGTTTGTGTTTGGCCATCAGTAAAAATCTGGCTGTCGTGTATTCAGCATTTATCCAGGTACTGTGTAGTTTACAGAGGTGTTCAAGATGGAGCCTGATCCTTTGGATATTGCCAAGGAACAGGATTTACAGTTAAGCTTGACCCATGCCAATCCTGAGCAATTCCACCCTTGTGGAAATCTCTGTATGATGTGACACCTGTTTTCTGCAATCCAGGATGTGCCTTTGTTTTGCACTCATCAGTATGTCTCTAAAATTGTCTGGTTCTGTCTGACAAACATAAGAAATTTTCACAATTATATTAATTATACCTTGGACAAGACTAAATTTATAAGCCTTGAGGGTGTAAACTTTGGCTTTCATCCTAAATTTGGTTTTATTTTCAATTCTGTTGATAAATTACTGATTTCAAAGTCATAAGGCATGTTGGCTGGATGGCTAAAATTTCTAGAGAAAAGGGGTTGTGTGTTTATAAGGATAACAGCAATATTCAGAGTGGCATCAGTAAGAGTTATAAAAACAATTAAAATAGTTGAATTTAAGAATTAATACATGACCACAGAATAACAAGTGAGGAGAAGGAAAGTGCAGCTCTCTGCGGTGCTGTGCTCCTCCTCTTGGCTGGCAGGGCTGCACAGCAGACGGGTCCATCCTGCAGAGAAGCTCTCCTGCTGCAGGTGGGGAAGGGAAGGGAAGGGAAGGAAGGGAAGGGAAGGGAAGGGAAGGGAAGGGAAGGGAAGGGAAGGGAAGGGAAGGGAAGGGAAGGGGAAGGGAAGGAAGGGAAGGGAAGGAAGGGAAGGGAAGGAAGGGAAGGGAAGGGAAGGGAAGGGAAGGGAAGGGAAGGAAGGGAAGGAAGGGAAGGAAGGGAAGGGGGAAGGAAGGGAAGGGAAGGGAAGGGAAGGGAAGGAAGGAAGGGAAGGAAGGAAGGGAAGGGAAGGGAAGGGAAGGGAAGGGAAGGGAAGTTTCAGGAAGGGAAGGGAAGTTTCAGGGAAGGGAAGTTTCAGGGAAGGGAAGGGAAGTTTCAGGAAGGGAAGGGAAGGGAAGGGAAGGGAAGGGAAGTTTCAGGGAAGTTTCAGGGAAGGGAAGGGAAGTTTCAGGGAAGTTTCAGGGAAGTTTCAGGGAAGTTTCAGGGAAGTTTCAGGGAAGTTTCAGGGAAGTTTCAGGGAAGTTTCAGGGAAGTTTCAGGAAGGAAGGGAAGGGAAGGGAAGGGAAGGGAAGGGAAGGAAGGGAAGGGAAGGAAGGGAAGGGAAGGGAGGGAAGGGAAGGGAAGGGAAGGGAAGGGAAGGGAAGGGAAGGGAAGGGAACGGAAGGGAAGGGAAGGGAAAGGGAAGGGAAGGGAAGGGAAGGGAAGGGAAGGGAAGGAAAGGGAAGGGAAGGGAAGGGAAGGGAAGTTTCAGGGAAGTTTCAGGGAAGTTTCAGGGAAGTTTCAGGGAAGGGAAGTTTCAGGGAAGGGAAGTTTCAGGGAAGGGAAGGGAAGGGAAGGGAAGGGAAGGGAAGGGAAGGGAAGGGAAGGGAAGGGAAGGGAAGGGAAGTCACGCCCACAGACGCGACCGTAATTGACGTGAAGGGAAGGGAAGGGAAGGGAAGGGAAGGGAAGGGAAGGGAAGGGAAGGGAAGGGAAGGAAGGGAAGGGAAGGGAAGGGAAGGGAAGGGAAGGGAAGGGAAGGGAAGGGAAGGGAAGGGAAGGAAGGGAAGGGAAGGGAAGGGAAGGGAAGGGAAGGGAAGGAAGGGAAGGGAAGGGAAGGGAAGGGAAGGGAAGGGAAGGGAAGGGAAGGGAAGGGAAGGGAAGGGAAGGGAAGGGAAGGGAAGGGAAGGGAAGGGAAGGGAAGGGGTTTCTGGCTGGGATCCCCCCAGCAGATGGTCCCTGCAGAGCTGCAGGCACTGCTGAGGACGTTGGCACCATCTCCCATCCTTCATCCCCCTTCACTCCACAAATGGGGCTGCAGCACCACACCTCTGTCCTTGGGGACATGTCTGTGCTGGGCTCTATTTATTTATTTTATGTTATTTGGCTTTGCTTGGATTTCAGGAGCTGTAGCAGCAGGGCTCAGGAGTCACATCTGTGGGAGGTCAGCAGTGAGAAGAAGCTAACAACTGTCCTTGTATTTGACATTTGAAGTGATTTTTAGCAATGTTACTATCCAGACAAACCAACGTTACTACGAAAGCTACTGTGGAAATTCACAAAGGATAACACAGCCAGAGACAATTATAACCATGTAAAACAAACAAAGGTGGGTTTTCTAAACGTGAGTCTAAGGGCTGCCACTGGCTCTGCACCATGTGCATTCCAAAGGGTCCCTGGACGTGCTACAAAGAGTAAATTTGTATATATAGCAAAATTTAAAACTAGGTGATAGATGCAAAACTAGCACTTGTCCTTCAGGGAGGGCTGGCTGAGAGCCACATCTTGCAGGAGCAGCTGCCAGCTCCAGTGGGGACAGCAGTGGCAGCAGGGGCACCTGAAGGCAGGCCCAATTCTGTTTGCTTATTCTAGCAAAGCTCCTTCTCAGAGAAGTAAGAAAAAGCTCTTTATTCCTGCAAGAGTAGTGGCCCTGTAACCTTCCTGAGGTGGGGAGTCACTGCCAGGACTCTTGCACAGCTTCCCCTGAGGAGTCATCACAAACCTGGCACCTGTCAGTGCAGAGCTGCTGCAAAATGCAGAGGGCTGCAGCTGAGGAATAAATCCCCTTTCTTACAGAGGCACAGAGTGGGGAGGGATATGGGATATTGAAAGGTTTAGTCTTGCCCCTGCTGCAGATGCTTGAAATGCATAAGACTGGATGTCTGGGAGCACAACACGGGTCTGGCAAAGCTGGCAGTTTAATTAAGAGCCTCCATTCAGCTGCCAGAATCCAGGGGGGCTGCTGACAAGGCAGAGTGATGACAGATCAACCCCCCTGACATCCTGTGTAGATGCCTTTAAAGTAGCAAAACACACATTTTAAAACTTCTGCTTAGGTGTGTGCCCAAAACTTGGAGCCTTCCACAGGTGCTCAGACTTATATCTCAATTACAGATTGCCTTCAGTGAGGCATGCAATGTAACCCTGAACCTAGTCAGACATGACACATAAATGATTAATTATTAAACAAAAGCCTATCACCATGACCATCTGGGGATAAAAAGAAGAGGGCAGTTTCAGCACTGCAAATACACAATTTGCAGTTGTAGTACCTGGAGTGAGCTGGGAGCTTTCCTGATGACCAGAGGAATAATGGAATTTGGAACCACTGCAGTGACAGAGGCAGTGAGGTCTCATGCTGGGATCTCAGGTTAAACTGGGATCCCTGGACACACACAGCCCTGTGGGAGCCCCTCTGGGGCAGCTGTGGCAGCTCTGGGGCTCTCAACCTGTCACCCAAATTAGGTGGGTCTGGTTTCCCCAGGCACCCTGCTCAGGGGATGAAACCCTGTGAATCAGGACTCTGCTCACAGCCACTGATGAACCAGCCATGCAAAGGTTTCCCTGGAGCAGGAATTCAGCAGAAGGCATTTCACATCTGTCAGAAATAATTCAAGGTGTGGAATGACTCATTGGGAACTGCATGAATAATCAAGACTTCATTTTCAGCAAGACAAAGCCATGAACTTTTGTCTGGCATGTCAGTAGGGAATATGTTCCCTTTGTTAGGGCCCATGCTCTGGGACTGATGGGAGCAAAAGATCCAGGAGGAGGAATTTGTGATGATCACAGTGTCCACTTTTAAAGTGCAGCTCATAAGTCTAGTTAAGGGACAGAGGTAACTGAGAATCAGTTGATGCTGTTTAAACCTTAAAAATAAAGGATTAAACTGAAAATAAAGACATAAAATTTGAGAGTAGAATAAAAAAATGAAAATGAAATCAGGGTAAGCCAAGGCTTTTAAATTAAGC